>NW_027142406.1:2825259-2953367 GCF_026170545.1 Melanerpes formicivorus | reverse complement strand
GATACCATGATACTATGAACATCCAACCTAAACCTCCCCTGGTGCAGCCTGAGACTGTGTCCGCCTGTTCTGGTGCTGCTTGCCTGGGAGAAGAGACCAACCTCCACCTGGCTACAACCTCCCTTCAGGTAGTTGTAGAGAGCAATAAGGTTTCCTCTGAGCCTCCTCTTCTCCAGGCTAAGCAACCCTCACGGACTTGTGCTCCAAACTGCTCCCCAGCTTTGTTGCCCTTCTCTGGACACATTCCAGTAACTCAACATCTTTCCTTCATCACACCGTATATAACCACAACCATATTTTCAAAGGTGAGATGCTCACCTCTTAGGAGCTTTGATGTATTTCCTATTTCTAAGATCCTATCTGGAATGCTGTGACTGAAGCTGCTGTTTCCAACATGTTTCTACAGACATAAAAAACGCCTGCACCTGAATATGTGTTCAACACAATGAATCATTTAAATTGGCAGACAGACAGACAGACAGACAGACTTGCTCGCAGCTGCCTTACTAAGGTAACCAGAAGATTTTTTTTGGGGGTGGAATGCCTTTTTCTGAGAAATTCTTCACTAATCACATGGCATAAAACTAGTAGGGCAAAGCCATCTGCACAATTAAGAGCCTTAAAAGGGATTTAGATTATGTGTTAAGCCTCATGAAAACCCTAAAGAGGGAAGACAAGAAGGCTCATCAAGAACTGCTAACTGATGGGAAGCAGAAATTACTGCAACATACATGAAGACCTTTCAGCTTTTGCTAGTGGAGTTTCTGCAGCATCTGGTCCACAGGATGAAGGCTGTCCCATGTTCTAATGAACCCACACACAGCTGAGAATTGCAAGTTAGCACAGTTACTGAGAGATCCAGCATCTCTTGGCTGCTTCAGTGACAGTCCAGAAGAAAAGAAGTCACCGGAACCCAGCCCACAGCTTATCAAGATGAGACTTCACAACAACGGAACTACAACCTCTTATCACCACAGCATCACCAGCCTAGTGGCTGTCAATTACCTTCTTCAACAGTTTTCCAAGGATTTGGAAGTTGACCTTCACTCTAGTTGCCTACTGAACTCCATTATAAGCTCTTTTCATTCATTCCCTAGACTCCTGTCACTGCCTTCTCACTTTCCCTCTCCCTCCTGTTACTGCTTCCTCTCAGCAACTCCAACTCTGGCAGTCAGCCCATATTTTTTAAGCACAGTAGAGCCTTGGCTTGTGATATGCTTTGTGCTCACCACTGTCTATGGAAGGGCTCAGGGTGCTGTAAACCTTCCTTTGGATATGTGGTAGAACTAGTACCCGGCTTTGTTTTGACTAATACCAGCACTTTAAAAAGGTGCTTCAGCTCTACACAGAACAGCAGGATGTGGAGAAAGAATTAAGACAATAGAGAAATCCTAATACCATATTCCATATACCCAGGCTAATCATTGTCTGTTCATGTCTCTTTTTATGTTGTCTTCTGGGTTATAAACCCTTCAAAGGTCCACACCCTCTTCAAGTCCATGTATGGTTCTAGAAGTAGCTCTCAGCTCTGAGATATCTAGGTAGAACCAGAAAGCAAATGCCTAAAACACATGGTTTTGAAACATTTTAAGCAGTCCTAAAGTAGCTTTAGGGACTAACAAGCCACAGCACCTGGTACTTCAACCACTACTTTTAGTCACATTTCAAACTTTTCCTTTGGTTCCACTGATGTAAATTGGAGCAGCTTCTCAGTTAATTAGTAATAAGTTCAGGGAGTGTATCAGAATTAAACAGTTTCTCTTTTCACAGCTGCACATGTGCAACTACAACAATTCATCTGCAGGTCTGAAATCTTTCTCTAACTGCAAAGCAAAAGGTATTTTTGGTCCAAAAAGCACAAGGCATCTAGCACTATTTCCTGAAATGTTTTAGAAGGTCATACCTGTACTAATTGTTTTAGACACAGTAACTTGCAGCACAGCAATATGATCTATCTGGAACTCTCGTAGATGAGTCAATTCCAACAGAAATTGCATCATTCTGTCAAGTCATGCATTAAACACTGCATTACTACACTTCAAAATAAGCTGGGCTTGATACTTTTATTCCCAGCACAGTATCCCCTTTCATTAACCTTCCATTAAG
Organism: Melanerpes formicivorus; assembly: GCF_026170545.1. NCBI lineage: Eukaryota > Metazoa > Chordata > Aves > Piciformes > Picidae > Melanerpes > Melanerpes formicivorus. The sequence goes on along the minus strand of NW_027142406.1, from coordinate 2,951,261 downwards.
CAGGGTGTTACCCATAGCACTGTAACTGCACAGACTTGTAGTAGTTAACGGCGCCTGGGAAAACACTGGGGGCATGGTCAGCAGAGAGGTTTTGGGTTCCACCTGGATAGACTGCATCTAGGATGCAGGACAGTCCTTCAAGATACATCACAAACCCACAGGTGATCTCCAACTGTTGGAATTAACAATTTGATCTCCTGTACTAAAGGAGTCAGTACCTAAAAACTGGAGGAATCCAACCTGACCAGGCACTACCACCAAAGTGTGGGTCCAGAAGCTCCATGCTCAGGACTTCCAGAACACACTCCAAGCTATTCACAGAAGGTTCCCTCTTTGATCCAAATTAAACCTGCAGAGAAGGCAGATACCAAGCTACTAAGTTGCTCTCTACAACTACCTGGAGGGAGGCTGTAACCAGGAGGGGGGTTGGTCTCTTCTCCCAGGCAACCAGCACCAGAGGACACAGTCTCAAACTGCGCCAGGGGAAGTTTAGGCTCGAGGTGAAGAAAGAGTTGTTAGCCATTGGAATGTGCTGCCCAGGGAGGTGGTGAAGTCACCATCCCTGGAGGTGTTTAAAAAGGGACTGGATGTGGCACTTTAGTAGTCATGAGGTGTTGAGTGACAGGTTGGACTTGATGAGCTTCCAGGTCTTTTCCAACCTTATTGGTTCTATGATTCTAAGCTAGGTCTAGATTTATCACAGTATCACCAAGGTTGGAAGAGACCTCGAGGATCATCAAGTCCAACCTGTCACCACAGACCTCATGACTTGGGAGGTAGGACCCTGCTGCCAGTGTGAATACTCCTGCCCACTGCAGGCTTGAACTCACAACCTTCCCATTGAAAGGCTTATGTGCTACCACCTGAGCCAAGGCCAGGTAGATAGGAATGCTCGCAAGTGAAGCCTGAATAGGGAAACACCTAAACGACTAAAAACGTAGTTTTAAGTTCCCCCATCATTTGGGTCTAGTCCAGTATTGAAGTTACTCATTAGCATCCAACAGTAATTAGGAAAGCTCATGTCAAATCCTGTTAAACTGCTCTTTCAGTTAGTTCATTACTTGTTACCTTCTACAGAGCCTTATGCAGCGATACAGCATTATGTGACAAGATACAGCAACTGTGGCCAGAAGAAGCAGGGAAGTCATTGTGCCCTGTACTCAGCACTGGTTAGGCCACACCTTGAGTCCTGTGTCCAGTTCCGGACCTCTCAGTTTAAGAAAGATGTTGAGTTGCTTGAATGTGTCCACAGGAAGGCAACAAAGCTGGGGAGGGGTTTGGAGCGCAGCCCTGCGAGGAGAGGCTGAGGGAGCTGGGGGTGTTTAGCTTGGAGAAGAGGAGGCTTAGGGGAGAACTTACTGCTGCCTACAACTGCCTGAAGGGTGGTTGTAGCCAGGTGGGGGTTGGTCTCTTCTCCTAGGCAAGCAGCACCAGAACAAGAGGACACAGTCTCAAGCTGTGCCAGGGGAGGTTTAGGCTGGATGTTAGGAAGAAGTTCTTCACAGAAAGAGTGATTGGGATTGGAATGTGCTACCCAGGGAGGTGGTGGAGTCACCATCCCTGGAGGTGTTTAGGAAGAGACTGGATGAGGCACTTGGTGCCATGGTTTAGTTGATGAGATGGTGTTGGGTGATAGGTTGGACTGGATGATCTCCAAGGTCTTTTCCAAGCTGGTTGATTCTGTATTCTGCATTCTATTCTTACTAAATCAGGACTGTTTCTCTGAAGTGGCATTTAAAAAAAGTATCTACTTAACAAACCATCTTTATTAATGACCTGCAGAAATCACTACTGTAGACTCAGCCATTACTGGGGTAATTTTAATCTCCTGAGACTTAAATCTTGTATAGAATCATAGAGTAAACAAGGTTGGAAAAGACCTCAAAGATCATCAAGTCCAACCTGTAACCCAAGACTTCATGCCTACTAGACCATGTGATGTACTTTTTAGATATAACCATCACTTTGGTTTAAAAGGTCTAAAGTATAACTTAACCTGTTTGCTTAGGGGCTGTGTTTTGTATTGTTTGTTTGAGGTTTTTTCCCTACCTAGGATCTAGATCATGCAATTTGACCAATTGATTTCACTCTGATTTCCAGGCAGTTTCACTCATCCCTTTTTCCTAATTCAAATGATGTCATAGTATCATACTATCAGTCAGGGTTGGAAGGGACCACAAGAATCATCTAGCTCCAACCCCCCTGCCATGGGCAGGGACACCCCACACTAGATCAGCCTGGCCAGAGCCTCAGCCAGCCTGGGCTTAAACACCTCCAGGGACAGGGCCTCAACCACCTCCCTGGACAACCCATTCCAGGGCTTCACCACTCTCATGGGGAAGAACTTCCTCCTCACCTGCAGCCTGAATCTCCCCACCTCCAGCTTCATTCCATTCCCCCTAGTCCTATCACTACCTGAGATCCTGAGCAGTCCCTCCCCAGCATTCTTGTAGCCCCCTTCAGATACTGGAAGGCCACAATGAGGTCACCTGGGAGCCTTCTCTTCTCCAGACTGAAGAGCCCAAACTCCTTCAGTCTGTCCTCACAGGAGAGGTTCTCCAGCCCTCTGATCATCCTTGTGGCCCTTCTCTGGACACCTTCCAGCACCTCCAGATCCCTCTTGTAATAGGGGCTCCAGAACTGGACACAGTACTCCAGGTGGGGTCTCCCCAGAGCTGAGCAGAGGGGGAGAGTCACCTCCCTTGCCCTGCTGGCCACACTTCTGATGCAGCCCAGGATCTGATTGGCTTTGTGGGCTGCAAGTGCACACTGAGAGCTCCTGTTGAGCTTCTCCTCCCCCAGCACCCCCAAGTCTCTCTCCTCAGGGCTGCTTTCCAGCCAGTCCCTGCCCAGCCTGGATTTGTGCCTGGGATTGCCTCCACCCAGATGCAGGATCTGCACTTGGTCTTGTTGAACCTCATGAGGTTGGCTTGTGCCCACCTCTCCAGCCTGTCATGTGTCAGCTGAAGACAAACAAAGGGAAGTTTTTCTTATTACATTTATGAGGGAGAACAGCATTTCTCTGGACTTTTGCACAGCTGAAATGAACAAAATAAAAGCTGATATCCCCTCCCTTATGTAAAATCTCTTAAAAAAATATCTAAACATTAATCTTTGAAACTGGCCTGAGAAGCACCTGTATTGTTTGAAAGGAATTTCACACAAATTGCTGACAGTTCATGGGGCTCAGTGAGAAGAGGATTTAGAAAATTATTTCTCTCTGGAAAAACAGAAAAATCCTTAAATCAAACAAATCAGATTTATTTTTTTTTTTACAGATTGCTTTGTGCTAGAAGGGACCTTGGAGGTCATCTACTGCCAACACAGGTGGGGACCTTTCACCAAACAAGGTTGCTCAGATCCGCATTCTAAATGCCCCTCACCATTCCTAGGGATGGAATATCCACAGCTTCTCCGGGAAACCTCTTCTAGTGTCTTGCCACAGTAAAGAATTCTTCCTAATATCTAACCTAAACCTACCCTCTTTCCATTTAAGATCATTTGGCCTGTCACTACAGGTCCTGATAAAGACTCCCTCTCCCCATAGAATCACAGAATCAACCAGGTTGGAAAAGATCTCAGAGGTTATCGAGTCCCAACCTATTTTGGGGCTGTTCAGTCTGGAGAAGAGAAGGCTCCAAGGTGACCTCATTGTGGCCTTCCAGTATCTGAAGGGGGCTACAAGAAAGCTGGGGAGGGGACTGCTCAGGATCTCAGGTAGTGATAGGACTAGGGGGAATGGAATGAAGCTGGAGGTGGGGAGATTCAGGATGGAGATGAGGAGGAAGTTCTTCACTGTGAGAGTGGTTGAAGCCCTGGAATGGGTTGTCCAGGGAGGTGGTTGGGACCCTGTCCCTGGGGGCGTTTAAGCCCAGGCTGGCTGAGGCTCTGGCCAGCCTGATCTAGTGTGAGGTGTCCCTGCCCATGGCAGGAGGGTTGGAACTAGATGATCCTCGTGGTCCTTTCCAACCCTGACTGATACTGTGATACTATTACCTAACACCAGGGGAGGTTTAGGCTGGAGGTTAGGAAGAAGCTCTTCACAGAAAGAGAGATTGGCCATTGGAATGTGCTGCCCAGGGAGGTGGTGGAGTCACCATCACTGGAGGTGTTTAGGAAGAGACTGGATGGGGTGCTTGGTGCCATGGTTTAGTTGATGAGATGGTGTTGGGTGATAGGTTGGACTGGATGATCTCGAAGGTCTTTTCCAACCTGGTTAATTCTATTCTATTCTAGTGTAGTCTACCTCCTGACAACTAAACCATGGCTTGAAGTGCCATGTCCAACCCTTTTCTGAACACCTCCAGGGCCCCCTTTAAGTACTGGGACGCTGTTGTAAGGTCCTGCCAGAGCTTTCCTTTCTTTAGCATGAATATCTCACACAAGTCTTTCAGCCTGTCTTTACAGGAGTGGGGCTCCAGCCCTCTGATCATCATCATTTTGAAGATGATCAGACATTTTTACGATGTCTTACTCATACTGTCCTTGGTATATTAAAACCTCTCTTACTCATATTGAAAGAGAAAACACTGAGCTGTCTTTGACACATCAAGCAAACTGCAGACCCCAAGTTACTTCCTTAGAACACAGTGGGGAATTTTGTTATTTTCTTCTACAGAAATATAATCAACCCTTAATGCATCAGCACATAGAAGGAAAGTAACCTGATTAGGCTGCCACATTATTAGCAGATTAAGCAATAATAATCCCTTGCAACAGAGAATTCAGACCCAAATTAGCTCCCTGGGAGATCTAGGCTTGCTATACAACTTCTACCTCAGCTTCAGGCTAGCATTCAGAAATCCTGGCACAAGAGATAAGACCTTTAAAGCCTCCACTGACCAAGCTGCAAGCATTTGCAGCAAGATTCAAAGGAACTTCAGTATTTGAAACACCAAATGATGCACTGAAAGAAAAATTGTTGCATGCCCTTTTCTGCCAATCTTTCTTCTATGCAATGCCTAGTAAGGGAGTTAGACTGGGTCTGTGCAACACTGCCTGCTTCCCTTCACAGTTACACTGGTGATGAACCTCAGGTCAGGCTCCCCTCTTGTCACATCTCTATCAGACAGATCTGCACACCAATACACGGCCACTTACTAGACAAAAATCATACTTCCAGTTCTCTCAACTGCATAGTGGAGCAGTGAGCAATGAAGTTATGAGGATGGTGACTTAAGTTATGAGGATGGTGACTGCTGAGAAAAACAGGTACCAAAAAAACCTCACTTGCTTATGAATTCCTGAGTACAACTGCACCATGTTTTTTGCAGCTACAGCACAAGTCCCTAGAAAAAGCCATGGATAAAGCAATTTCAGGTTGAAAACATCCCACAATAATATTGCAGCAACTAGGTATTAAGGAATATTCAGCAATGCTTTTCTGACAAATTAAAACACAATCACATTTGTATTCCTTCTCAAAACCAACACTCCTTTCTGAAAAGCCCAAGGAAAAAAGGGCTGCATTCTATCACATTAACCAGCAGTCAGTTAGCTGGAAACAACTTATTAAATCAAGTAGATTTTTCCATAGGAAAAGGTCCTCCATTCTTTTCCAGAACACTGTGCTGCTTTTCTTTTATTGCCTTACTTTTACATCTGATGAAAACATAGCAATTTGACAGAAACATTCAAAGTCTAATACATTCTGTTCTTCAGAACTCCTGCTTTCTTCTCCAGTGAAGCAGTTAACGCACCAACATGCTGCTGTGGGAGTAGCAAAATGCAATATGAAGCTGCAGCCAGCTCACATGGCTGGAATCTCTGCTTTGAAGGCAGGCTGTGGTACCGCAGTGTAGCAGTCCAGCCCCACTGGGCTGAGCCCGCGTTCCTGGCTCAGGAAATCTCCACCTTGACTTCCAGTGAAGAAACCAGCTTGAGCCAGCAGAGGACAGCTAAGACTACAAACCATGATTTTCACCATGGCAGATGTTCATAAACGATCTGGGCTGATTTTTATGCCTAAGCTTGCAGTTAAAGGAAATCACTGGATGAGAACTAGACACAAAAGCAGCGAAGAGGAGCTTTTTGCACCGTGAATAAAACCCATGAAGTGCATCTCAAACACAAGTCTTTGAGCTTAGCACAAGAAGGCATGATGGGAACAACCAACACAGAAAAAGGAAACCCAACATTTCAGAAGCCAAGTAAGGCTGTGTGGCTACAAAAAAGGAATCAGGCCGCTGGTGCAGAGAGTACGTGGGGGATAGCTACGACCATCACATTTGAGTGAGAAAGAGAGAAAGACAACTGCAGGAGCACACCAGATTTCGTGGGAGTACTGTGACTGTGAAGAATGGCTATCAGTGGGGGAATCTGTGTACAGATAATTATTTCAGCAAGTTACACTGTGTTACAGTACTCGGTGCACAGACTGAATTCCTGCTGCAATGCAGCATTGTGTTCTTTGGTGGAAATAAGAATATGCACCAGAGCCTTCTTTTTGCCTAGTCAAGCCCATTTTTATCTGCCTACTGAAGCAGCCCATTAGCATGCTTGCTCTTTGCTGTGAACTCCATGATCCAGCATTTTGCCCTAACTAGTTTAATACAGCTAGTCAGTAATAGATACAGATTAAATAGGTACTTAATTCAATCGTAATGAAAGACAATTATGTTCTGTGCAATGAAACATATCCTTCCCTGCATTCTTCAGAGATGTGCTAATGACATGATAATGCATGTCACATGTATCTCAGTCTTCCGATATTACATGAAGCTCAGTCTGTTTTCCCAAGATTTTGCTCCTACTACCAGGAAAACTGGACAAAAAACATAAGATAAATAAGTGTCAGCTTATCTGATGTCTCTATTATCACAGTACATTAGATGTTGGAAGGGAGATCATTGAGTCCAAGCCCTGTGCCAAAACAGGATCACCCAGGGTAGTCCACACAGGAATGCATCCAGGTGGGGTTTGAAAGTCTCCAGAGAAGGAGACTCCACAACCTCTCTGGGCAGCCTGCTCCAGGGCTCTGTCACCCTCACTGTAAAGAAGTGCCTCCTCATGGTGAGGTGAAATTTCTCTGTCCAAGTTTGTATCCCTTGCTCTTTCTCTTACTCCTGTGCACCACCCAAAAGAGCTTGGCCCCCTCCACTTGACACCCACCCCTCAGATATTGATAGGCATCAATCAGATTACCTCTCAGCCTTCTCAAGACTAAACAGCCCCAGGGCTCTCAGGCTCTCTTCACAGGGGAGGTGTTCCTAATCAACCTCGTGGCTCCCCGTTGGATTCTGTTGAGAGGCTGAGGGAGCTGGGATTATTTAGCCTGGAGAAGAGGAGGCTCAGGGGTGACCTCATTGCCCTCTACAACTACCTGAAAGGTGGTTGTAGCCAGGAAGGGGTTGGTCTCTTCTCCCAGGCAACCAGCACCAGAACAAGCGGACACAGTCTCAAGCTGCGCCAGGGGAGGTTTAGACTCGAGGTGAGAAGGAAGTTCTTCACCAAGCGAGTCATTCGTCATTGGAACGGGTTGCCCAGGGAGGTGGTTGAGTCATCGACCCTGGAGGTGTTCAAGAGGAGATTGGACGTGGCACTTGGTGCCATGGTCTAGTCATGAGGTCTGTGTTGATAGGTTGGACTCGATGATCCTCGAGGTCCTTTCCAACCTAAGTTATACTGTGAGACTGTGATCCTCCCCATCAGGTCTCTGTCACTCTTAAACTGGAGAGCCCAAAACTGGACCTCCTACATTACATTGCAAAAAAACTAAGAGATCTTTGGGCCACAGGAGACTTCAAAACATTAGAGAAAGTTACTATTTTTTTTTTCATTCTAGTGTCTCTATACAATGAAATTATTTAGACTATAGCAAAACTATTTAAAGATGCAAGTGTAAATTCACACCTGCTACAAATACGGCTAGTTATACAGACTTCAGTGACACCTACACCTCTTTCACATTACTAGGACATTTATCTTTCAGACCCTAAAAATATGTTCTTCCTGGTTTTACCTTACATCAAGACCCTGCAGAGTCTCAAATACAGATAGCTTCCCTTCCAGACTAGTCTCCTTACATTTCAGTTACAGAATAATACTTCATACTATTATAAAACAAACATAATGATTTACCCCACCTCCCCCCCCCAAAAAAAAAGTAGCATTTATCTCTCAGAATTGGTTCACTGACAATAGGTTTGATTGTAAGTATTTGTATGACATCCTGGCCTGCATCAGGAATAGTGTGGCCAGCAGGAGCAGGGAAGTCATTCTGCCCCTGTACTCTGCATTGGTTAGGCCACACCTTGAGTCCTGTGTCCAGTTCTGGGCCCCTCAGTTTAAGAAGGACATTGAGACACTTGAATGTGTCCAGAGAAGGGCAACAAGGCTGGGGAGAGGCCTTGAGCACAGCCCTATGAGGAGAGGCTGAGGGAGCTGGGGTTGCTTAGCCTGGAGAAGAGGAGGCTCAGGGGAGACCTTCTTGCTGTCTAGGACTACCTGAAGGGAGATTGTAGCCAGGTGGGGGTTGGTCTCTTCTCCCATGCAACCAGCACCAGAACAAGAGGACACAGTCTCAAGCTGCACCAGGGGAAGTTTAGGCTTGAGGTGAAGAGAAAGTTCTTCACTGAGAGAGTCGTTGGCCATTGGAATGTGCTGCCCAGGGAGGTGGTGGAGTCACCATCCCTGGAGGTGTTCAAGAGGGGATTGGATGTGGCACTTGGTGCCGTGGTCTAGTCATGGGGTCTGTGGTGACAGGTTGGACTCGATGATCTTTGAGGTCTCTTCCAACCTTGGTGATACTGTGAGACTGTGACTTCTTCTAAATCAAAGCAGTAATACCTAAGAAAGTTACAACCTAGAACTCTTGAATGTCAGTACTTTTTCCTCTCATTGCATGTGATCTCTAAAGACTTTATTGGTCTTGTCATAGTTTCTCACCTGCTTTCACAGACTTCTCCGTAATTTCTGCTCACAAATCAACATAGAATCATAGAATAGTGAGGGTTGGAAGGGACCTCAAGGATCATCCAGTTCCAACCGCCCTGCCATGGGCAAGGACACCTCACACTAAAGCAGGTTCATCACAGCCACGTCCAGCCTGGCCTTCAAAACCTCCAGGGTTGAGGCTTCCACCACCTCCCTGGGCAACCTGTGCCAGTGTCTCACCATCCTCATGGGGAAGAACTTCTTCCTAGCATCCAACCTGTTTTGTTCCATTCTCCCCAGTCCTATCACTACCCAGCACCCTAAAAATTCCCTCCCCAGCTTTCTTGTAGGTCCCTTCATATACTGGAAGGCCACAACTAGGTCTTCTCAGAGCCTTCTCTTCTCCAGACTGAACAGCCCCAACTCTCTCAGTCTGTCCTCATAGGAGAGGTGCTCCAGCCCTCTGCTCATCCTCTAATCATCACTGAAATACTTCATGGACCTACACAATGTGCCAACTACAATTTCTTATTCAGATAGAAAGAACATCTCACTTATTCTGCAGTCTTTTCCTGTATGCACTTTACTGAAGGAACAAATCCTGTTGTTATCACTCTTCCATCCTGAAGCCAAGTGAAGTAATCTGGACAGCTCTGACAATACTCCACCCTTGACTGGTCAAGCTCAAAAGCTGGAGCTGCTGGCAACCTGAAACAAACCGTGCAAGCTACAAGAGAATGACTTCACAGAATCTGATCACACTTCTGAGAAGTGAAAGGATATTGAAGTATGCTTAAATAGTTAATTGAAGTACTGAAGTTATTTAAGTTGCAAAAAATCAGGTACTAAAAGTTAAGACATTACTTAGTGGCTCTGAGACCTTTATTCCTTGGCTTCTGTGCTTCTGAATGGCTCAGTAAGCAAATCAAATTGTCCTCGAGAAGAATTTGTGTGATTACTTCTTTGTCTGCTTCTTATCCATAATCAGAGAGGCTGAACTGTTCACAGATCTATCAGCAGAAATCTTCCTTCTCCTCAAGTGATTATTTCATTGTATCAATTACGCTTTCATGAGTTACATCGCAGTAAATCTCTGCCTTTAAAAAGAAGATGATTAACACCAACTCCACTACGGAAACTCTCAAGACCATAAACATCCTATTCCAGTTGCTCATCCCTTCTCCATCTTGGCTTAAGAAGAGTGTGCTGAATCACTGGCACTGCAGCACAGGCTTGAAATGCAAAAATAATACCATTTGTCAGCAGCAAAACCCCGTATTTTCCCAATGTGGGAAACAATGACTACTGGAACCGTTAAGATTTGAGCCACTGTCGTTCACAGCATTAACTAACCTTTTTCTTTCCTTTCTCCATGGAGAAAACTAGGAACCTTTGAAGAGTTAACAGTAAATTGTACAACTGAAGGGTAAGAATGAAGACCTCTATTTCAGTGTGGGCTTCTGAGAAGCTCAGCACAGTTACTGCCAGTGCCTAGAGCAACCATTCTGGCAGCCACCATTGCTCTTTCTCACTACTTTGTATGGGCTTGTCAGGTATTGTGCATCCAGCTCTCCAGCAGAATACTGCTCAGTTATAATTCTTAGATTTTTTTTTCCAGCCCCCAAATTATTCTGGATTATTTCCTGAGCAATGGCAAGGCCACTTGGAATCAAATTTCAAGGAAGAAGAGAACTGCAGAAATTTGGAGAGCCCACCTGCTGATGGATAAAAGTCATTCTGCAATCAACTGAGAAGACTCAGAGATCTTAATGTCCCACAGAAAAGCCATAAACTTTATGAGCAAAGGACCCCAAACTGCTCTTCCACAATCTAGCCATTTTGTGTTTTGAGCAAGGACATTATTCCTTGATATGCATGAAACAGCAGCACAGTGGAAAGCAGCTGGGGACCGGGTGGACAAGTCCTTAACGTTGTGGACCCTCCTGGTTGTACACTAGAGTGTCCTTAACATTGTGGACCCTCCTGGTTGTACACTAGAGTATTAAAAATAAACAAATAAATCAGTCTTCCAAAAAAAATTACATTCCTCCCATAAATACTCCCAAAATGATACAATTCCATGCCACTTGAGCAACAATTACGCCAATGTATCTCAACAACACAAAAGGAATGGCTGCAATTAGTAGATATTGTGGCTCTGAAAAATCTGGTTTGGGGTGGGATTTTGCTGTTTAATTGCCTGATAAATGCAACATGTTAAAAGTTTTGCAATACACAGCAGAGAAAAGAGGGCTGACAAAGCTGTTCAGGCTACGTGGTTCTCATCTGCACTACTAGTTTCTTGCTTGCTTGCCCACAAGAAAGAAAACTGTAAGGATGCCGATATTAAAGGTCAACAGGAATCAGGCTGTGCTGCAAAACTAGTTTAAAAATGATTAGCAGTTTCACTTACTTAGTTTCACTGTTGGTGGCACATCTGAACAGCTATCAAACGGTTCAGTTTCAAAACCAATGGCAGGTTTGGGGTTTGAATCCGAGCTGAGCCCGAAGGGAGTGCTGGATATGCACCAAATGCAGGCTTTCATTCTATCCTTCTCTTCATATGGTCTATGTGTAAACCAGCACCTTGTCTATTAGTCAAGACAAAATTAAGCAATCTCCCCTAAGTATTTTTTAAAGTCTCCTTTTTAATGAGATGTTGATAATAGGAAGCATACTACTGAAAAATAAAACCCAGAAAGAAGAGCATATAGTCATAATTTTTTAATCAGAGTAAGCTGTTTGCATAATACATCCAGTGCACATGTACATGACACAACAAAATCATCCTTTCATTTATACTTCCTTTGCAGGGAGAAACAAAAGATTTGGGTCCACATCCTATAGTATGTCAGTGACATGTTTGATGCTGACACATTGTTGAAAAACAATTAGGCTTCTCTCAGAAATCAACCCTCCAGCAGTGAGCTGACTATGTAGCAACAGCTCATGGAAAATAAAATGGCTGATTGAGGATGAGCTCTTGATTACACCTTTTCCAAATAAAACAAAGCGTGATTTACTTAAATGGAACCTCTCGTGGGGTAGGTCAGCGTGACTGCGCAGGCAGATTTCAATCATCTCATTTACTTCCACCCAGAAAAGCACAGACATTCCAGTTCGATCTAATACTAGCAAAGCCGGCACAAACCCCAGCCAATATGGGCATGGGAAATAAGAATTGATATGGAAATTGAAGAGCAGAGGGGGGGAAAAAAAGGAAGAAATCACTGGGGGGGAAACTGTAGGTACAGTCCAGAGAGTCCACCCTGTGGATGTGGATGTGCCGTAGTACACAGGGGGTTGCACCTAATAAAGAGGAAATAGATCCAAGACGCACAAAGGTTGAGGAAAGGTCCTCATCACCATTCCCACCCAAACATGGCCGACACTAGGGTGCACCCAGCACCCAGCCCACCGAGACCGCTCCAGCCGGCGTGGGGCGAGGGATGCGGGTGGCAGCGGTGGGAGGGCACCGCGCCGGCCCCCGCCGGGCGACGCCCACGCTCCGCAGCAACAATGCGGGGCCCGGGCAGCCGCGGGACTTCCCCACCTACCTCCTGCGCCTCCTCCACCCAGCCATCGAACACGGCGACCGCAGCCCTCGCCCTGCTGCGACTCAGCCTCGCACGCTGCCGCCGTCACCAGGCGGGGATGGGCGCCCGCGGGCCGCTCCCGGCGCAACTGGCGATGTTCCCGCTCCCTCCCTCATCTGCCGGAACGGCGAGGCTCGTCCCGCTCCCTGCCAGCCCGGAGATAAGATAGCCGCGCAGGGAGGCGCATCAACACGGTGCTCCCCTCCCGCGATGGAGCCGGCCCTCGGCCCCGCTCCCCGTGAAACATGCGCTGCACATACATCTAACGTGCTTTAAACAACACGCGGGAGATTCTTAATGACATTTGTATAACTCACGGTAGTAAAAGGATGCAAATTCCCTACCCCACCCCCTCTTTATTCTTAAAACAGCCCCGTACATCCTCTTAACCTACAACCAAGTTAAAACACATGGGCGGCTTCCAGCGGGCGCTCGCTATTGTCTTCCGTGGGGCTGGTCCCCTCGCTGCGAGCAAGATGCTGGCCCCGGGGCGAAAGCAGCCTCCCCGCGGGGGGAGGGACCCCCATGCTCCCCGCAGAAAAGCGTACACAGGACGGAAAAGGACACCCCCCACCCCCTCCTCCTCGCACCCCCTGCCCCTTCCTGTCCGCCCACCCGGCTGAACAAGCGAGGCGGTGGGGCCGGCCATGCTCCCCATGCGGCGCCGGTCGCACGGCTGGGCTGGGAACGCGCGGAATCGTGGCGGCGTCCTGCTCGCTCGCCCGCCCTCCGCAGCCGCCGCCTTCCCTAGCCGCCGCCTTCCCTTGCCTTACCTCCTCCCGCGGGGCTCGCTAGGCGCCGGCGGCGGGAAGCGAGGGAATGAGGGGCCACGGGTGGCGAGCGCGGCCGTTCCGGCGCGGGGCTCAGCGGCGAGCAGGCGGTGGCAGGCACATGTGCTTAAGCCTCACTGCGACGGCGTTTAAAGACAGACATAAAAGCGGCGGGGGGAGAGGAAGGGGGAGGGCAGCGCCGGACCGGGGGAGCCGCACCTCCTGACGTAAGGAGCAGCGCCCCCCGCCTGCAGCAGCATCTCCTCCGCGGGAGGCGGGCGGCAGAGAGGCAGAGGCGGCAGGCGGAGGAGGAGGAAGAAGAAGGAGAGGCCCGCCACCGCCGCGACAAATGCCCTGCGGTCAAGCTCTGGCACCGCCGGTGCCCCGTGCCCTGCTGCATCCCGTCCGGACGTGTGACGGTTACCGAGTCCCCGATCCAGTGTGCCGCACACATGGGCTGCGAGCGCCCAGCGGAGCCGCAGCCTTTGGCCTCGCGTTGGCAGGGGAGCGGGGCACAGGCAAGGAGGTAGCCTGGGGGGTGGCCTATAGGCGGGAAGCAGGCTCATGGGTGTGAGCTTCCATGGAAAACGTGGAGATTTTCCAAAAAGAGGATAAGTGGGAGCGATGGGTGCGGGCCCGAGAGAGGAAAAAGGGTCGGTCAGGGTCGGAGCAGGGTGGCGGCCGCGGTACCCAGAACACCTGCGTGCTGGAAGCGAGGAGGCAGCGGCAAGCGAGGAAGGGTGGAAACTTGGCGGAGGCTCGCCTGGGGACTCAAGGGATGGAGAGAGACCGTGAAGAGCATGGGAAGGACCCTCCTTCTAACCCAGACTTGCTGCTGTGTTCGCATAACGATGATGTTTCCTTTTAACAACCTCACCTAAACTTTATGCCCTTAAATCTGTCCTCTGCCCTTCCACCACATGTTTTTCCTTGGCTTTTCCTTTAAAAAGAAAAACAGATCGATTCTGGTTAGAAAAGGAGGCTTGTGGTAAAGAAATTCAAAGGTGCAACAACGAGGCATGACAGATGTGTTGGCTTTGGTGGAGATAGCCATGACAGAACGGAGAGTGCAGTAATTTACTGCTCACTTTGTAATTAATTGTAACAGCTTTGATCTTAATATGTGCTGAATAAAGATATGTAACTTTCTTACACTGCATGAATCAAGGAGCAATTTTTTCCCCCCAAAGAATTTTGAAGTTAGTCTGCCTAACTAGTTTGCATTTCCTTCATATTCTAAGCAAGCTGTGGTGCAAACCTACCTTCATATTTCCACTGTCAAAAGCAGCTGGTTGTAGCATTTCACATTTCTCATTTTTGTTGTCAGTAGATGTAGCAACTAATTTCCACACTGTATGCAATTTACATGTAAAAAGCAGTCCTGTAAACAACAGGATTTGCACCTAGTGATTGAGTAGCATTTGGAGCTTCATAAAAATGAACTTGACCCTGACTAAGTTTCTAATGGTGAACTAAACTCATTTTAAACCAAATGCTAACGGGAGGAAGAATTTGCACATTTTGTTGCCAGATCATGAGTGATACTTTTATTTAGTACATTAATAATGTTACCACATGACTGCATGGTTAATTGACACAGGAGAGGGTCATTCCTGCATCCCTTGGAATTTTGTGTGCCATTAATGAGGAGACCTCAAAGATCACCAAGTCCAACCTGTCACTCAGCACCTCATGACTACTAAACCATAGCTTCAAGTGCCATGTCCAATCCCTTTTTGAGCACCTTCAGGGACAGTGAGTCCACCACCTCCCTGGGCAGCACATTCCAATGGCTTACAACTCGCTCTGTGAAGAACTTCCTCCTCCCCTCAAGTCTAAACTTCCCCTGGTGCAGCTTAAGACTCTGTCCTCTTGTTCTGGTGCTGGGTGCCTGGGAGAAGAGACCAACCCCCACCTGCCTACAACCTCTCTTCAGGTAGTTGTAGACAGCAAGGAGGTCTCCCTGGAGCTTCCTCTTCTCCAGGCTAAACCACCCCAGCTCCCTCAGCCTCTCCTCACAGGGCTGCGCTTGAGGCCTCTCCCCAGCCTCGTTGCCCTTCTCTGGACACATTCAAGTGTCTCAATGTCCTTCATAAATTGAGGGGGCCAGAACTGGATGCAATACTCCAGGTGTGGCCCAACCACTGCTGAGTACAGGGGCACAATACCTTCCCTGCTCCTGCTGGCCACACTATTTCTGATGCAGGCCAGGATGCCATTGGCCTTCTTGGCCACCTGGGCACACTGCTGTCATGTGTTCAGCCAGCTGTCAATCAGTACCCCCAAGGCCCTTTCTGCCTGTCTGCTCTCCAGCCACTCCAACCCCAGCAATGTAGCACTGCATTGAATGTCATCATGTTGGACTCTGCCATCTGTCCAGCAGGCAAGGTCCCTCTGGGAGAGCCCTTCTACTCTCTAACAGATCAACACCTGCTCCCAACTTGGTGCCATCCACAAGTTTACTGATGAGTGACTCACCCCCCTCATCCAGATCATCAATGAAGATATTAAAGAGGAGGGGGCCCAGCACTCTTCCCAGGGGGACAGCACTAGGGACTGGCTGCCAGCTGAATGTGGCACCATTCACCACCACCCCCTGGCCTCAGCCCTCCAGCCAGTTCCTAACCCAGCACAGAGTACTTTCACTGCACCTCTTGTAAATGCTAACTTTTACTCCAGTGTTTGTAATCTCCTTTGTACTCGTTTTTTATTGTGTTTATAGGAACTGAAAAGAACTGAAAAGAGCCATTCTTAATTCCACACTTGTTTAATCTTTGAAGTGCAGGCATTCCAGGCTTCAAAAGTGCAAAAGCAATTCTGCTACTAGTGTAGAAGGATTTTCACTTCTGCTTCTGAGTGAAAAATGACAGAGACATAATAAAAAAAAATAGGTTACTAATTTATGCCCTTTTTTTGTTAAGCACCTCTGGTGGACACAAGGTTTGTGATTTAACCATTATAAGACTGAGTTAAATTGGAGGGGAGCTTGTCATTCTCTAAGCTGAGTTACAGGCCTGCACATACAGAAAGAGCCTCATTGGTTGGCCACAGTCATTGTCTGTGCTCAGGACTTGGGAGTTTTGAGCACACAAAGCATCATTCCCAATGGAAAGATAAGAAATGCCAGCATGAGGAAAAACATCAAAGCTGGTGAGGTCTTAGGAGCACAAACCCTATGAGGAGAGGCTGAGGGAGCTGGGGTTGCTTAGCCTGGAGAAGAGGAGGCTCAGGGGAGACCTTCTTGCTGTCTACAACTACCTGAAGGGAGGTTGTAGCCAGGTAGGGGTTGATATCTTCTCCCAGGCAACAAGCACCAGAACAAGAGGAGACAGTCTCAAGCTGTACAGGAGGAAGCTTAGGCTTGATCTGAGAAAGAAGTTCTTCACATAAAGAGATTGGCCATTGGAATGTGCTGCCCAGGGAGGTGGAGTCACCATCACCAGAAGCGTTTAAAAAGAGAATGGAAAAGGCACTTGGTGCCATGGTTTAGTTGAGATGGTGTTGGGTGATAGGTTGGACTCAATGATCTCAAAGGTCTTTCCCAATCTGCTTAATTCTATATTAAATAGGGTTGGGTGATCAGTTGGACTTAATTATCTTGGAGGTCTCCTCCAACCTGATTGATTACAGAGCATCACAGAATATGCTGAGTTGGAGGGGACCCAGAGGATCAGCAAGTGCAGCTCCTGACTCTACACAAGGCAACTTAAAAATTCAATTACAGATCCAAGAGTGTTGTCCAAAGACTTCTTGAACACCATCAGGCTTGGTGCCATGGGCACTTCCCTGGGGAGCTTGTTCCAGTGCTTGACCATCCTCTCAGTGAAAAACTTCCTAATATCCAAACTGAACTTCCCGTACCTCAGTTTTGAGTTATTCCCCTGCAAACAGAAACAGAAGATCAGCACATCCCTCTCCCTTTCCCTCCAAATAACTACAACTTCCTCGTGAGGAGGAATGATCAAGATGATCAGAACTTGCAGCACTTCAAAGACTATTCAGGTCTGCTGTATGGGGTAAAACCTGCACTGCAGAGTTTACCTCTTAATTCTGGATTCAGGCAAATCTTCCAATTCAGACCTCTGCCTCCTGCAGCAGGATCTTGAGTCACTCTATTCAAAGAAAAAAAAAAAAATGAACAGCTTCTCTGCTTGGGGATTGTGGGTCTTGTAGGCAACCTGACAACAGCAAAAGTCATGTTTTAAAGACAATGGAAAGAACAGGCACTGTCTGATCTATCCTGCCCTGTTAGATCCTTGCTCATTTATCATTCTTCCACCTCCACCCCATCTCCACTATTAAAAGGTGTCAGGAGTAGAGGGCACTTGGAATAAGGTATTTCTGCACAATTATTTTCCAATCAAATTTGACATCTCAGGTTGCCTCTGATGAATTGATGCAATGCATTTAATGATCAATGGTTCTGACTAGCATTACCTTCCCCTCCAAATCCCTCTGGTCATATATGCCAAGAAGAGACCTAGCAACTTTAAATCCCTGTAGCACCCAAGCACCACATGGATCCCTGATAGGTTTTTGCATCAGCACATCCCCTTTCACAGACAATCGAGGCATGCCTCAAGGTCCCAAGGTCTTCACCTAAGTAGGGACAGAAAAATAGTGGCTAAGGTTCTTAGCCATGTGGACAACCAGAGAAACTTCTTGAGGTGCTGCCAAAACCAGTTATCATGGCAGGCAAGTTTGTTCTTCCTCTTGCTCTACAGGTCTAGGTGACACACAGTGTGGTCACACAGACCTGGAGCTACCATGACCTCCCAGAGAAGCTTTTTTCCCCTCCTTTCTGGAGAAAAACCAGTGCCTCCTAAGTCAATCACAAACAGCCACACCAAGTCACTGCCTTACCACCCTGTGCCTGGGAGCTGTAACTACCCAAGTGCTAGATCCAAGGCAGGACAGCAAGTTTTGAGTTTTTAATGGCACCTACTGCACACAAAGAGCCATAGAAACTCCCCTGGACCATTCACCACACAAACTCTGGCTGCAAGTGTGTTAAACCTCAGCACCTGGAAAGGGCAGGGGGCCACATCATCTCCCCAGCTGTGGTGCAGGTTTTGGCTTTCAAGCTGGCTCCAGAGGTATTTTCACAGAATTACAGAATCAGAGTTGTTTTGGTTGGAAGAGGCCTCCAAGATCATCCAGTACAACCTTCAACCCAGTTCCACCACTACCATCAAACCACGTCCCCAAGTGCCATGGCCACACATCTCTCTAACTCCTCCATAGACAGGGACTCTACCACCTCCCTGAGCAGCCTGCTCCAATCCCTGACCCTGTTCTTGATCTCCAACATAACCCTCCCCTGGCACACTTTCAGGCCATTTCCTCTCCTTCTATCACCTGATCCTAGAGAGAAGAGACCAACCCCCACCTCACCCCAACCTCTTCTTAAGCTGTGAGAAAGAATGTTCTGTGACTGCCTGTCTCTACATGAAGGTTACTACCAGTAGTGTTGCTTTTGTGGCTCTTTTTGGGCTAGCACTTGTAGCTAGGTCACCTGTTTCACAGGTGAGTTCCCTATTTGTCATCAGTCCTTTGTGGTACCAGCAAGAATCCATGTGGAGAAACCTAGCAAAGACATTGCTGCATGTCACAGGATATTAGGGGCTGGAAGGGACCTCTGGATATCAAGTCCAACCCCTCCTGCCAGACCAGGGCCTTAAAATCTAGTGCAGGTTGCACAGGAATGCATCCAGAGAAGTCATGAAAGTCTCCAGAGATGGAGACTCCACAACCTCTCTGTGCAGCCTGTTCCAGCACTCTGTGACCCTTTCAGTAAAGGAGTTCTTCCTCATGTTGAGATGGAACTTCCTGTGCTGTAATTCCTATCCATAACTCAAACTGCTCTGTCCCAAATTCTCAATCTCCAAGGTGTGCTGGAAGTATGGATAAAAGGTTTGAAATAATAAGAGAGCAGCTTGGGCTCTACAAGGAAACTTGTGACTGAAGACCTCAGCTGGCACTTCCAAGAGGTGCTGGAATGCAAACCCCAACCCTTCCACATGTGTGCAAACTCTCAACTGCAGGTGAAAAGAGGCCTGAAACACAAGCCTGTGGTGATAAAATCACTCTTATCACAATGCATGTTTCATTCTGAACTCACTCAGACCTGCTAAAAGAGAAGCAAATTAATTATCTCTTTCTACATATTTACCTTTATTTCTTACAGAGGCACAGCAGAACTCCAACAAGCGACAAAGACAGTTGCCATTTTTTCTAGCTCAGAAGCCAAACTTGATTTTTGAGGTACTATGAAGGCTTGTAAAGGAAATCTCTTCAAGTAGAAGACAGACAGTGTTGAGATTAGTTGCTGAAATAATTATCTTTAAATAAACATATTTGTGAGGGGGGAAAAAAATACATCAGGAGACACAAGACAATTTATTTCCATATTTCAGTGTGTTTGGAAGCACAAATTCCTGTCACAGAATCAGGGAGTGGTAGGGGTTGGAAAGGACCTCTGAAGATCATCTAGCCCAACTCTCCTACAGTATCCTTCCTACCCTTTTTCTGAATCAAAATTTATAGAGTCAGGCTGCCAAATTAGGCATGGGTTATGGCATTTTCTTTCTCAAAGGACATCACTTCATATATTGGTAAGAGAACCTGTCTTTGAGTTATGAATTTACTTCAGTGTTTCCACTACCTATGCTTCAGTCAAAGACTAACTTTTGCTGAGCAATAGTATTGAAGCAGCCAAACCCTTTCCATAAATTCAGTGGGCTTTTAAATGGTTCTTCAGCCAAAAATTTTTATTCACTCCTGGACTTCATGTCAATATACAGAAGACCTTCTTTTCAAGAGAAGGTAGCTTCAAATCCAAACCCCATCAGATCCTCACAGCTACCATATATTGCTTTGATTCCTATGTACAGTAAAAAAATACAATATGCCCTTAAAGATGCTGACTTGGTCTGGTGGAAGGTGTCCCTGCCCATAGCAAGGGCACTGGAGCTAGGTCACAGAATTAGAGTGGGAAGAGGCTTCTGAAGGTTTTTTAGTTTAACCCTCCTGCCTGCCCCCCACCAGCCTTCACCTTCCCAAAGCAGCTCCTGCTCCCTCTACACCTTCCTCCACCCTGCCTGAACAGCCCCTGCTCCACCACCACCACTCCCCTTCATCTTCCTAAAGCAGCTCCTGCTCCTTCTACACCTTCCTCCACCCTGCCTAAACAGCTTCTGCTCCCCCCACCACCATTTTTGCACCGATCACAGAGCCAGGGGCAAGACCCTCAACTAGCCAAGATACCACACAGAAGAGCTCAGCACCAGTGAGGAAACCAGACAATATTGGAGAAGTCATCAACAATATCCCTAGCTAACCAGGGGGCCACCAGGCCCCCTGGCCTTTGTTGTCACCACCACCATCACCCAGTGTGCACCAGGGGCACTCACCAGAGATCAGAGAAGGATCCTCAGCCCAGACAGGCTCAGCTTGGAGGTTCTGCCTCTCCTGGTGGGGATTAAAAAGGGGAGTGGGTGGGGAAGGGCCAAGTGGCCACACCTGGGGTGGGAGGAGACCCTCAACAGAGCCCAGGTGCTCTGGGATTTGGGGAAAATGGGGTGGGTGGGGTGTAAAAGGGGTGGGAAAGGGGAGGTGGTGGTGAAAGAAAGGGATTTTAAAGTAACTTTATTTTCCATGAAATCTTTCATAATGCACAACTGCAGTTCATGGTTTGCTTTGCCTCCATGCAACAAGAACAAACCCATCAATACTTCATCAAATAAAGCACAATGGTGGCCATTACAAGGAAATATTTCCATGATTATCATTTTGCTTGGTGGGAAAATCTGTGCTTTTCAGATCAAAACAACAAGTTTTAACAACAACAACGCAAGTTCTCCAAGCGTGAATTTTCTCCCTGCATACCAGCAGACAACTCCAAATGATTAAAGCCCATCCCAGGAGGAAGAGCTAAGGTTGCATTAGAATGAACCTTGCTGCCTCACTCTGTCTTTCAGAGACCAAAGTGTTACTGAAGTGCACATCCTGAAAGAGCATGAGGCATGACAGAACAATTCTGACAACATGTTAGCAATGTGCTCTTGTGGCCAATAAGGCAAATGGTATCCTGGGTTGTATTAGAGGGCCTGTCAAGATTGGTTCTCCTCTCTCTCTGTTCTGCCCTGGGGAGGCTGCATCTGGAATATTGTGTCCAGTTCTGGGCCCCTCAGGAGGACCTCAGGGAACTGCTTGAGGAGTCCATCACAGAGCCACAAAAAAGATGAAGGGAGTGGAACATCTTCCTGAGGAGGAGAGACTGAGGGAGCTGAAGGCTCTGTAGCTTGGGGAGGAGGAGACAAGAGAGGTGACCTCATTCATGTTTATAAAGGTGTAAGGGTGAGTGCCAAAAGGATGGAGCCAGGCTCTGCTGGGTGATGCTCAATGCCAGCACAAGGGACACTGGGAGGAAGCTGAGGCATAGGAAGTTCCATGGAAACAGGAGGAAGAATTATTTCCCCGTGAGCATGACAGAACACTGGAACAGGCTGCCCAGGGGGGCTGTGGAGTCTCCCTCTCTGGAGATGTTCAAGACCTGTCTCGATGAGTTCCTGGGTGACCTGATAGGTGCTGCTGCTGTGGCAGGGGGGTTGGACTGGATGATCTCTTGAGGTCCCTTCCAGTCCCTAACATTCTGGGATTCTGGGATTTTTCTGCAGTGAAACCAAAAGGATTACTGAGCCAATGACCAAGCCTTGTAAATCACAAGCTCACCCACTTCCCCTTCACCCTTCCACGTGCAATCCTCTCTTCCCTCATGTGACCATCCCATTCAGAAACAACAACAGTTTCTCTCTCCTGAGTCTCTGATGCACTGCTGGCCCTGGTTTTCTGCTTTGAGAGCTTATGCACAGGGTTTTCCTTGGTAATAAATCATATTAAGGTGGCATTTTATTATGCTTTAAATATCTTGGTGTGTATCTTTACTGTGGTTGCTACAGTTCCAAGAGCCCCAGCAGGTCAGGCAGGCTTGGGTCCTGTTTATTTTTTAAATCTATTTTTACTTTTTACTAACTTTCTTTTAATTATTTTTTTGGTAACAGCAAGTTGCCAGAAGAAGTATCTAACTAACAGACTTTATGTGGTGTTGGGCAGTGATAGGACTAGGGGAAAAGGAGCGAGGCCAAAAGAGAATACAGTCAGATTGTATGTCATGAAGTTCTTCCCCATGAGGGTGGTGAGAGACTGGCGCAGGTTGCCCAGGGAGGTGGTGGAAGCCTCAGCCCTGGAGGTTTTGAAGGCCAGGCTGGATGTGGCTGTGAGCAACCTGCTGTAGTGTGAGGTGTTTAGCCTGCAGAAGAGTAGGCTCAGGGGAGACCTCATTGCTGTCTACAACTACCTGAAGGGAGGTTGTAGCCAGGTGGGGGTTGGTCTCTTCTCCCAGGTAACCAGCACCAGAACAAGAGGACACAGTCTCAAGCTGTGCCAGGGGAAGTTTAGACTCAAGGTCAGGAGAAAGTTCTTCACTGAAAGAGTAATTTGCCATTGGAATGTGCTGCCCAGGGAGGTGGTGGAGTCATTGCCCCTGGAGGTGTTCAAAAAGGGATTGGACGTGGCACTTGGTGCCATGGTTTAGTAGTCATGAGGTGTTGGGTGACAGGTTGGACTTGATGATCTTGGAGGTCTTTTCCAACCTTACTGATTCTATGATTCTATAAAAGCACATTCAAGAGAATTAAACTCTCAGTGTACTCATCAGTGAGTGATCATAGTTCCACAGTGTAACACTCCATACTGCTCTCAGGGATGCAGTAGTGTCCAGGCTAAGTTAACTGTTCCAGGAAGAGACACAAACAGAACTCCAAACCCTGGTCTTGTTTACCAGCTACTACAAAGTGCACTGGCACTGCTGCAAATATCATTTAAGGCTTGCTTTTGAGTCACAAGCCCTTGTAGAGCTGGATGTCTCTCATTTTGAAACTTTAATTTCCATTGCTAGCATGACTCACAGGATCACAGGGTGTCAGGGGTTGAAAGGGACCCAAAGAGATCATCAAGTCCAACCCTCTGCCAGAGCAGGACCATACAATCTAGTTCAGGTCACAGAGGAATGCATCCAGACAGGCCTTGAAAGTCTCCAGAGGAGACTCCACAATCTCTCTGTGGAGCCTGTTCCAGGGCTCTGGGACCCTTACAGTAAAGAAGTTGCCCCTTGTGTTGAGGTGGAACCTCCTGTGCTGCAGCTTACATCCATTGCTCCTTGTCCTGTAACAGAGAGGAAGTGAACAGAGCCTGTCCCCTCCCCCCCGACACCCAGCCCTCACATACCTCCCCTCTCAGTCTTCTCCTCTCCAGACTAAAAAGCCCCAGGTCCCTCAGCCTCTCTTCACCAGGCAGTGCTCCAGTCCCATAATCATCTCTGTAGCCCTCCACTGGACCCTCTCCAGCAGATCCCTGTCCCTCTTGAACTGGGGAGCCCAAAACTGAACACAGTACTCAAGATGAGGTATCACCAGGGCAGAGAAGAGGGGGAGGAGAACCTCCCTGGATCTGCTGGACACACTCCTCTTAATACACCCCAGGATCCCACTGGCCTTCTGGGCCACCAGGGCTCTTCAAACCCTAGCTATAAATTCATTGAAAAGTCTCACCCAGGTAATATATGATATAAATTCCTTGATGATATCTCATCTGCCTAGCAGTAAAGGGGAAGCAAATTAGAGAGCTCTGTAAAGGAATCAGTGTAAATGAGTGTATAGAAATTAGTGTAAACATTGCTATGAATATTGCATCTTTTTATTTCTATATACTGAAAATAGTGCTTGCTGGATTTTCAGCCATCTATTCTCAGCCATATACTAGTCAATGATTCCTAGCATTTGTAAACATAAAAAGGTGATTTGAGGAAGTTTTACAACTGAGTCATAGCCTTTATTTAATATTCATATTAATAACACATAGAATGCCATATAATATGTAGCACTCAAAGGAGTCTACACAACCAAATTTTTTTGCAGCCTGCAAATTTTCAACTAGTATTTTTGGGCCCCTCAGTTTAGGAAAGATGTTGAGCTACTGGAAGGTGTCTAGAGAAGGTCAACAAAGCTGGGGAGGGGTTTGGAGCACAGCCCTGTGAGGAGAGGCTGAGGAAGCTGGGGTTGCTTAGCCTGGAGAAGAGGAGGCTCAGGGGAGACCTTCTTGCTCTCTACAACTACCTGAAGGGAGGTGGTGGAATCACCATCACTGGAAGTGCTTAAGAAGTGACTGGATGAGGCACTTAGTGCCATGGTTTAGTTGATGAGATGGTGTTGGGTGATAGGTTGGACTCGATGATCTTGAAGGTCTTTTCCTACATGGTTAATTCAATTCAATTCAATTCAATTCAATTCAATTCAATTCAATTCAATTCAATTCAATTCAAATCAAATCAGTTCTGTTCTATCCTATCCTATCCTATCCTATCCTATCCTATCCTATCCTATCCTATCCTATCCTATCCTATCCTATCCTATTCTATTCTATTCTATTCTATTCTATTCTATTCTATTCTATTCTATTCTATTCTATTCTATTCTACTCTGACATAGGCTAACAGTAAATGAGGTCACTCTAACTCCACCACTTTCTTCAGTCCTTGCTCTGCATAAAGCCTCATAACATGGATTCGGTCCATTTAGTTTGATAACCTCAAGCTATGTCAAAATATTTTTGCCATAGCAAGGCTAACTTGAGGGAGTGGAACATCTCTCTTCTGAGGAAAGGCTGAGGGAGCTGTCTCTTTAGCTTGGAGCAGAGGAGCCTGAGGGCTGACCTCATTCATGTTTGTAAAGATATGCAGGGCAGGACGTTGAGAGGATGGAGCCAGGCTCCGCTCAGTGATGTCCAGTGATAGGACAAGGGGCAATGGGTGCAAGCTGGAGCAGAGGAGCTTCCATGTGAACAGAAGGAAAAAGTTTTTCACTGTGAGGATGAAAAAACACATTGGAATGGGCTGCCCAGAGTGGTTGTGGAGTTTTATTCTGTGGAGACATTCAAAATCTGCATGTATGTGTTCCTGTGTGATCCGCTCGAGGTGATCCTGCTCTCTCAGGGGGTTGGACTGGATGAGCTTTCAAGGCACCTTCCAACCCCTAACATTCTGTGATTCTGTCTCTTCTCCCAGGCAAGCAGCAACAGAACAAGAGGACACAGTATCAAGAAGTGCCAGGGGAAGTTTAGGCTTGAGATGAGGAGAAAATTCTTCACAGAAAGAAAGAATAATTTGCCACTGGAATGTGCTGCCCAGGGAGGTGGTGGAGGCACCATCCCTGGAGGTGTTCAAAAAAGGATTGGATGTGGCATTTGGAGCCATGAGTCAGCTGCCATGAGGTGTTAGTGATTGGGTAATAGGAATAGAATAGAATAGAATAGAATAGAATAGAATAGAATAGAATAGAATAGAATAGAATAGAATAGAACAGGTTGAAAGAGACCTTCAAGATCATCGTGTCCAACCTATCATCCAACACCACCTAATCAACTAACCCATGTAACCAAGCACCCTGTCAAGTCTCCTCCTGAACACCTCCAGTGATGGTTTCATAGTTTCATAGTTTCATTCAGGGTTGGAAGGGACCACACGGATCATCTAGTTCCAACTCCCCTGCCATGGGCAGGGACACCCCACACTACATCAGGCTGGACAGAGCCTCATCCAGCTTGCTCTTAAACACCCCCAGGGACGGGGCCTCGACCACCTCCCTGGACAACCCATTCCAGGGTTTCACCACTCTTATGGTGAAGAACCTCCTCCTCACATCCAGCCTGAATCTCCCCACCTCCAGCTTCATTCCATTCCCCCTAGTCCTATCACTACCTGATATCCTGAGTAGTCCTTCCCCAGCCTTCCTGTAGGCCCCCTTCAGATACTGGAAGGCGTGATTCCACCACCTCCCCGGGCAGCCCATTCCAATGGGCAATCACTCTCTCTGTGTAAAACTTCCTCCTGACATCCAGCCTGAACCTCCCCTGGTGCAGCCTGAGACTGTGTCCTCTTGTTCTGGTGCTGGCTGCCTGGGAGAAGAGACCAACATCTGCCTGTTTACAACCTCCCTTCAGGTAGTTGTAGAGAGCAATAAGGTCACCCCTGAGTCTCCTCCTCTCCAGGCTAAGCAGCCCCAGCTCCTTCAGCCTCTCCTCACAGGGCTGTGTTCCAAGCCCCTCACCAACTTCGTTGCCCTTCTCTGGACACCTTCCAGCAAGTCAACCTCCTTCCTAAACTGAGGGGCCCAGAACTGGACACAGTACTCGAGGTGTGGCCTAACCAGTGCAGTATACAGGGGCAGAATGACCTCCCTGCTCCTGATGGCCACACTGTTCTTAATGCAGGCCAGGATGCCATTGGCCCTCCTCGCCACCTGGGCACACTGCAGGCTCATGTTCATCCTACCATCAACCAGCACCCCCAGGTCCCTCTCTGCCTGGCTGCTCTCCAGCCACTCTAACCCCAGCCTGTAGGTTGGACCTGATGATCTCTGAGGTCTTTTCCAACTTGGCTGGTTCTATAATTCTATGATTCTAAGCCAACTATACTATAGAAGGAGTAGAAGATGTATGTTTGGAGTTTGTTTTTTTTTTAAGTGGTGTCATTCAGGAGAATTGAAGGACTGGAATTTCCTGGAAACTGCAAAGCTACTTTGCAGTTCTACCATGAAGAGAGAGGAAGGCATAGACATAGGGAAGGATGCTCATCTCAGCAGTAAAATTTAAGGAAGAGGAGAGACAATCAGGAACTAGGTGAAAAGTAAAGACAGGATGGTACATAGGAAGTCTGAGAATGTCTGCAAGGTAGAATAGTCCTTAGACCAGAGCAGGACAAACAGGAGGGAGTCTGATATTCAGTACAACAGACAGGAGGGAGTCTGATATTCACTACCACATCAAAAGAGTTGTCTCTTTGTGGTTAGAAATTGAGAATAAAGAGGCATTCCCATTGAGCAGATTCAGACACGAGGATGATTTAAGATGCTGACTGTGGACTAAAAAGGATTCAAACACAGAGAAACCACTGACTGCTCTTCATTTCCGGCCAAAAACCCTTCCTGATTTACACTGCAAACTGTGAATAAATACCAGGCATGGGAAAAAGTCATAGAAGTGGACAGGCAGTGAACACAAAAGCACCACTAGTCCAGCAGGAAGATGACTGTAAATGGAGTTTTAGGACTTTGGAGTAAGACAGCAAAGTCTGGCTTTGATTTTTTTGTTTCTTTGTTTGTTTTACATTGGTATTTAGGGGTTAAAAACTCCAGGACCTGATTTGTTGCAGCAGTATGTCACCTGCTCTTATTTCTTTTAAGAGATGTCAACAGGTCAGGATTCTGAAGGAGACTTTTCCTTAGCCCTTGGGACGTGAATTATGCCTTTGGAGATAGTGAGCCTGGATTTGCTGACTGCATACCTGGTTTTGGGTTCAGGATAGATAGGATGACAGATATCATGGAATCAATAAGGTTGGAAAAGACCTCAGAGATCATCAAGTCCAACCTATGAGAGCAGCCTTGCATTTGCCAGCCCTGAGATTAAGAAATTTGGATTTTCTCAGCACAGAAGCCTGGGACTTGAGGTCCTATGTTAAAATATATTGGCAGACTGGCCTGTTTTGGAATCTTGCTGAGACAGCCAGACATTGAGCAACTTTTTCTTAAGCTGTTTTTCTCCATGCAATGCACAGATTAAGAGAGACTTAGCTCACGGTTATCCTAGGCCCATGAATTTTAGAATCCATGCTGGTGAGGCTAGGATTTCACTCTGGCTCATCTCACCATCAGTAAATTTGCAGATGACACCAAGCTGAGGGAAAGTGTTGACCTGTCAAAAGGTAGGAGAGCTTTGCAGAGGGACCTTGACAGGCTGGACTGATGGGCAGAGTACAACTAAATTGATTATGAATTAATTGATTCTCGATTCAACCCGTAACAGAGCCTTTGGGGATGTCTGAGATAAACTATCTTCTTTTCTCTGAGTAGTACATTCAGTTATTTACAGAAACACAGAATTGTTGGGGTTGGAAGGAACCTCAAGGATCACCTAGCTCCAACCCCCTGCTATGGACAGGGACACCTCACACTACAGCAGGTTGCTCAGAGCCACATCCAGCCTGGCCTTAAAAGGCTCCAGGGATGAGACTTCCACCACCTCCCTGGGCAACCTGCGCCAGTCTCTCACCACCCTCACGGGGAAGAACTTCATCCTAACATCCAATTTGAATCTACCCATGTCTAATTTTTTTTCCATTCCCCCCAGTCCTATCACTACCCAAAACCCTAAAAATTCCCTCCCGGAAGAAAAAGAGAAAAAGGAAAAGGAAAAGGAAAAGGAAAAGGAAAAGGAAAAGGAAAAGGAAAAGGAAAAGAAAAAGGAAAAGAAAAAGGAAAAGAAAAAGGAAAAGAAAAAGGAAAAGAAAAGGAAAAAGGAAAAGAAAAATGAAAAGGAAAAGAAAAAGGAAAAGAAAAAGAAAAAGGAAAAGAAAAGAAAAAGAAAAAGAAAAAGAAAAAGAAAAAGAAAAAGAAAAAGAAAAAGAAAAAGAAAAAGAAAAAGAAAAAAGAAAAAGAAAAAGAAAAAGAAAAAGAAAAAGAAAAAGAAAAAGAAAAAGAAAAAGAAAAAGAAAAAGAAAAAGAAAAAAGGAAAAGGAAAAGGAAAAGGAAAAGGAAAAGGAAAAGGAAAAGAAAAAGAAAAAAAAGGAAAAGGAAAAGGAAAAGAAAAAGAAAAAGAAAAAGAAAAAGAAAAAAAAAAAGAAAAAGAAAAAGAAAAAGAAAAAGAAAAAGAAAAAGAAAAAGAAAAAGAAAAAGAAAAAGAAAAAGAAAAAGAAAAAGAAAAAGAAAAAGAAAAAGAAAAAGAAGGAAAAGGAAAAGGAAAAGGAAAAGAAAAGGAAAAGGAAAAGGAAAAGGAAAAGGAAAAGGAAAAGGAAAAGGAAAAGGAAAAGGAAAAGGAAAAGGAAAAGGAAAAGGAAAAGGAAAAAAAAGGAAAAGGAAAAGAAAAAGGAAAAGGAAAAGAAAAAGAAAAAGAAAAAGAAAAAGAAAAAGAAAAAGAAAAAGAAAAAGAAAAAGAAAAAGAAAAAGAAAAAGAAAAAGAAAAAGAAAAAGAAAAAGAAAAAGAAAAAGAAAAAGAAAAAGGAACCCAAGCCTGCCTGACCTGCTGGGGCTCTTGGAACTGTAGCAACCACAGTAAAGATACACACCAAGATATTTAAAGCATAATAAAATGCCACCTTAATATGATTTATTACCAAGGAAAACCCTGTGCATAAGCTCTCAAAGCAGAAACCAGGGCCAGCAGTGCATCAGAGACTCAGGAGAGAGAAACTGTTGTTCTTTCTGAATGGGATGGTCACATGAGGGAAGAGAGGATTGCACGTGGAAGGGTGAAGGGGAAGTGGGTGAGCTTGTGATTTACAAGGCTTGGTCATTGGCTCAGTAATCCTTTTGGTTTCACTGCAGAAAAATCCCAGAATCCCAGAATGTTAGGGACTGGAAGGGACCTCAAGAGATCATCCAGTCCAACCCCCCTGCCACAGCAGCAGCACCTATCAGGTCACCCAGGAACTCATCGAGACAGGTCTGGAACATCTCCAGAGAGGGAGACTGCACAGCCTCCCTGGGCAGCCTGTTCCAGTGTTCTGTCATGCTCACGGGGAAATAATTCTTCCTCCTGTTTCCATGGAACTTCCTATGCCTCAGCTTCCTCCCAGTGTCCCTTGTGCTGGCATTGAGCATCACCCAGCAGAGCCTGGCTCCATCCTTTTGGCACTCACCCTTACACCTTTATAAATATGAATGAGGTCACCTCTCTTGTCTCCTCCTCCCCAAGCTACAGAGCCTTCAGCTCCCTCAGTCTCTCCTCCTCAGGAAGATGTTCCACTCCCTTCATCTTTTTTGTGGCTCTGTGATGGACTCCTCAAGCAGTTCCCTGAGGTCCTCCTGAGGGGCCCAGAACTGGACACAAGATTCCAGATGCAGCCTCCCCAGGGCAGAACAGAGAGAGAGGAGAACCAATCTTGACAGGCCCTCTAATACAACCCAGGATACCATTTGCCTTATTGGCCACAAGAGCACATTGCTAACATGTTGTCAGAATTGTTCTGTCATGCCTCATGCTCTTTCAGGATGTGCACTTCAGTAACACTTTGGTCTCTGAAAGACAGAGTGAGGCAGCAAGGTTCATTCTAATGCAACCTTAGCTCTTCCTCCTGGGATGGGCTTTAATCATTTGGAGTTGTCTGCTGGTATGCAGGGAGAAAATTCACGCTTGGAGAACTTGTGCTGTTGTTGTTAAAACTTGTTGTTTTGATCTGAAAAGCACAGATTTTCCCACCAAGCAAAATGATAATCATGGAAATATTTCCTTGTAATGGCCACCATTGTGCTTTATTATGGAGCAGATCCTCCTGGAGTCACTACTCGCTCAAAAGAATACTGAAGAGGTGATTGGGAACAGTCAGCATGGCTTTGCCAAGGGCAAATCCTGCCTGACCAACCTGGTGGCCTTCTATGAGCAGGTGACAAAATTAATAGATGAGGGGTGAGCAACTGATGTCGTTTACCTGGACCTGAGCAAAGCCTTCGACACTGTCCCGCACCACATCCTGGTCTCCAAACTGGTGACACATGGGTTTGATGGGTGGACCACTAGATGGATAAGGAACTGGCTTGATGGCTGCACCCAAAGAGTGGCTGTCAATGGCTCCATGTCCCAGTGGAGGCCAGTGACAAGCAGAGTCCCTCAGGGATCAGTCCTGGGACCTGTCTTATTCGACATCTTTGTCAGTGACAGGGACAGTGGCATTGAGTGCACCCTCAGCAAGTTTGCTGATGACACCAAGCTGTGTGGTGCAGCAGACAGGCTGGAGGGAAGGGAGGCCATCCAGAGGGACCTGGACAGGCTGGAGAGGTGGGCACAAGCCAGCCTCATGAAGTTCAATAAGAGCAAGTGCAGGGTCCTGCAGCTGGGTTGAGGCAATCCCAGGCACAAATCCAGGCTGGGCAGTGACTGGCTGGAGGATAGCCCTGAGGAGAGAGACTTGGGGGTGCTGGTGGACAAAAAGCTCAACAGGAGCTCTCAATGTGCACTTGCAGCCCACAAAGCCAATCAGATCCTGGGCTGCATCAGGAGAAGTGTGGCCAGCAGGTCGAGGGAGGTGATCCTCCCCCTCTCTCAGCTCTGGTGAGACCCCACCTGGAGTACTGCCTCCAGCTCTGGAGTCCCTATTACAAGAGGGATGTGGAGGTGCTGGAAGGTGTCCAGAGAAGGGCCAAGAGGATGATCAGAGGGCTGGAGCACCTCTCCTATGAGGACAGACTGAAGGAGTTGGGGCTGTTCAGTCTGCAGAAGAGAAGGCTCTGAGGTGACCTCATTGTGGCCTTCCAGTATCTGAAGGGGGCCTACAGGAAGGCTGGGGAGGGACTTCTCAGGATCTCAGGTAGTGATAGGACTAGGGGGAATGGAATGAAGCTGGAGGTGGGGAGATTCAGGCTGAAGGTGAGGAGGAGGTTCTTCACCATGAGAGTGGTGAGACCCTGGAATGGGTTGTCCAGGGAGGTGGTTGGGGCTCTGTCCCTGGAGGTGTTTAAGCCCAGGCTGGATGAGGCTCTGTCCAGCCTGATCTAGTGTGGGGTGTCCCTGCCCATGGCAGGGGGGTTGGAACTAGATGATCCTTGTGGTCCCTTCCAACCCTGAATGAAACTATGAAACTATGAAACTATGAAACTATTTGATGAAGTATTGATGGGTTTGTTCTTGTTGCATGGAGGCAAAGCAAACCATGAACTGCAGTTAGAACAGAATAGAATAAACCAGGTTGGAAGAGACCTTTGAGATCATAGAGTCCAGCCTATCATCCAACACCATCTAATCAGCTAAACCATGGCACCAAGCACCCCATCCAGTCTCTTCTTAAACACCTCCAGTGATGGTGACTCCACCACCTCCCTGGGCAGCACATTCCAGTGGGCAATCACTCTCTCTTTGAAGAATTTCTTCCTCATATCCAGCCTAATCCTCCCTTGGTGCAGCTTGAGACTGTGTCCTCTTGCTCTGATGCTTGTTACCTGGGAGAAGAGACCAACCCCCACCTGGCTACAACCTCCCTTCTTGTGCATTATCAAAGATTTATGGGAATTAAAGTTGTTTTTAAATCCCCTTCTTTCACCTCCCCTCCCCCCCATATCAGACCCCTTCCCACCCCACCCACCCCATTTTCCCTCTTTTTCCCCTCAAATGCCACAGCACCTGGGCTCTATTGGGGGGTCTCCTCCCACCCCAGGTGTGGCCACTTGGCCCTCCCCACTCACTCCCCTTTATAATCCCCACCAGGAGAGACAGAACCTCTAAGCTGAGCCCATCTGGGCTGTGGATCCTCCTCTCATTGCTGGTGAGTGCCCCTGGTGCACACTGGGTGATGGTGGTGGTGACAACAAAGGCCGGGGGGCCTGGTGGCCCCCCGGTTAGCTAGGGATACTGTTGATGATCTCTCCAATATCATCCACAGGTGCTGGCTGAGCTTCCTTAGTGGGGCTAGATAATCTGCAGAGGTCCTTTCCTACCCATACCACTACTTGATTCTGTGACAGGCATTTAAGAGCCAGCTTTGCTTCCAAACACACTGAGACATATGGTAATAAATTGTCCTTTGTCTCCTGATGTATATTTTTCCCCCCAGAAATATGTTTGTTTAAAGGTGATTATTTCAGCAACAAACCTCAAAATTCTCTGAGTCTTCTATTTAAAGAGTTTTCCCTTACAAGCCTTCACAGTACCTCCACAACCAAGTCTGGCTTCTGAGCTAGAAAAATGGTAACTGCCTTTGTAGTTGAAAAACTTGTCGGAGTTCTGCTGTGCCTCTGTAAGAAATAAAGGTAAATATGTAAAAAAGGGACAGTTACTTAATTTTACTTACTTTTTTAGTAGCTCTTCTCAGTCAGTTCACAATGAAACATGCATTGTGATATGATAAGAAATACTTTATCACTGCAGATTTGACCATGAGTCAGCAATGTGGTCTTGTGGCCGAGGAAGCCAGTGCCATCCTGATTAGAAGGGCTGTGGTTAGTAGGTCAAGAGAGGTTCTCCTCCCCCTCTACTCTGCCCTTGTGAGGCTGTGTCTGGAATACTATGTCCAGTTCTGGGCCCCTCAGTTCAAGAAGGACCTTAGAAGTCTCTTCCAACCAGAACAACTCTGTGTTTCTGTCATTCTGTGAAAATACCTCTGGAGCCAGGTTGATCCCGTGCTAGTGAAGTCAATGCTAACATTTCCATGTTAAGTAACAGTCTGCCCCTCCTTCACAATGGAAGTACTTGTGAACAGAAGCTTTGCTTTGCTGCAGGTATGAACTAGCAAGAAATCCCTTCCCAGAGTAAGAAGCAGGCAGGAATGTGTGCTGCGGAGATGTGTGCCTCAGGCAGGCAGTCACAGCACCCATGAGTGCTGCTGCTCTGTGCATCAGCCTTGCCTCAAACTAAAATCTCTAAGGAAGTCAGTACCCAGAACCAACGTTTTGAGCTGCAGTTACATTTGGCCAGCTTGGTATCTTTGTTCAGATGAAGTATGTGATTGACCAGACAGAAAGCTGCTTTACATATACATGTTTTGCTCACTAAAATGGAAGTCTTCAAAGCCATCTGTGGGTTGAATCCATTGTGAAGATGCACAGAGGGACAATTAAGGCTGGATTATGATATGAAAGCATCAGTTAGGTGATTTTCCTAATCGGAATCACACAGGTTGGAAAAGACCATCCCTAACCAATAACCCTACAAGGTTCAGCCCTAAACCATATCCTGAACCACCTTTAAACACATCCAGTACTGGTGACTCAACCACCTCCCTGGGCAGCACATTCCAATGCCTGACCACTCTTGCCCTTAAAAAATGTTTCCTGATGTCCAGTCTAAACCTCCCCAGTGGCAGCTTGAGGCCATTCCCCCTTGTTCTGTCACTAATTCCCTGTGAGAAGAGACCAACACCAGCCTCTCCACGATGTGCTTTGAAGTGGTTGTAGAGGGCCAGGAGGTCTCCCCTCAGCCTCCTCTTTTCCAAATTAAACATCCCCAGCTCCTCCAGTCTCTCTTCATCAGATTCCTTCTCCACTGCTTTGAAATGCATTGGTCTTAATATGGATGTGACAAATAGGGACCACAAGACCCAGCAAAACAAGCCTTGTCTGTTTCATAGTGCTGATAGCAGAGTTTACACAAACAGATCTTACCATAACAAGTGAAAACATATTACTGATTTCCTATGGGATCCCTGTACAAAAGCATACAGACAATATTGTTCTCTTTTACCTGTGAAAGCCAGCAGATTACACACAAACTGTAGTCTTTAATTATGGGCCATGCTTATTAGGGACAGAGTGTTAGTATCATAGTATCAGTCAGGGTTGGAAGGGACCACGAGGATCAGCCAGTTCCAACCCCCCTGCCATGGGCAGGGACACCCCACACTAGATCAGCCTGGCCAGAGCCTCAGCCAGCCTGGGCTTAAACACCTCCAGGGATGGGGCCTCAACCACCTCCCTGCACAACCCGTTCCAGGGCTTCACCACTCTCATGGGGAAGAACTTCCTCCTCACCTCCAGCCTGAATCTCCCCACCTCCAGCTTCATTCCATTCCCGCTAGTCTTATCACTCCCTGAGATCCTGAGCAGTCCCTCCCCAGCCTTCTTGTAGTTACAACCATGCTTATCCAATGCTCCTAAATTAAACTGTACAGTTTTCTAACTGTTTTACAGAGGATTATTCATTTCCAAAAGGATTTAATCAGTTTATTGAAGTCTGGGGGCAGGAGAAATAAATGGAGAACAGAGCTTCTTGTCAAACTAACAGGAGGGAGGTTGTAGCCAGGTGGGGGTTGGTCTCTTCTCCCAGGCAATCAGCACCAGAACATGAGGACACAGTCTCAAGCTGTGCCAGGGGAAGTTTAGGCTGGATGTTAGGAAGAAATTCTTCATGGAAAGAGAGACTGGCTATTGGAATGTGCTGCCCAGGGAGGTAGTGGAGTCACCATCACTGCAGGTGTTTAGGAAGACATTGAATGAGGCACTTGGTGCCATGGTTTATTTGATTCAGTGGTGTTGGGTGATAGGTTGGACTTGATGATCTTGAAGGTCTTTTCCAACCTGGTTAATTCTATTCTAATAATCTCATTAATATGCAAAATGGGGAGAAGATGAAGTTTGCTGCCTACTTTGAGATGGTAACTTGACGGTTGTATTGTTTTGGCAACCAGATTCACACATGCATAACAAGTACCGCACTCACTGGAGGATCAGCAGAAAGACAGAACGGGCTGCCCAGGGATGTGGTTGACACTCCATCCCTGGAGCTATGCAAGGTGAGGCTCAATGAGGCCCTGGACAACCTGATCTAGTTGGGATGTCCCTGCTGGTTGTCGTTGGCAATGTCTCTGTAGTCGTCCATGTAGTTGTAGAAGGTCTCCTCTGAGCCTCCTCTTCTCCAGGCTAAGCAACCCCAGCTCCCTCAGCCTCTCCTCACAGGGCTGTGCTCCAGACCTCTCCCCAGCTTTGTTGCCCTTCTCTGGACTTCTCATCATTATAATGTAAACTCTGAGGAGTTCACCCCTCTCAAGCTGTTCGAAACCTCAGGAAAATTCTGTTTCCAACTAAAGTTTAGTTTCCGACAGTAACCACCACAGAAATTAACGTGCTCCTGTGGGGACTTTCATAAACTTCAGAGAATCTTCCCGTCACTGCAATTTCTCTAATTATTTTCCTTATCTCAGACTGCTTTAATAATTACAAGGCTGCTTTAATGATTGCAAAACTGCTTTAAGTAACAAGTTTACAGGCATTTAATACAGAGGAAAAGAACAAAAGAAAATGGGAGGCAAAGCTTTAAAAATAGTAGATAATTTGAACCATTCTTACTTATTATCCCAATTATTTTCAGTGAGAGTAGAATAATTGTCTTTTAAGAGTTAGCCTTGTATTCATGAAGAGCAAATGATCTGTTGTAGGAATTCACTACACCAAGCCTTTAGTTTATACTGCCTCAGGTAGTGATAGGACTAGGGGGAATGGAATGAAGCTGGAGGTGAGGAGATTCAGGCTGGAGGTGAGGAGGAAGTTCTTCCCCATGAGAGTGGTGAAACCCTGGAATGGGTTGTCCAGGGAGGTGGAGGTGTCCCTGGAGGTGTTTAAGCCCAGGCTGGATGAGGCTCTGGCCAGGCTGATCTAGTGTGGGGTATCCCTGCCCATGGGCAGGGGGGTTGGAACTAGATGATCCTTGTGGTCCCTCCCAACCCTGACTGATTCTATGACACTATGATACTATGAAATCATTGTGTAGTTCATACTTAAGGGCTTGGTCTTTTAAGTTAAAAAATGAAATGGATTTAGAGGAGGAAAAGGTGATTTTAACCCTTTTAGCTTTGCCTCTTTAGAAAGTTTATGAACAAACCAACCAACCAACACCTCAGAGGTTCTTATTTTCTCTTTACAGAGGTTTGCCAGATTCTACGTTTGATTTCTTCTTTAAAATTTCCTCTGTTATATCCAGACTAAAACACTGTCATGTTTTTCTCTGTCATCCCCTTGGATGTGAGAAATATAAGGATTATAAGCACACAGAATTCCTGGAAAAAAAAAAATACCTGTTAAATTAATTCCATTGTGAAATCCAAACTCAAACAGCTTGTGTTCTAGGAAGGGAAAGAAAAAAGCAGGAGCTCTTACTGCTTCACATCTGCCCAAAGGGGAGAGCTTTTGTGTGCAGTATGCCAGATGTGGAAGATTTAGTTACAGGTTTTTAAACTGATTAGCAGGTAAAGGGAAAAACAAAGGGAAACTGAATAGACATGAACTCATAATCACAGAATCTGAAGACTTGGAAGGGACCTTGAAAGGTCATTCAGTCCAAACCCCCTGCCAGAACAGAGTCACCTAGAGTAGGTCACACAGGAATGCATCTGGGGGCGTTTTGAATGTCTCCAGACAAGGAGACTGCACAAGCTCTGTAGGCAGCCTGTTCCAGTGCTCTGGTACCCTCACAGTGAAAAAGTTGTTCACATGGAACCTCCTTCAGAGTAGAATAGAATAGACCAGGTTGGAAGAGACCTTCAAGATCATCGTGTCCAACCCATCAACCAATCCAACCCACCTAAACAACTAAACCATGGCAATAAACACCCTATCAAGTCTCCTCCTGAACACCTCCAGTCATGGTGACTCCACCACCTCCCTGGGCAGCACATTCCAATGGGCAATCACACTCTCTGTATAGATCTTCCTAACATCCAACCTAAACCTCCCCTGGTGCAACCTGAGACTGTGTCCTCTTGTTCTGGTACTGGCTGCCTGGGAGAAGAGACCAACATCCACCTGTCTACAACCTCCCTTCAGGTAGTTGTAGAGAGCAAGAAGGTCACCCCTGAGTCTCCAGCTTTGCTCCAGCTTGCACCACTTGCCCCTTGTCCTATCACTGGACATCACTGAGCAGAGACTGGCTTCATCCTCCTGACACTGCCCTTCACATCTGTGGTAGTGGCAGAGTTAATGTTGGGGGGGAAATTTCAACCCACCACAACATCTTAATAAACATGAATGAGGTCACCCCTCAGGCTCCTCTTCTCCAAGCTAAAGAGCCCCAGCTCCCTCAGCCTTTCCTCAGCAGG
Source organism: Melanerpes formicivorus (assembly GCF_026170545.1). Taxonomy (NCBI): domain Eukaryota; kingdom Metazoa; phylum Chordata; class Aves; order Piciformes; family Picidae; genus Melanerpes; species Melanerpes formicivorus. Next base: position 2,913,396 of record NW_027142406.1, on the reverse strand, counting down.
CAGATGTTCCACCCCCTTCAGTACCTTTGTGGCTCTGTGCTGGACTCTTCCAAGCAGTCCCCTGAGATCCTTCGTGAACTGAGAGGCTATTTCATAATGTGAGAGGCTGGTAAAAAAAAAAATCCTGAATGTAGAGAGAAAAAAGAAAGGTTATCAGTCTACAAATGCATTATTAAAATTAATGGCTTTGAAAATGATGAACTGCATTTGAATAAATAAATGTTGTTATGAAATGCTTCTGTATAGGATAAAATGCCTGTGGCTCAAAATGGAGCTCATTGAAAACCAGTGACTTAGTAATCTAGCATGTAGTGGTTTAATTTGTCAAGTGGACGTTCTTTGGTTTGTGATGGGTAAAAAAACAAGGTTTTGACTGCACATTTGAGATACTTAAATGGACAGTGATTATATTGCTTATCATAATACCACTTGCTTCTTGTTCTTCATTGCAGGTTGGGGCTATTCGGTCTGGAGAAGAGAAGGCTCAAAGGATACCTGATTGTGGCCATCCAGTATCTGAAAGGGGCTATAAGAAAGCTGGGGAGGGACCTTTTAGGGTGTCAGGGAGTGATAGGACTAGAGCAAAACTAGAAATGGGTACATTCAGATCAGATGTTAGGAAGAAGTTGTTGCCCGTGAGGGTGGTGAGAGACTGGCACAGGTTGCCCAGGGAGGTGGTGGAAGCCTCATCCCTGGAAGTTTTTGAGGCCACTCTAGGTGTGGCTTTGAGCAATCTGATGTAGTGTGGGGTGTCCCTGCCCATGGCAGGGGGGTTGGAACTAGATGATCCTTGAGGTCCCTTCCAACCCTAACAATTCCATGATTGTAAGTCTGGTAAGAATCACATCAGTCATCCCCTAAATGATGAACCAACATGAAAAAAAAAGCTCCAAAACTTAACTCTTTTTGCCTGGCAAGTGCTCTTATTTGATAATACTTCTAAAACCATATCGTTTTACTGGAGATGATATGTATTCTGTCTATGGAAAAATAAGTCTGTAAACTCTTCATATACCCATTTGCATATATCTATATATATGCCAGTGGGGGTTGGTTTCTTCACCCAGGCAAGCAGCACCAGAACAAGAGGACAGAGCCTCAAGCTGCACCAGGGGAGGTTTGGGCTGGATGTTAGGAAGAAATTCATGGAAAGAGAGATTGGCCATTGGAATGTGCTGCCCAGGGAGGTGGTGGAGTCACCATCACTGGAGGTGTTTAAGAAGAGACTGGATAGGGTGCTTGGTGCCATGGTTTAGTGGATTGGATGGTGTTGGGTGATAGGTTGGACTTCATGATCTCAAAGGTCTCTTCTAACCTGGTCTATTCTGGTCTATTCTATTCTATTCATCTGTGTGTGTATACATATGTACACTCATCTATAGATAAATCATATATCACAGAGAGAGAAAAGGAGAGACATCTGTCAGGTCCACCAACACTCACAGCTCTTTGAATAGCTTCCCTCTGAAGACTAGGACTGACAAGGTGTTTTCCCTAAGCACAATACAGATCTGTCTCAGGAACTGCATGGTGACATTTGGTGGCCAGGAGATCAGCCAGGGCTAACAGTGAGGTCAGTAAAGAGAATTAGTTCAAGGGTGGCTGCAAGTTTGGAACTCTCTGTCTTTTGCTGGGAAAGCTTCTTTCAATCCATACGTACAAGGACCCTGGAGAGACTGTGCCTTCTAAAAAGGACACAGAATAAAGCAGTGCCTCACTCATTCTGCCCTGCAGAAGTGCTGTACACCTTCAGTGTCTGAGTGGATTCTCATATGACTTAAAACCAGGTCAGAGCAGAGTGATGGTGAAACAGCATGGGGAAAATCTACTTAACTGATATATTGCTTCCTTTGTTGCCCAAGTGAGCAGTTAATGCCAGTTTCTGGGGTATATATTGCACAATACTGTCTGTTGTATATAATTAGGAGGGTGATATCCTGCCAGCTTCCCAGTGGTGAGCCATAAATGTTGTCCTCTGGCTACACAAGACTCAAGCATAAAATGTTGTCATAACTTGCAAGCGCGCAGAAATTATTTGCTTTCTACATCTCGTTAGGCTAAGCATAAACTCTACCATTTATTGTTTTATCATTCACTGATTTCTTTTCCTGTGGAGCAGAAGAAAGTATTCCTGAAAGCTATTCACACTGAGCAGCAGTGCCAAAAGAGATCTGAACTAGAATTGTCCCAAACGGGCGGCACAGTTGTACATTCCTCTGGCATGTTTTGGTGGATGGATTGCAATAATTTCCCTTAGGGTATAATCCTATTCTCCTGACAGGAGGTATTTGCTCCTGGCTGTGATTTTCAAAAGCATGTAATTTACTTCAAAGCATGATTTTTATCAATTTGGAATGGAGCTGTGCCTCTGAATTATGGAGATACTTTAAAATTGCTTTCCTTTCGCTTTAGTCAAGTGCACTCAGATTCTCTGATCATAGAATCAGCCAGGTTGGAAAATACCTCAGAGATCATCAAGTCCAAACTATTCCCCAATACCTAACACCTCATGGCAACTAAACCATGGCTCCAAGTCCCACATCCAGTCCTTTTTTGAACACCTCCAGGGACAGTGAATCCACCACCTCCCTGGGCAGCGCATTCCAATGGCCAATCTCTCTTTCTGGGAAGAACTTTCTCCTCATCTCCAGCCTAAACTTCCCTTGGAACAGCTTGAGACTGTGTCCTCTTGTTCTGGTGCTGCTTGCCTGGGAGAAGAGACTAATCCCCACCTGGCTACAACCTCCCTTCAGGGAGTTGTAGAGAGCAACAAGGTCTCCCCTGAGCCTCCTCTTCTCCAGGCTAAGCAACCCCAGCTCCCTCAGCCTCTCCTCACAGGCTGTGCTCCAGACCCCTCCCCAGCCTTGTTGCCTGTCTCTGGACATGTTCAAGTGTCTCAATGTCCTTTTTAAACTGAGGGGCCCAGAACTGGACACAGGACTCAAGGTGTGGCCTAACCAGTGCTGAGTACTGGGGCAGAATGACCTCCCTGCTCCTGCTGGCCACACTATTCCTGATGCAGGCCAGGATGCCATTGGCCCCCTTGCCCACCTGGGAATACTGCAGGCTCATGTTCAGCCTATGATTGACCAGTACCCCCTAGGTCCCTGTCTGCTTTCAGCCACTCTGCCCCCGGCCTGTAGCACTGCATGGGGTTGTTGTGGCCAATGTGCAGAACCTGGCACTTGGATGTGTTCAATCTCCTGCCCTTGGATTCTGCCCATCTGTCCAGCCTGTCGAAGTCCCTCTGCAGATCCTCTCTACCCTCCGGCAGATCAACTCCTGCCCCCAACTTGGTGTCATCTGCAAATTTACTGATGATGGACTCAATGCCCTCATCCAGATTATCAATAAAGATATTGAGAGCAATCCATTACCATATCATTACTACTATAATGGAGATGGTAAAATGAAATACGCTTTCAGATATTAATGAGCATGCTGGGGAAGAGTATCTCTTAAAGGGGGAGGAGAAGAAACAACAGCGAAAGATGGAGGCAATAATGTGGACTCAAACATTAATTCACAGAGATTTGTGAGCTAAGGCAAATATTTCATTAAAGCTATAGTTCAGTGAAATACATCACATCAAGTTCAGCAATTTTAAACTTACAGGGAAAAAATGAGGCATCTAAATTAACATTTCATTTAGCTTAGGATATCCCCCCCTCTCCCCCTCCTCCCCCCCCCCCCCCCCCCCCCCCCGCTTTAACATCTTATGAGGAATATTTCATTATGTTCAAAGTTCAGGGCAACATCACATGTTGCTCTGCATGTTGTAGCCTGAATAAAAGAGGGTTTTGTATTTACATTTCTCCCCATACACCCAATTAATTCAGTTCAGCCCTAAGCTCCTCCTTTCCATAACTGGAGGTCTGTTTATATTTGGCTGATGCTGTGCACTTTGGTAATGAGAGTAAACTGGTTTCTGATACAGCTCTATTAGTACCAGCAGAAAACCAGAGAGTTGCCTAATCCTCCTATCTCATCCTCCTCTCCTTTATTCTCTTTTGTCTGCTCATTATACAATTTGTTTTTTTCAAAGGCTTATGCTGATGTTCAACCTCTTCTCTAACCTGCAACTACTAAAAGTCAAATCAGAATGATTACTTGCAGCATTTTCTTATAGCTGCAGGATACTAAATGTGTGTTGAAAAACAATACCCAAAATGTTGCTGGAATTAAAGGTGCAGGTTTAAAAGGCTTAAAGAGAGGGAGAGATCTGAGATCTAGGAAGAAAATATGTCATGTCAACCTGAAGTTTTGACACTGGTTTGACAGCACGGAAAAATCTACTTTTTAATTTCCCCTTTTGAGAAATATGTTACGATCCTGAAGATACTGACCAGCTATATACAGTTACTATATACACACAGGTATGAGGTACTGCAAAGTTCTCCATTAGTAACAGAGTTTTGCAGTCCAGAAATATCATAGTATCATAGTATCAGTCAGGGTTGGAAGGGAGCACAAGGATCATCTAGTCCCAACCCTCCTGCCATGGGCAGGGACACCCCACACTAGATCAGGCTGGCCAGAGGTTCTTTAGGCTTCTACTTCAAACTATTTCCAGCAGTGAAGAGCAATCAGAAGCAAATGGTGAATATGATATCCTCCTCCTTGTCATTGTTGTTACTACTTGCCATAATTTCATGAATCATAATGGTTTGGAGGGGTATCACAGTACATTAGAGGTTGGAAGGGACATCCAGTGATCACTGAGTCCACCCTTCCTGCCAAAGCAGGATCACTTAGGGTAGTCCATATAGGAATGCATCCAGGTGGGTTTTGAATGTGTCCAGAGAAGGAGACTCCACAACCTCTCTGGGCAGTCTGTTCCAGTGCTCCATCACCCTCACTGTAAAGAAGTTTCTCCTCATGTTGAGGCAAAACTTTCGATGTTCAAGTTTGAACCTGTTGTGCATAGGAATAAGCCAAGGAACCACCGAAAAGAGCTTGGCCTCCTCCACTTGACACCCACCCTTCAGATATTGATAGACATTGATCAGATCCCCTCTCAATCTTCTCCAGACTAAATAGCCCCAGGGCTCTCAGTCTCAATTCATAGGGGAGATGCTCAAGTCCTGTAATCATCCTTGTGTCTCTCTGTTGGATTCTGTCCAGCACGTCTCTGTCTCGTTTGAACTGGGGAGCCCAAAACTCTCTCTTCAACTGGGAATCCCAAAACTGGACACAGTATTGCAGGTGAGGGTAAGGATATATCATGTAAAAAACAGATAAAGTATATCTTGTAGCAAAGAACTTATAACCTAAATGCTTACCTTTTACACATACAAAGTATGCCTCCTTGGGTTGGAGAAGCAGCAGACTTTTCTTCCTCATGGCTTTACGTGGATTTGCATATTGCACCAGGACTGGCAGCAGTGCAGTGGTTTGTGTGAACAGCAGGCCCCCACAGCATGATACCTGCAGGCTATCATACTGATAATGAGTGGAGCAATTGGTGTGACTCATTTGCCTCCAGCAATGAGACTGCTGTTGTGGTCTGCTCCTCTGTTTGCACATGAGTTCATAGATGCAGCTCTGTTCTTACTTGGAGAGATTTCCCTACTAAGATGATGCTAGTAAATATGAGCACAAGCCCTGGGAGGAGAATCACACAATCATAGAATCAATAAGGTTGGAAAAGACCTCAAAGATCACCAAGTCCAACCTGTCACCCAACACCTCATGACTACTAAACCATGGCTTCAAGTGCCACAGCCAACCCCTTTTTGAACAACCCCAGCTAAGGGAGCTGGGATTGTTTAGCTTGGAGAAGAGGAGGCTCAGAGGAGACCTTATTGCTCTCTACAACTACCTGAAAGGAGGTTGTATCCAGGTGGGGGTTGTCTCTTCTCCCAGGCAACCAGCACCAGAACAAAAGGACACAGTCTCAAGCTATGTCAGGGAAAGTTTAGGCTGGAGGTGAAGAGAAAGTTCTTCCCAGAAAGAGAGATTGGCCTTTGGGATGTGCTGCCCAGGGAGGTGGTGGAGTCACCGTCCCTGGAGGTGTTCAAGAGGAGATTGGATGAAGCACTTGAAGCCATGGTTTAGTCAGTCATGAGGTGTTAGGTGATAGGTTGGACTTGATGATCTCCGAGGTCTTTTTCAGGCTTATTGATTCTACGATTCTATGAAACCCAAGCTTCAGTATGCAACATAATGTGTGCCACTTCTAGCCCAATTCCAACATGCCAGAACTCACTCCAAGTGGTTTTGCTTAGCAGTGAAGGGAAACAACTAAAGAGAAACCTCAAAGGATAATTAAGAAATAGCATAGGCTTTCTCTTTAGTTTTCCTTGACATATTTTCTTGACAAGTCTTTAATTAAGTTTTACTTTGAGTTTCTGAACCTGGAACAGTGGATTTTTTTTCTTCCCTTTGTAATATAAACTTTGCCCTGCAGATTGAGGGGGAAAAAAAAAGAGAAGAAAGAAAATCAGTCAGAGAGGTGTAATCAGTAGATCATAGAAAGAATAAAAAAAGAGTTTTATACTGGCTAAAAAAATCTTATTACCTTTTTAGGAGTTTCACAGGTATGTATATATGAAATACCAAATTAATAGGGACTTATTTCAATCATGTTTGATGTTAGAAGAGTCATAAGTGAGCATATGAACCTCATGATCTTCAGACTAGCAGCATGTGGCAAAAGGACTAGTCCCAGCTTCAGTCTACTTTAATGTAAAGTGTAGGTTTCACAGGTTGGAAAAGACCCTCAGGATCACCAAATCCAACCCAGAACCCAAGGTTCACCCTGAAACCATAGCCCCAAGCACCACAGCCAAACCACCTTTAAACACAGCCAGGCTTGGGGACTCAACCACCTCCCTGGGCAGCACATTCCAATGCCTGACCTCTCTTGCCCTGAAAAAAGCTTTCCTAATGTTCAGTTTAAACCAGCTGCAGCTTGGGCTGCTCCCTCTTGTCCTGTCACTCATTATCTGGGAGATGAGACCAGCACCGACCTCTCCACACTGTGCTTTCAGGTAGCTGTAGAGAGCCAGGAGGTCTCCCCTCAGCCTCCTCTGTTTCAAACCAACCATCCCCAGCTCCTTCAGTTGCTCTTCATCAGATTTATTCTCCAGGCCCTTCCCCAGCTTCCTTGCCCTCCTCTGCCCTGGCTCCAGTACCTCCACATCTCTCTTGGATTGAGGTGCCCAAAACTAGACACTCAAGGTATGCCCTCACCAGTGCTGAGTACAAGGGTCAATCACCTCCCTACTCCTGCTGGACATAGCATTTCTAATCCCAGCCAGGATGCCTTTGGCTTTCTTGGCCATCTGGGCACACTGCTAGCTCATATTCAGCTATTTGTCCAATAGAACTCCCAGGTCAGGTCCCCTTCTGCCAGACAGCTTTCCAGCCACGCTTCCCCAAGCCTGTAGTGTTGCTGGGCTTTTTTTGAGCCGAGGGCAGGACCTGGCATTTGCCTTTGATGAAGCTCATCCTATTAACACTGGCTCATGGATCCAATGTATTCAAGTCTGTAGAGCCTCCCTACCCTTGTGCAGATCAACACTGCCACCTAACTTGGTGTCATCTGCAAACTTACTGATAGCACACTCTGTGACTTCATCAAGGTCATCAATAAAGATGTTAAAGAGAAGTGGTCCCAAGACTGAGCCCTGAGGAACACCAATTGTGACTGGCTGCCAGCCCAGGAGAATTCACATATTCCTGAATAAGATGAATAAAATTCCACATCAAGTAGAACACCTTTTTTTCCCTGAAATATATTGTCTTTAAATTCATTTATGCCTCTCTGATACAAGCACTGTCATCTGCAGTCTTTCAGCTGTAGAATAGTAAAGCCCACACAAACTGTTGCTCGTTATAGACTTGTGTGCACGAGATGCAGTAGAAACAAGTGATCAGAGGGACACACTTTCTTGTATATTGAACAGGTAAATAATTCTCTTTTATGCTGGATGTGTGCCTGTCACACATGTCAAAGAAACTTTAGATAATTGTGAAATACATCACAGGATCACAGGTTGGAAGGGACCTCTGGAGATCATCGAGTGCAACCCCCGTGCCAGAGCAGGACCATAGAATCCAGCACAAGTCACCCAGGAACACATCCAGATGGGGCTAGAAAGGCTCCAGAGAAGGAGATTCCACAACTTCTCTGGGCAGCCTGTTCCTCTGTGACCCTCACAGTAAAGTTCCTCCTCATGTTCAGGTGGAACCTCCTGTGCTGTAGTTTATATCTATTGCCCCTTATCCTATCACAGGGTGCAGCTGAGCAGAGCTTGTCCCCTCCTGACAACCAGCCCTCAGATATTTACAAACAGTTATTAAATACCCTCTCAGTCTTCTCTCCTCCAGATTAAAAAGCCCCAGGGCTCTCAGCCTCTCCTCATAGGGCATGTGCACCTTGTTAAGTGCTTGTACAGACTTTAATGTTTCTGAGTCACAGTAATATTCAGAACGTGTTACTTCTTGGTTCTCACAAAGCAGGTCTGAGCTGCTAACAATTGCAGAGGATTCAGTCTAGGTATGAGAACCAGAGCCCAAAAGGTTTCATTGTCCAAAGAATAATCTATTCTGTGTTCCTCTGCTAAAAATGTAAATAAGGGAATCTTTCACAGTACATGGCTAAGAAGCTCAAACTGAGCTTGTAGGTTCTGTATTCCAGGTACTAGAGATGGCTTTGCCATGTCATTTCTAGAACATCTAATATCCCAGTAGCATCCTGTTACTGAAACAAAGAAACAGGAACAGGTATTGAGCATGCCACCAAAATTCAAAGCCAAACAACTAAATAGTTACATCCAGGGGTGCAGAAATGTGCAAGCCAACACTAAATTTATGGTTGGACTCGATGACCTTAAAGGTCCTTTCCAACCTCAATGATTCTATGAAATTCCAAAGAAGCTTTTTCTTTTAATTTCTGTAGCTGAGACTTATACCACATGCCCTAACAACTACAGTAAGAATAGAACAGAATAACATTAATCAGGTTGGAAAAGACCTTTGAGATCATCAAGTCCAACCTATCACCCAACACCATCTAAGCAACTAAACCATGGCACCAAGTGCTTCATCCAATCTCCTCTTGAACACCTCCAAGGATGGTGACTCCACCACCTCCCTGGGCAGCACATTCCAATGGCCAATCTCTCTTGCTGGGAAGAACTTCTTCCTAACATCCAGCCTAAACCTCCCCTGGCACAGCTTGAGACTGTGTCCTCTTGTTCTGGTGCTGGTTGCCTGGGAGAAAAGACCAACCCTCACTTGGCTACAACCTCCCTTCAGGGAGTTGGAGACAGCAAGAAGGTCTCCCCTGAGCCTCCTCTTCTCCAGGCTAAGCAACCCCAGCTCCTTCAGCCTCTCCTCACAGGGCTGTGCTCCAAACCCCTCCCCAGCTTTGTTGCCCTTCTCTGGACACCTTCCAGCAACTCAACATCTTTCCTTATCTGAGGGGCCCAGAACTGGACACAGGACTCAAGGTGTGGCCTCACCAGTGCTGACTACATGGGCAGAAAGACTTCCCTGCTTCTGCTGGCCACACTATTCCTGATGGCAGGCCAGGATGCCATTGGCCTTCTTGGCCACCTGGGCACACTGCTGGCTCGTGTTCAGCCTACTCTCAACCAATACCCCCAGGTCCCTTTCTGCCTGGCTGTTCTCCGGCCACTCTGACCCCAGCCTGTAGCACTGCATGGGGTTGTTGCGGCCAATGTGTAGAACCCAGCACTGAGATCAACTCATTTCAGGACCTCTTCTCTGAAAGAATGGTGAAAATAAAAATAACTATAAGAGACAGGAAAAAACACAACCCAGATTTATGTTTACAGATTGCATTGGCATACCAATGTAATTTTAATTTCATGTTGTAAACCTAGGTCTGAGATTGAATTTGGTCAGGAACGATGACACCAACTTCACTTCATACCCTTGTGATCTGTTGCTCATCAACTTGGCTTTATTCCCCACCATGTCAATTGTATTTTATTTTTTTCTGGGCAGCAGCTTGCAACATCTTCCTGTATGAGAGTGTGGTAGGTTGAAATTATCCCCTCCAACTAATCTGGAGAAGCTACCCACAAAATAACATTGCCAGACTAGCTCAGAAGGTTTTGGAAGCGAATGAAGCTGTATTTACAAGCAAACTGCAATCCAGAAATATGAAGTGCAATGAATATGTACAAACTATACAATATATGTACAATACATAAATATTTACAATTTATAAGCAACACAGAAACACTTCAGGCACCATTGGATGGATCCAGGGGATATGTTCATCTCCTCGCTCACTCCCTCACTCCTTCCTGTTACCTCACACAGTAGTCAAAACAGAGATCACAGGATGTCAAGGGTTGGAAGGGACCCAAAGAGACCATCAAGTCCAACCCCCCTGCCAGAGGAATACATCCAGATGGATCTTGAAAGGCTCCAGAGGAGGAGAATCCACAACCTCTCTGGGCAGCCTGTTCCAGTGCTCTGGGACCCTTACAGGAAAGAAGTTCCCTCTTGTGTTGAGGCGGAACCTCCTGTGCTGCAGCTTACATCCATTGCTCCTTGTCCTGTCACAGGGAGCAAGTGAGCAGAGCCTGTCCCCTCCCTCCTGACCCCCAGCCCTCAGATATTTATAAACATTTATTAAATCCCCTCCCAGTCTTCTCTTTTCCAGACCAAAAAGCCCCAGGTCCCTCAGGCAGTACTCCAGTCCCCTAACCATCCTCGCTGTCCTCCACTGGACCCTGTGCAGCAGATCCCTGTCCCTCTTGAACTGGGGAGCCCAAAAGATACCCCTGGCAAGGCCACGGAAGAGAGACAGAAGTTGCAAGCAGAAGAGACAGGAGAAGAAAAGAAGAGCAAGAGGAGTTTATGCCTCTGCTCTCTATTCCCATTAGCAATCCAATGAATTATACAGACCTTATCATTATTTTCCTTTTGCCTCCAAGGGTAATTTATTTTGCTCCCAGTCTTTGCAGTCAGGGACTAGGCTAAAGTTCCCCCTTCAAACTGTCGTAAAGAGGAGGGCATTGCCAGGTTATTTTAAAGCAATCAGAGTCTGTGGAACAACATACATCTTTGGAAACAAAGGAAAGAAGCCAACAAAAGACAAGTTCACGGCAAGGGAGGAATCCCTCAATAAAGCAGTGTTTTATCTGATCAGCTAGAAAACTATTTTATAGTTGAGTTCAGATGAATGTTTAGCTATCACTGTCTCAGAATAGAATAGAATAGAATAGAATAGAATAGAATAGAATAGAATAGAATAGAATAGAATAGAATAGAATAGAATTAACCAGGTTGGAAGTGTAGAATCATAGAATTGTTAGGGTTAGAAGGGACCTCAAGGATCAGCCAGTTCCACCCCCCCTGCCATGGGCAGGGACACCTCACACTACAGCAGGTTGCTCACAGCCACATTCAGCCTGGCCTGAAAACCCTCCAGGGATGAGGCTTCCACCACCTCCCTGGGCAGCCTGTGCCAGTGTCTCACCACCCTCATGGGGAAGAACGTCTTCCTAACATCCAATCTGACTCTACCCATTTCTAGTTTTGCTCCATTCCCCCCAGTCCTATCACTCCCTGACAGCCTAAAAAGTCCCTCCCCAGCTTTCTTGTAGCCCCTTTCAGGTCCTGGAAGGCCACAATTAGGTCTCCTCAGAGCCTTCTCTTCTCCAGACTGACCATAATACTTTTTCTGTGTGAAGTTCAATGCTTGTTCTGGTGCTACTTCTGCTTAACAGTTAAACTGATCCTTCACCTTCATTCACTCTTCCTGTCTAGAACAGCTTCCTTACATCACTGTCAAAACTTGCTCTGACCTAAACAGTAGAATAAGCTTAGCATAAGCCACATTTTGAGTCAGGGAAGCATCTTGTTTTGATCAGTGCAAGACAGTGACCACTTCTTACTTTTCCTCAGTTTGTATTTTGCCTTCAGAGTATTTTACTTTTTAAGGACACTTTAGAATCCACAGTTTCTAGACTTTGCTTGAAGACACTTGCTTTCTAATTACAAGCTGCAGACACATTAGACTGAAGGAAAAATAGTCCTCTCTCTGTCAATATGACTAAAGCCCTGATCAGCCTATCTTTTTTTACAAGGTAATTTCCATTCCATATAACAAATGCCAGCAACATCTCTCACCACGTTATATCAATATGGTTGACCAATGCCAAGCAAACATCAGGATGTGATAGATCAGCACTTTTTAATACAGATTTCTTCACTGTAGCCCATCCTTACCTCTTGATAAAACATGAGGGCACAATACACTCTGCTGTATGCTCTTTGGCTTGATGAGGGCACCACGTGGAGCTGGGAAGCCACTAATATAGCTCCAAACAGGAGGAAATAGGAGGAAGAATTATTTCACTGTGAGGGTGACAGAACACTGGAACAGGCTGGCCAGAGTGTGTGTGGAGTCTCTCTCTCTGGAGATATTCAGGACCTGCCTGGATGAGTTCCTGTGTGATCTGCTCTAGGTGCTCCTGCTCTGGCAATAGGGGTGGACTGGATGATCTCTCAAGGTCCCTTACAACCCCTAACACTCTGTGCTTCCAAATGCCTCCTTGCCCTCCTTCAGAATGCTACTGATCAGGTCCATCTGGCTAAGTGGATCACAGGAATGCAAAACCCAGTTGTGTTTGGAGCAGGAGAAATGCTGCACTAGAGGAGGGAATAAATATGTTTGGCTATGGAGCTTGACATTTTGGAGGCCCGAAGTCTGTGACAGAAAATCTTCTCTCGTATGAATTCTTTCTTCTCTCTGAATTCTTCATTAGAACCTGACTAACTAAGCTCAGGTGCAGTGACAAGCAATCATTCCTATCTGCACATTTGGGAAGTCCTGGTGGGAAACAGAGCTATAAGGTTATCAGCTATCACAAAATCACAGGATCAACCAGGTTGGAAGAGACCTCCAAGATCATCAAGTCCAGCTGATCACCCAACCCTAACTAATCAACTAGACCATGGCACCAAGTGCCTCATCCAGGCTTTTCTTAAACACCTCCAGGGACATGGACCCCACCACCTTCCTGGAAGCCCATTCCATGGGCAATCTCTCTTTCTGTGAAGAACTTTTTCCCATACTGAGGGGAAAAAACCCTTCTTTCTAAAATCAAGACTAAACCTCCCCCTAAGCAGCTTGAGACTGTGTCCTCTTGTTCTGTTGCTACTTGCCTGGGAGAAGAGACCAACTCCCTCCTGGCTACAACCTCACTTCAGGTAGTTGTAGACAGCAATAAGGTCTGCCCTGAGCCTCCTCTTCTCCAGGCTAAGCATCCCCAGCTCCCTCAGCCTCTCCTCACAGGGCTGTGCTCCAAACCCCTCCCCAGCCTTGTTGCCCTTCTCTGGACACATTCAAGTGTCTCAATGTCCTTCTTAAACTGAGGAGCCCAGAACTGGACACAGTACTCAAGGTATGCCCTAACCAGTGCTGAGTCCAGGGGCAGAATGACCTCCTTGCTCCTGCTGGCCACACTATCTAGGAAGTCTTTTCTTAGATTGAATTTAGCACCATTTTGAGATTTCTTTGCAGTGCTTTGCTAGTGCTGTATCAAGTTTACCTTCTTTTAGTTCAGGTGTATTTACAAATATTTCCAATGATTCACTTGCTATAGTGTCTGTCTCTGGAAGATGTGAAGTAGAATCACAGAATTGTCAGGGTTGGAAGGGACTTAAAGGATCATCCAGTTCCAACCCCCCTGCCATGGGCAGGGACACCTCACACTACAGCAGGTTGCTCACAGCCACATCCAGCCTGGCCTTCAAAACCTCCAGGGATGAGGCTTCCACCACCTCCCTGGGCAACCTGTGCCAGTCTCTCACCACCCTCATGGGGAAGAACTTCTTCCTAACATCCAATCTCAATCTACCCATTTCTAGTTTTGTTCCATTCCCCCTAGTCCTATCACTCCCTGACACCCTTAAAAACTCCCTCACCAAGTAAAGAAATGCTAAGCCATCTCTGAGTCACAGGAAGGTAAAAGAAACTATAAATACTGTAATTATAATGGACTTTTTATTACATGTTGTCTTGTGGAAAATACTGTGAGATTCTATTGAAGAGAAGCAATGGAAGTCTCAAAACTGATGGAGTCTGTGTAAAAAGGAGCAACATAGCCATGCACTTGAAACTTGCCTGATGTACATTAGACCTCTTTTCTTTTTGGCTGCTTTGGAAGTTCAAATTCTGGAAGAAGATTCATGTGCCTGAGAAGAGAACTTCATTTCTCTGCTGCTCAGAGCAGTTTATGCAAGTAATGTGGAAGTAATCTTGCAGGTCCCTAATCTGACCCCAGAAACGTTGCCACTTTGCCTGTTGTTGCAAATCAATTTTCCAGCAGCATGTGTTGATTAGTAAGGGGAGGCTCAGGAAAGATGAGATGGAATTGAAGGAAAACAGCAGAGCTCATTGTGCTCATATCTTTGATATATGGTAGGGTATAAGACCCTAGACTTGGGGGTTTATTTTAATTAAGTACTTCACAATATACTTAGAAATAGTCTGATTCTGGCCCTGCTTTTGGCTCAGACACAGTCTGGGCTGAAGCAGAATGTCTGTTTTTCACTGACTCACTTGCCATCATTTACAAGTTATGATTATTCAAGTTGAAAGATCACAGGATCACAGGATGTTAGGGGTTGGAAGAGACCCAAAGAGATCATTGAGTCAACCCCCCTGCCAGAGCAGGACCATGCAATGTAGCTCAGGTCACAGAGGAATGCATCCAGACAGGCCTTGAAAGGCTCCAGAGAAGGAGACTCCAGAACCTCTCTGGGCAGCCCGTTCCAGTGCTCTGGGATCCTTCCAGTAAAGAAGTTCCCTCTTGTGTTGAGGTGGAACCTCCTGCGCTGCAGCTTACATCCATTGCTCCTTGTCCTATCACAGTGAGCAAGTGAGCAGAGCCTGTCCCCTCCCTCCTGACCCCCAGCCCTCAGATATTTATAAACTTGGTTGCATGGTTTAGTTGGTTGGGTGGTGTTGGACGATAGGTTGGGCACGATGATCTTGAAGGTCTCTTCCAACCTGGTCCGGTCTATTCTATTCTTCTATTCTATTCTATTCTATTCTATTCTATTCTATTCTATTCTATTCTATTCTATTCTATTCTATTCTATTCTATTCTATTCTATTCTATTCTATTCTATTCTATCATTCATTAAATCCCCTCCCAGTCTTCTCTTTTCCAGACTAAAAAGCCCCGGGTCCCTCAGTTTCACAGGGCAGTGCTCCAGTCCCTTAATCATCCTCAGGAAAAGACCTCAGGAAAAACAAACAAGCAAAAAGCCAAACAGTTTCTTGTTGTTGTATTCACTACATTCCAACCCAAATTTATAGTAGCTAAAATAATCACAGTATCACAGTATCACCAAGGTTGGAAGATACCTCAAAGATCACCAAATCCAACCTGTCACCACAGACCTCATGCCTAGACCATGGCACCAAGTGCCACGTCCAACCCCCTCTGGAACACTTCCAGGAACCTAATGGTGATAATACTACTACTACAATCATTACATTTCTGTTGATGGTGTGATTGGAATATGGATTGCATTGCATGCATGCATGGACTGTCTTTGGCTGTGACCACTTTTCTGTACAGGAAGCTAGAGCAGAGAGAGACATGTGAGCCAGATCCCCAGCTATATGGCTCCCATGTCAGTGCAGGCTTGCACCTGACTTGCTCAGAGTCAGGCAATGCTCATTCATTCACATCAGTTTGCAAAAGATCCTGGAGATAACACTCCAAAATAAACACCAGGTATGTCAGCAGACATCAAAAATAACAGCCAAACAAACACAAGGCTTCTTTTGGAACACAATCAAGTTTCATTGTATACATGTGTGCATGTTAGGACAGCCTGTAGTCACTAATTGTCTGTATTTACTCTTCAGTTTTATTTTGTTTCCATTTCAAAACAAGTCTGGGTCTCATTGGACTAGGCACGGGATGAACATGATTGATGAGAAAGTCTGTGGCCCTAAACGCTTTTAGTCTGGAGGATAAGACATAAATACAAGACAAAACAATCAAATCAACTGGATAAACTTCAGAGAAAGCATGCTGAGAAGAAATAAATCCTTAGTTGAATGTGTTCTGCATCACAGACACAAATTTTCCTTCTGTTTCTGACTGATCAGGGGTCTGGAACACCTCTGCTGCAAGGACAGGCTGAGGGAGCTGTGGTTGTTCAGCTTGGAGAAGAGGAGGCTCTGGGGAGACCTAATAGCAGCCTTCCAGTACCTGAAGGCGATCTACAAGAAGGCTGAAGAGGGACTGTTTCCAAAGGTGTGCAGTGATAGGACAGGGGGCGATGGCTTGAAAGCAGAAGAGAGTTAGATTGGATGTTAGGAACAAGTTCTTTACCATGAGGGTGGTAGAACATTGGAACAGTTTGCCCAGGGAGGTAGCTGAGGCCCCTGGAGATATTCAAGGTCAGGCTGCAGAAGGCTGTGAGCAATCTGATCTAGTAGAGGATCATAGTATCATAGTATCAGTCAGGGTTGGAAGGGACCACAAGGATCAGCTAGTTCCAACCCCCCTGCCATGGGCAGGGACACCACACTAGATCAGCCTGGCCAGAGCCTCATCCAGCCTGGGCTTAAACACCTCCAGGGACAGAGCCCCAACCACCTCCCTGGACAACCCATTCCAGGGCTTCACCACTCTCATGGGGAAGAACTTCCTCCTCACACCCAGCCTGAATCTCCCCACCTCCAGCTTCATTCCATTCCCCCTATTCCTATCACTACCTGAGATCCTGAGCAGTCCCTCCCCAGCCTTCCTGTAGGCCCCCTTCAGATACTGGAAGGCCACAATGAGGTCACCTCATAGCCTTCTCTTCTCCAGACTGAACAGCCCCAACTCCTTCAGTCTGTCCTCATAGGAGAGGTGCTCCAGCCCTCTGATCGTACTCAGATGCCCCTGCTCACTGCAGGGGGGTTGAACTTGATGACCTTTGGAGGTCCCTTCCAACCCAAACCATTCTATGAGAGGTACCATTTGCCCTATGACTGCTTTATTCAGTAAAATCTTATGTTCAAAAAAAGCAAACCCAAACCTGTTGTCTGTCTGTGGGGCATTGGTGGAATGAGTACGAGTGAATACAACCAAAAGAACCACCAAAAGGAAGTTAAATACAGTAAACATAGAATCATCCAGGCCAGAAGGGAACTCCAAATGTCGTCCAGTCCAACCTCCCTGCAGTCAACAGGGACATCCCCAACTAGATCAGGTTGCCCAGGGCATCATCAAGCCTCACACTGAATATCTCCAGGGATGGGGCCTCAACCACCTCCCTGGGCAACCTGTTTCAGTGTTCCACTGCCCTCATACTAAAGAACTTCTTAACATCCAATCTAAATCTGCTCTTCTCTAGTTTGGAGCCATTGTTCCTTGTCCTGTCTCTGCAGGCCTTTTGAAACAATCCCTCTGCAGCCTTCTTGTAGATCCCTTTCAGGTACTGGAAGGCTGCTATTAGGTCTCCCCAGAGTCTTGTCTTCAGGCTGAACACCCCCAGCTCCCTCAGATTGTAACTTGAAGCAGAGGTGCTCCAAAGCCTTGATCATTGTTGTGGCCCTCCTCTGGACCCTCTCCACCAGGTCCATGTCATTCCTATACTGAGGGCTCCAGAGCTGTACACAGTACTCCAAGTGAGGTCTCACCAGAGCAAAGTATCAGAATCCCCTCTCTGGATTTCCTGGCAACACATCTTTTGATGCAGCCCAGGATGTGACTTGCCTTCTGTGCTTCAAGCTCACCCTGCCTGCTTATGTCCAGCTTCTCATCCATCAGCACCCCCAAGTCGTTTTCCACAGGGCTGCTTTCTATCACCTCCTCCCCCAGTCTGTACTGATAGTGAGGATTGTTCTTTGCCCAGGTGCAGAACCCTGCACTTGCTCTTGTTGAACCTCATGAGATTGCTCACTGCCATACACTGTCAGTAGAACTGGTGGTTGCAGTAACAGGCAACTCAAAGAAACCAAGTACATCTCAGTCCTTCACCCTTTCTGTGTATAACCTCGCCAAGGTCAAGAGCTGTACAGGACTGGATTCAACCACAAGATGCTTCAAATTGTAGTCATTTCAGGAAGTGAATGTAAAGCAACTCAAGTAGAGAGGAAAGAGAGGTTTCTCTTTTGCTTCACTTTTCAGAGGCAGGCAAAGTCCTCCTATTAAAAGGTGCCACCCAGCAAAGGTAAATCTAAGTAATTTTGCTTAGAACAGCTAAATGCATATTACATTCACAACCCTTTTATCAATCTTTTAATGAATTGCCACATTTCATTGGTAGAAGCCAGAATCTTATGTCCATTGTCATTATTGTTTGCCATAATTGTGTTGTCTTACAGAATTTTGTCCACAATTTCAAAGGGTGCCAAGCTAATAGAAAAATTAAAGGCTTCAGTTCTGTATTTACTCACCCTAGAAATAAAAAAGTCAGCTTTTGATGTGGTCACTGATGAGGTGTTATTGAGCAGCCTTTCATATCTAATGTACCGAAAACGATTGTTCTAATTCCTTGAGGTTTCATTTCTGGGTATTGTTCACTCTGGTTCAAGGTGTAGACAAAGCATATTCCAGCTAATATTTGTCAAAATTCATTTTTGCCTTGAAATGTATCCATCTGTGTGGCCAGCAGGAGCAGGGAGGTCATTCTGCCCCTGTACTCGGCACTGGTTAGGCCACACCTTGAGTCCTGTGTCCAGTTCTGGGCCCCTCAGTTTAGGAAAGATGTTGAGTTGCTGGAAGGTGTCCAGAGAAGGGCAACAAAGCTGGGGAGGGATCTGGAGCACAGCCCTGTGAGGAGAGGCTGAGGGAGCTGGGGTTGCTTAGCCTGGAGAAGAGGAGGCTCAGGGGAGACCTTCTTGCTCTCTACAGTTGCCTGAAGGGAGGTTGTAGCCAGGTGGGGGTTGGTCTCTTCTCCTAGGCAAGCAGCACCAGAACAGGAGGATACAGTCTCAAGCTGTGCCAGGGGAGGTTTAGGCTGGATGTTAGGAAGAAGTTCTTCATAGAAAGAGAGATTGGCCATTGGAATGTGCTGCCCAGGGAGGAGGTGGAGTCACCGCTGCTGGAGGTGTGGAGGAAGAGAGTGGATGCGGTACTTGGTACCATGGTTTATTTTATTAGATGGTGTTGGGTGATAGGTTGGACTTGATGATCTCTGAGGTCTCTTCCAACCTGGTCTATTCTATTCTATTCTATTCTATTCTATTCTATTCTATTCTATTCTATTCTATTCTATTCTATTCTATTCTATTCTATTCTATTCTATTCTATCCTATCCTATCCTATCCTATCCTATCCTATCCTATCCTATCCTATCCTATCCTATCCTATCCTATTCTTATTCCATTCCATTCCATCTACCATCATTTCACTTCCTGCTTTTTAAGTAAGGGTAAAATTTGGTAGTCTAGATCATTTTCTATCTGAGATAAATCTTACATTTCGGGTCTATGTCCTGTCAAGCTTTATATCCTACACAGGATGAGGTATTGGAACTTCATGTGCATTTTGGTTTGCTCCGTAAGCAACATCTGAAGGGTCATTCCTCATTGATTTTTGCTTCTGCCACGTAGCTTAGTGATTATTTGTTTTCTGCTGAAAATTGTCTGTCAGCTCTTCAGTTTGACCAGGTGACTTGTCAAAAACATAACTAGGGAGCAAGCCCTTCATCCTGTGTTATGGATTTGAGAACCTCTAAAGCAGAGGCAGTGTCACATGCATCTGGGGCAAGTGGTGTTTACTAGATGAGGCTGTGTCTATGAACAGCTGCCCTGTAACTCAGGTTGCTGCAGCTGAATGTCTCCCTTTCCCTCAAGCAGGTCATGTAGAGGTAGTTCAAGATCCTCCATCACACCATGTGACCCATAACACAGAATCATAGATTCATAGAATCATAGAATGCTCTGGGTTGGAAGAGACCTCAAGGATCATCTCGCTCCAACCTCCCTGCCATGGGCAGGGACCCCTCACACTAGATCAGGTTGCTCAGAGCCACATACAGCCTGGCCTTAAAAACCTCCAGGGATGGTGTTTTTACCACTTCCCTGGCCAACCTGTTTGCAGGATCACAGGATCAACTAGATCAGGCTGCCCAGGTCCTCTTTGAACATGACCTTGAATATCTCCAGGGATGTGGCCTCAATCACCTCCCTGGGCAACCTGTTCCAGTGTTCCACCACCCTCATACTAAAGAACTTCTTCCTAATATCCAATCTAAATCTGCCCTTCTCATTGCCCCTTGTCTTGTCACTCCACACCTTTGTAAACAGTTTCCATCCTTCTTGTAGCCCCTGTCAGGTACTGGCAGGCTGCTATTAGGTCTGTCTGGAGCCTCCTCTTCTCCAGGCTGAACACCCCCAGCTCCCTCAGATTGTAACTTGAAGCAGAGGTGCTCCAACCCCCTGATCATTTTTGTGGCCCTCCTCTGGACCCTCTCCATCAGGTCCATGTCCTTCCTATACTGTGGGCTCCAGAGCTGTACACATTACTCCAGGCGAGGTCTCACCAGAGCAAAGTGGCAGAATCCCCTCTCTGGATCTCCTGGCAACAAATCTTTTGATGCAGCCCAGGATGTGACTTGCCTTCTGTGCTTCAAGCTCACACTGCTTGCTCATGTCCAGCTTCTCATCCATCAGCACCCCCAAGTCATTTCCCACAGGGCTGCTTCCCATCACCTCCTCCCTCAGACTGTATTTATGGTGAGGATTGTTCCAGCCCAGGTGTTATAGTGCATTGCACTATATTTAGGTATACTAATTTATCTCCATCTCAGAGGACTGGGCTGCTTTCATGGTGCTTTCACAGGTGACAGGACAGAAGTAATCCCCTGCAGTAATTAATTGAAAAGCTATCATAAACTTTCTGCCTGCACTTTGAAGTGTCTTCACTTTTCCTTTCTTCTCTCTGCTATGATCAATATTCTTCTATTTGCCAGTCAGGCCATATCCTACTTGGCTGTTGATTTAGAGGCTTCCTGAAATAGAATTTTTCACCTGCACTTTTCTAGTTAACACATTCCAAGCTTGACTTCTCGGGTAGCACAAAAGCTGTGTTGTTGTTGCTATCATCACAAGGAAAGAAATCAAATATCTGGCTATTGAAAAAAAAAAATCATTTTCAAAGGGTGGAAGGAGACTGCAGTATTTGGACTGGACTTTCTTTCTTTCTTTCTTTTGATTGCTTGGGGTTCTGCATTTTTAGGGGTGTTTAGTGGAAGCCCCCAAACTGATTAAGATTCCTGCTGTTGAGACAAAGTCCTTTTGAAAGATGAATTATAGAATAGAATCATAGAATCAACCAGGTTGGAAAAGACCTCAGAGATCATCAAGTCCAACCTATTACCTATTACCTAACACCTCCTGACAACTAAACCATGGCTCCAAGTGTCACATCCAAGCCTTTTTTGAACACCTCCAGTGATGGTGACTCCACCACCTCCCTGGGCAGCACATTCCAATAGCCAATTATTCTTTCTGTGAAGAACTTCTTCCTAACATCCAGCCTAAACCTTGAGGCTGTATCTTCTTCTTCTGGTGCTGGTTGCCTGGGAGGAGAGACCAACCCCCACCTGGCTACAACCTCCCTTCAGGTAGCTGTAGAGAGCAAGAAGGTCTCCCCTGAGCCTCCTCTTCTCCAGGCTAAGCAACCCCAGCTCCCTCAGCCTCTCCTCACAGGGCTGTGCTCCAAACCCCTCCCCAGCTTTGTTGCCCTGCTCTGGACACCTTCCAGCATCTCAACATCTTTCCTAAACTGAGGGGCCCAGAACTGGACACAGGACTCAAGGTGTGTCCTAACCAGTGCAGTGTACAGGGGCAGAATGGCTTCCCTGCTCCTGCTGGCCACACTGTTCCTGATGCAGGCCAGGATGCCATTGGCCTTCTTGGCCTTCTTTTGTTGCAGATGTTGAGCAGAAAAGTAGAAAATTGTAAATAAATCACTAGTGGGTGTAAAAAGGAAAATCAAAGATAATTCTAAACTATGTCATTGGAGAAACATCTGCTATAAAATTGGCTGTACCAAACCATTCTGGGGACTTTCCTTTGCTTGCTTCATTACTTTGGAGAGGATACTCAACCTGCTTCTGCTTGACCTTGGCTGCATTGTTTTGGGTTAAGTCTAACAGCTACTTTTTCTCTGTTCCTTTCTCCCTTTTGGACAGGGGGTGGGGAGGTAGTATCATAGTATCTGTCAGGGTTGGAAGGGACCACATGGATCATCTAGTTCCAACCCCGCTGCCATGGGCAGGGACACCCCACACTAGATCAGCCTGCCCAGAGCCTCGTCCTGCCTGGGCTTAAACACCTCCAGGGACAGAGCCCCAACCACCTCCCTGGAAAACCCATTCCAGGGCTTCACCACTCTCATGGGGAAGAACTTCTTCCTCACCTCCAGCCTGAATCTCCCCACCTCCAGCTTCATTCCATTCCCCCTATTCCTATCACTACCTGAGATCCTGAGCAGTCCCTCCCCAGCCTTCTTGTAGCCCCCTTCAGATCCTGGAAGGCCACAATGTGGTCACCTCAGAGCCTTCTCTTCTCCAGACTGAACAGCCCCAACTGCCTCAGTCTGTCCTCATAGGAGAGGTGCTCCAGCCCTCTGATCATTCTCGTGGCCCTTCTCTGGACGCCTTCCAGCACCTCCAGATCCCCCTTGTAATAGAGGCAGTACTCCAGGTGGGGTCTCCCCAGAGCTGAGCAGAGGGGGAGAATCACCTCCCTTGCCCTGCTGGCCACACTTCTGATGCAGCCCAGGCTCTGATTGGCTTTGAGGGCTGCAAGAGCACATTGAGAACTCCTGTTGAGCTTCTCCTCCCCCAGCACCCCCAAATCTCTCTCCTCAGGGCTGCTTTCCAGCCAGTCCCTGCCCAGCCTGGATTTGTGCCTGGGATTGCCTCGGCCCAGATGCAGGATCCTGCACTTGGTCTTGTTGAACCTCATGAGGTTGGCATGTGCCCACCTCTGGAGGGACAGCTTGCCTGGTGTCTGACCAGGTTGGTTCTGGTGTTGTTTCTTAATTGTAAATCCCTGTACATCTTGTCAATCCTGTATATTTTGTCCATATTCATGGCATTCCACTGTAGGTTTTAGTTTTGCCTGTAAGTACAGCTTCCATTTGCTTCCAGCTGAGCTGGGCTGGCAAAGGTAATTTTGGGGGGAAAACTCAACCCACCACCAGAAGCCATTTATGTCTATAAGTCACATCCTACTTTGAACAGCACCAAGCTGTAAGTAAAAGGAGCTCAGATAGCTTGTTTGAAAGATTTCACATTTTCTTTCAAGGCAAAAGATTGTGGAATTTTATTTGACATGAAATTGTTCTATATAAACTTAATGGACTCTCTCTTCCTGCTAGTAATCATAATCCTCTTCAAGAATATATAAGGGCCCACTGCACACAGTAAATAATGTCCCTTTCACTGCAGTGTACACTAAAGCCAGAAACAACAATCCCATATTGTGAAGGAAAGTTAATAGCTGTAACTGGCAGCAATGTTTCTGTCTCATTCCAGCTTATAGCTGATCAAATATTAATTCTTATGCCTGACACAGAAAACTGAGCTACCACAGTTACCAAGCATTATTAACTCTACTAAATATTTCATCAGGAATGATGCAGCAAATCAGTGCTCTTATGTATTATTGTGGGGTAGTGTAGTCCTCACATATCTGGGCAACCTGATCTAGGTGAGGATGCCCCTGCTTACTGCAGAGGGGGTTGGATTGAATGACCTTTGGAGGACCCTTTCAACTCAGACCTTTCTATGATTCTGTGATTCTATGATTCTATAGGCAGAGAGGGAGCTGGGGGTACTGGCTGACAGCACCTGAACATGAGTCAGCAGTGTGCCCAGGTGGCACAGAAGGCCAATGGCATTCTGGACTGAATCAGGAATAGTGTGGCCAGCAGGAGCAGGGAAGTCATTCTGCCCTGTACTCAGCACTGGCTAGGACACACCTTGAGTCCTGTGTCCAGTTCTGGGCTCCTCAGTTTAGGAAAGATGTTGAGTTGCTGGAAGGTGTCCAGAGAAGGGCAACAAAGCTGGGGAGGGGTCTGGAGCACAGCCCTGTGAGGAGAGGCTGAGGGAGCTGGGGTTGCTTAGCCTGCAGAAGAGGAGGCTCAGGGGAGACCTTCTTGCTGTCTCCAACTCCCTGAAGGGAGGTTGTAGCCAGGTGGGGGTTGGTCTCTTCTCCCAGGCAAGCAGCACCAGAACAAGAGGACACAGTCTCAAGCTGTGCCAGGGGAGGTTTAGGCTGGATGTTAGGAAGAAGTTCTTCATAGAAAGAGAGATTGGCCATTGGAATGTGCTGCCCAGGGAGGTGGTGGAGTCACCATCACTGGAGGTATTTAAAAAGAGCCTGGATGAGGCACTTGGTGCCATGGTTTAGTTGCTTAGATGGTGTTGGGTGATAGGTTAGACTTGATGATCTCAAAGGTCTTTTCCAACCTGGTTAGTTCTGTGTTATTCTTTTTACTTGTCACTACTGCCTAAAAAAGCCAAGAAGTTCCATAGTAGGACTTGTGCAACCCACAGCACATTGCCAGTTAACACAGGGTATGGGTGCATGGCAGGGGTCGGTGGTCTGAGTGCATCAAGCACAACTTAAACTCATTCCATCTCACCTTATTGCTCATCGCTTGGGAGAATAGACCATCACCATCCTCACTGCAACCTCCTTTCAGGTATTTGTCAAGAGCAGTAAGATCTCCTCTTAGCCTTCTCTTCTCTGGAAGCTGTGAGGATGGTTGTCAGGGACCTCAAGGATCATTCAGTTCCAACCCCCCTGCCATAGGCAGGGTCACCTCACACTACAGCAGGTTGCCCAGAGCCACATCCAGCCTGGCCTTCAAAACCTCCAGGGATGAGGCTTCCACCACCTCCCTGGGCAACCTATGCCAGTGTCTCACCACCCTCATGGGGAAGAACTTCTTCCTGACATCCAATCTGAATCTAACCATCTCTAGTTTTGCTCCATTCCCCCCAGTCCTATCACTCCCTGACACCCTCAAAAGTCCCTCCCCAGCTTTCTTGTGGCCCCCTTCAGATAGTGGAAGGCCACAAGAAGGTCTCTGCTCACTCCATCCTTTCTCTCTGCATGCTGTCATTTCTGCATCATATCTCAGATGGTCTCAGTGAGTTTCATGCAGTGATTACCTGAACTAGTTGGTGATTGGAGACATCATTTTATTCTGTTATCTTTCACTTCATCCTGCAACCTGCCCAAGAAAGGTGTCTGTGTTCGGTGAACCAGATGTGTGGTGCACATGGCAGTCCCTGAAAACATGTTCAAGTACAACCGAATCTGTGAGGAATTTTCAGTCTCCTCCTCAGTTATGAAATACTTTTCAGATTAAGGTAGTCATTGCTGGATTTTGTTTTAAATGATGCTTGTGACAGCCCTCACTTTCTAGAAGTCCCCAGGATTCTGCAATTGTTAGCATTTTTTAGCAGTTTATTAGAAAGGTAGCTGATGATTTAAAAACTGATGAGCCATTAGCCAGCCAAAGTCAGGTGCCTTTGAAAACTTAAATCCATCTGTACTATTTGCTTTTAATAGCTTTGCATCTTGAGAAGTCATGAGAGAAATAATAAGCATTCTCTGGCAAGCACTGTGTGAAGTAACCACTCTTTTGGCAGAGAGGAGCTCAGGCATGCATAATTTATTTACTTCCTATCTGTCATATGTGCCTCCCCCCCCACCCCACCCCCCTTTAATCCCACAACAACTACAGAGATCACTATGCTGCAGATAGCTGGATAGATCCTTTAAAAGGCTATTCCTGCTTGTTTTATCAACAAGCAGTCTACAAACCCTACAGGGTTTGGTTTTTTTAGAGATAGAATAGAATAGAGCAGAGTAGAATAGAGTAGAGTAGAATAGAGTAGAGTGGAATGGAATGGAATGGAATGGAATAGAATAGAATAGCATAGAATAGCATAGAATAGAATAGAATAGAATAGAATAGAATAGAATAGAATAGAATAGAATAGAATAGAATAGAATAGAATAGAATGGGATGGGATGGGATGGGATGGAATGGAATGGAATGGAATGGAATGGAATGGAATGGAATGGAATGGAATGGAATGGAATGGAATAGACCAGACCAGGTTGGAAGAGACCTTCCAGATCATTGCATCCAACCTATCACCCAACACCATCTCATCAACTAAACCATGGCACCAAGCACCCCATCCAGGCTCTTCCTAAACACCTCCAGTGATGGTGACTCCACCACCTCCCTGGGCAGCACATCCAATGGGCAATCTCTCTTTCTATGAAGAATTTCTTCCTATCATCCAGTCTAAACCTCCCCTGGCACAGCTTGAGACTGTGTCCTCTTGTTCTGGTGCTGGTTGCCTGGGAGAAGAGACTAGCCCACTCCTGTCTACAATCTCCCTTCAGGTAATTGTAGGGAACACTAAAGTCTCCTCTGAGCCTGAAAACCAACCCCGACCCTAACAGCTTTCAGCAGCATTTTCCATCGCTATAAAACTAAGCAGCTCCTTTTAGATGGCAAAAATAATATAGGAGCTCAAAATAGAGGTTTTATGCCTGAAAAGGGGTACTGAGAGAGCTCAGTGACATGTATGGACCCCACAGGCAAACACCACTGATAGGATGCTTTGCAGGTGAATTTGGTTGCAGCCTAGACGCTGCCAGCTGACTAGTTCTTTTGTCAAATCTTGAGAGACACAGGCAATTTTCAAGTGCAAGTCCTTTGACCTCAGGACAAGGTCAGCTCCAGCTGAGGTGCCCCAGTTTATCCCCATCTGTTACAAGGGAGATATGGATGACTAGAGGAGATGTGCTGTGTGCATTCAGCAAGACCTTGGTGTCTATATTCATTTAACTATTAATTGATGAGTGGTCACACCTCGAGTCCTGTGCCCACTTCTGGGCTCCTCAGTTTAGGAAGGAGGTTGACACAAGTCAACGAGTCCAGAGAAGGGCAACAAAGTTGGTGAGGGGTTTGGAACCCAAGCCCTATGAGGAGAGACTGAGGGAGCTGAGGTTGCTTAGCCTGGAGAGGAGGAGACTCAGGGGTGACCTTATTGCTCTCCACAACTCCCTGAAGGGAGGTGGTGGACAGGCAGAGGTTGATCTCTTCTCCCAGGCAACCAGTACCAGAACAAGAGGACACAGTCTCAGGCTGTGCCAGGGGAGGTTTAGGCTGGAGGTTAGGTAGAAGTTCTACACAGAGAGAGTGATTGCCCATTGGAATGGGTTGCCTGGGGAGGTGGTGGAGTCACCATCACTGGAGGTGTTCAGGAGGAGACTTGATGGGGAGCTTGGTGCCATGGTTTAGTTGATGAGATGGTGTTGGATGATAGGTTGGATGCGATGATCTTGAAGGTCTCTTCCGGTCTGGTCTGGTCTATTCTATTCTATTCTATTCTATTCTATTCTATTCTATTCTATTCTATTCTATTCTATTCTATTCTATTCTATTCTATTCTGTTCTATTCTATTCTATTCTATTCCATTCCATTCCATTCCATTCCATTCCATTCCATTCCATTCCATTCCATTCCATTCCATTCCATTCCATTCCATTCTTTTTTAGTTGCTGCATGGGTCACTTCACAACCACCAAAAGTGACGTTCATTAGCACGTGTTTTTAACTCATTCTGATCCCTCAAAGACCTCAGAATCACCATAGGATTGCTGTGCAACTGTTCTACTACAGCATTTTTAACAGCCCACAGGGACCAGTGTGTTAATTGGAGGCTTCTTGTACTTGCAGCCCAGAAAGCCAATCCCATCCTGGGCTGCATCAAGAGAAGCAGAGCCAGCAGGGTGAGGGAGGTGATTCTCCCCCTCTACCCACTCTGGTGAGACCCCACCTGGAGTACTGTGTCCAGTTCTGGAGCCCCTATTACAGGAAGGATCTGGAGGTGCTGGAACAAGTCCAGAGAAGGGCCAGGAGGATGATCAGAGGGCTGGAGCTCCTCTACTATGAGGACAGACAGAGAGTTGGGGTTGTTCAGTCTGGAGAAGAGAAGGCTCTGAGGAGACCTAATTGTGGCCTTCCAGTATCTGAAGGGGGCTACAAGAAAGCTGGGGTGGGAATTTTAGGGTGTTGGGTAGTGACAGGACTAGGGGGAATGGATCCAATCTAGAGGAAGGAAGATTTAGATTAGATGTTAGGAAGAAGTTCTTCCCCATGAGGGTGGTGAGAGACTGGCACAGGTTGCCCAGGGAGGTGGTGGAAGCCTCATCCCTGGAGGTTTTGAAGGTCAGGCTGGATGTGGCAGTGAGCAACTTGCTGTAGTGTGAGGTGTCCCTGCCCATGGCAGGGGCGGTGGAACTGAATGATCCTTGAAGTCCCTTCCAACCCTAACAATTCTATGATTCTATGAGTCTTCAGACATTTGCCTTGGGCACCATCATTCTACGCTACACTAACATGTGAGTGAGGAAAAACTGCATAGAGCAATTCTAGTTCACCTCCAGTTTCCTTAATCTCTCTTCCAGAATCCTAACTTCAGTTTCCTGTACAAGATGGCTTTAGGGCACCTTCTATCACCAAAAAACAATTAAGAAATGCAGGATTTGCATAAGCTGTTTTGTGTGGTTGCCATGCCAAAAAACGAGGCCAGGAATGGCATTCACTCTGTATAAATATAAAATACCAAATACTTAAAACAACTGAGAACAAAAAGCATGCAGCTGAAGATATGAAACTGGCATCTTTGAAGGGAAAAAGGGCTGTAATTTCATCTTTAAAAATTTATAGGGGGAATGTTTGTTTTCAAGGAATTGAATAAAGATAACTGTACAAAGACTGAACAGAGATGTGATTAGGATCTTTTCCTGATTATTTTAGCTGTCTCAGCAGGATACTTTAGATTTTTCACTTCTTTGTCTGTTAGAAAAATGACTTTTCTGTGGCTCACCTTACTCCAGTTCTCACAGGCTTTACCAGTATATAAGTTCATACAAATGGTTTGCTTGCAGTCTGTGTCTCAGATTTCACAGCATGATAGAATTGTCAGGGTTGGAAGGGACCTCAAGGATCAGCCAGTTCCAACCCCTCTGACATGTACAGGGACACCTCACACTACAGCAGGTTGCTCACAGCTACATCCAGCCTGGCCTTCAAAACCTCCAGGGATGAGGCTTCCACCACCACCCTGGGCAACCTATACCAGTCTCTCACCACCCTCATGGGGAAGAACTTCTTCCTAACATCCAATCTGAATCTACCCATTTCTATTTTTGTTCCATTCCCCCCAGCCTATCACTACCTGACACTCCAAAAAGTCCCTCTCCAGCTTTCTTGTAGCCCCCTTCAGCTACTGGAAGCCCAAAATAAGGTCTCCTCAGATTCTCTTCTCCAAGCTGGACACCCCCAACTCTCTCAGCCTGTCCTCATTTGCTGCAGTTCTTGCAGGACAGGGGTGCTTGTATACCAAGACAACATTTGGTTCTAATTGAGGAGTGCCTTTGCCTGACGAGGACACAGGAAATCACAATCCCAAACAGTTTTACCCATAGGATTTTAATTACCTTGCACTCTTATCTGCATGCTAACACTTGTCAATATTCATATGTAAATGCCATTTTAATTTCATCTTACATAACAGCAAAGTGTGTCTGAGTATTTTGAATGAGAACAGAACAAACATTGTCATCATTCATCCATGAAATGTTTATTCCTTTGTTATGTCTCTGTGACTCATGCTGGATTGTACATTACCCCTCAGTGAGCTCTGTGGGGGCCCTTTGGCAGTTTGTAGAAAGAAGCAATTTAAAGACACGCGAAAAAGGAGAAAGCTTCGAAATATCTGCAGTTCTGATTTTCTTAAAGTTTCTAGTGTCTTAAAGTCTCAAACTGGACTGTTTGCAAGCCATAAGGTAGAGTGGCCTGGCAAGGAGTGTGCCAGAATTTTCTTTTAATTATAGGATCATAGAACTGTTAGGGTTGGAAGGGACCTCAAGGATCATCTAGTTCCAACCCCCACGCCATGGGCAGGGGCACCCCACACTAGATCATTTAGAATCATAGAATCATAGAATAAATAAAGTTGGAAAAGACCTCAGAGATAAAGTCCAACCTATCACCCAACACCTCATGACTAACTAAACCATGGCACCAAGTGCCACATCCAGTCCCTTTTTGACCACCTCCAGGGATGGTGACTCCACCACCTCCATGGGCAGCACATTCCAATGGCCAATTACTCTTTCTGGGAAGAACTTTCTCCTCACCTCCAGCCTAAACCTCCTCTGGCACAGCCTCAGAGTGTGTCCTCTTGTTCTGGTGCTGGTTGCCTGGGAGAAGAGACCAACCCCCACCTGGCTACAACCTCCCTTAAGGGAGTTGTAGACAGCACGAAGGTCTCCTCTGAACCTCCTCTT
The DNA here is from genome assembly GCF_026170545.1 of Melanerpes formicivorus. Taxonomy (NCBI): domain Eukaryota; kingdom Metazoa; phylum Chordata; class Aves; order Piciformes; family Picidae; genus Melanerpes; species Melanerpes formicivorus. Next base: position 2,883,043 of record NW_027142406.1, on the reverse strand, counting down.
CTCCAGGCTCAGCAACCCCAGCTCCCTCAGCCTCTCCTCACAGGGCTGTGCTTGAAACCCCTCTCCAGCTTTGTTGCCCTTATGAAGCAGTTCTGAGAGCAAAACTATGTTCAGAGAGCAAACTATGTTGATGTCTGCAGGACAATGGGAGGTGCAGGCGCAGCTGGCTGAACTGAAAGGCGTCATTATGCTTCAAAATAAGCAGCTATTGCATTTCACTTTGCCATCTTTTTCCTCAGTGCCATTTTTTCCAGAGTTTTCAATTCTTACTCTTTTGTGTTTTGGGGCAGAAGTATAAACCAAGGCAACAGGAATTAGGCTTTTGTGTCCTACTCGCATATGGAAACCAATAAGCCCTGGCCAGGTTGATGCTGTCCTGGTGTGCAGCAGTACTCCACAAAGTCCACTTTCCAAAAGAGTGGGGAGCAGCAGCAGGCAGCATGGCATGCTAGAGGCAGGTCAAAACAGGCAGCTCAGTGATTTCAGAATTTGGTTTAGCTTAACCTGCCTAAATTCCTCCTCATAATCCTGGGCTTGTTGAATCGTTTCATTATTGAGTCTACAGCGAGAAGAGTCCGGTGCCAACATTTGTTACTGTAGCTGCAGTTTTCTCTGCCTTTATTGCTCTTTCCTTGCAGGAAATGCCCTGAATGCACTGCAATGTTCCTGTGCCACTCACTTGCCACAGAAGATGTCTACTAAATGCTTTCTCTAAAACATTTACACAGATAGGTGGCCTAACATGAGGATTAGAGGTACAAAAGATAATGGTGATTAATTAGAATACATCGTTGCTGCATGAAGTTACCCGTTCAGAAAGGTTTGCCTGCCAAAAGAATTAAATACTTGTACTGTGATGCATTTCTAAAGGAATATAATTTTCAATATCTTAATGTGTCTACAGCTCTTGACAAGTTGCAGCTGGACTTGCACGTCTAGCCCAGAAAAATACAACACCTTAGAACTAGCTCAGCATTATGGTAGAAATCTTATTCTGCTGTTAGATTCCTTGAGGTCAAGATTACAAGGAGTTGGGCTTTTTTATTCCTAAATACTGTGAGAGAAGAGGAGAGGAGAGGAGAGGTTCGGAGAGGTTCGGAGAGGAGAGGAGAGGTTCGGAGAGGAGAGGTTCGGAGAGGAGAGGAGAGGAGAGGTTCGGAGAGGAGAGGAGAGGAGAGGAGAGGAGAGGTTCGGAGAGGAGAGGAGAGGTTCGGAGAGGAGAGGAGAGGTTCGGAGAGGAGAGGTTCGGAGAGGAGAGGTTCGGAGAGGAGAGGAGAGGAGAGGTTCGGAGAGGTTCGGAGAGGAGAGGAGAGGTTCGGAGAGGAGAGGTTCGGAGAGGAGAGGTTCGGAGAGGAGAGGTTCGGAGAGGAGAGGAGAGGAGAGGTTCGGAGAGGAGAGGTTCGGAGAGGAGAGGAGAGGAGAGGAGAGGAGAGGAGAGGAGAGGAGAGGAGAGGAGAGGAGAGGAGAGGAGAGGAGAGGAGAGGAGAGAATTAACCAGGTTGGAAAAGACCTTTGAGATCATCAACTCCAACCTGCCATCCAACACCATCTAATCAACTAAACCATGGCACTGAGCACCCCATCCAGTCTCTTCCTAAACACCTCCAGTGATGGTAACTCCACCACCTCCCTGGGCAGCACATTCCAGTGGCCAGTCTCTCTTTCTATGAATCTCTGTCATCACACTTCCACTTAAAAAACATTAAATCCATCCAAGCACTGAAACAATTGATTGCAGGAGATAATCTAATCCTCTCAATGCAAACTTAAAAGATAATCTTATTTGGTGATCTGTTGAAGAAGAACACAGAACATTCAGGGATAAAGAAATTCCTTATTAAATTCCATCAACAACCCCATGCAGTGCTACAGGCTTGGATCAGAGTGGCTGGAGAGTGGCGAGGCAGAAAGGGATCTGGGGGTACTGGTTGATAGTAGGCTGAACATGAGCCTGCAGTGTGCCCAGGTGGCCAAGAAGGCCAACGGCATCCTGGCCTGCATCAGGAACAGTGTGGCCAGCAGGAGCAGGGAGGTCATTCTGCCCTGTACTCAGCACTGGTCAGGCCACACCCCGAGTCCTGTATCCAGTTCTGGGCCCCTCCATTTAGGAAAGATGTTGGCTTGCTGGAAGGTGTCCAGAGAAGGGCAACAAAGCTGGGGAGGGGTTTGGAGTACAAACCCTATGAGGAGAGGCTGAGGGAGCTGGGGTTGCTTAGCCTGGAGAGGACGAGGCTCAGAAGAGACATTCTTGCTGTCTACAACTGCCTGAAGGGAGGTTGAAGCCAGGTGGGAGTTGGTCTCTTCTCCCAGGCAACCAGCACCAGAACAAGGGGACACAGTCTCAAGCTGTGCCAGGGAAGGTTTACACTGGATGTTAGGAAGAAATTCTTCATAGAAAGAGAGACTGGCCACTGGAATGTGCTGCCCAGGGAGGTGGTGGAGTCACCATCACTGGAGGTGTTTAAAATGAGACAGGATGGGGTGCTTGGTGCCATGTTTTAGATGATTAGATAGTCTTGGGTGTGTTCCTGTGCAACCTGTTCTAGATTCTATGCTCCTGCTCTGGCAGGGGGGTTGGCCTCGAAGATGTCCAGAGGTCCCTTTCAACTCCTAACATCCTGTGAACCAGTGATCTGTGAGCAGTCATGGTTTAAACAAGTTTTCAGTTGCACAGCTTATGTCATCTGGGGAATTGCTATAATTACAGCAGAAAAGGTGTGGGGTGTTTTGTTGCTGCAGTATAGCTCTCATGTCCGTTCCACACGTCACTGCATTTAATTGTATTATGCAGGCATTAGATGATAAGTTTAAGACTACATCTAGAGAGCTGCCCCAGTTAGGCTGCTTCAGTGAAGCACTGTTTCCCTCACAGTTTCAGTGGCTGTCCTACTACGGAATTGGTACCCTGAACAGCACATATGCACTGGAGGAGGAAACAGAAGAAACCCTCTGAAGTTCTCTGGAGGCAGATGTCTTGCTATGCTTGGACACATGTGGCACTTTCAGGCTATGTCTTTACCACACAATTTGAGGGAATCACTGTAGGTAGCAGGACCTTTTAGGCTGTTGGGATCTCATTTGCCAGGAGAGAAGCACAGTGGGAGGCATATGGTAACTACATCTACCTTGTAGCTGGGCAAACAAGAAGTTAGATCACTACCTGGCTCGCAGACCCCCCAAAACCTAAAAGTGAGTCGAGTGACACCTTCCACCTGGCAGATAATTCAGTAGTCCATGAGGTATCTCTGGTATGAATGCTCCAGGCCACTGTGCAGCTGGGTGTGTCAAGGGTGATGCTCCCCAACTAAGCAACAACAAGAGCAAGCTTCTCATTACTGAGCTGCTATCCTAATTCCCTGATCTTTCAGTCATCATCTGACCAATAAAAAAAGCCCAAAACTCAAATTATTCTTTCTTGTCATTCCAAGCTCTTTAGCCACTATTGGTTGGCTAGCTAAATTACTGGGGAAATAAAACCTATCATGTACTAAAAATCTCCTGAGAAGCAGGATTAATATTCCACCCACACTGCACTCAGCTGCTGCATGGGTGCACTGCCAGCGGTGCCTCAGCCAGCCAGATTCAACCAGAGACAAGCCACACATAGAACAAACCTCTGTGCTGTTTTCTTCTAGGTTAGCCTGAAATACCTCAGCTGATGTTGCAGTCGTGGAAAACCAGGTCTGTCTAGCACGGTGGCAGTTTTAGGTGAGGAAAATGTTCCAAGGATTGAGTAGGGAAGTGACAGAATGTAAATAAGAGGACACAGCCTCAAGCTGCACCAGGAGAGGTTTAGGCTGGATGTTAGGAAGAAGTTCTTCCCAGAAAGAGAGATTGGCCATTGGGAATGTGCTGTCCAGGGAGGTGGTGGAGTCACCATCCCTGGAGGTGTTCAAAAAAGGATTGGACGTGGCATTTGGAGCCATGGTTTAGTTGTCAGGAGGTGTTAGGTATTAGGTGATGGTTTGGACTTGATGATCTCTGAGGTCTTTTCCAACTTGGTTGTACAAAATATACAATATTTACATGTATGCACAGTTTATGAACAACACAAGAACCCCTTCCAGCCCCTGAAATTCTGTGATTCTGTGATACCTGTAGGTTGCTACTACTTGACACTGAAAGCAACAGTTGAAGGCAACATGAATGCCAGGTGGCATACATGAGGCAACATGAATGCCGGCCAAGTAGGGACTGGTCTCTTCTTCCAGGCAACCAGCACCAAAACAAGAGGACACAGTCTCAAGCTGTGCCAGGGGAGGTTTAGGCTGGATGTTAGGAAGAAGTTCTTCATAGAAGGAGAGTTTGGCCACTGGAATGTGCTGCCCAGGGAGGTGGTGGGGTTGACGTCCCTGGAGGTGTTCAAGAAAAGCCTGGATGAGGCACTTAGTGCCATGGTTCAGTTGTCAGGAGGTGTTAGGTATCAGGTGAAAGGGAGATTGGCCATTGGAATGTGCTGCCCAGGGAGGTGGTGGAGTCACCATCACTGGAGGTGTTTAGGAAGAGACTGGCTGGGGTGCTTGGTGCCATGGTTTAGTTGATTAGATGGTGTTGGGTGAAAGGTTAGACTGGATGATCTCAAAGGTCTTTTCCAACCTGGTTGAATCTGTGAATATGTACACAATATGCAATATTTACATGTGTGCACACTTTATAACCAACACAAGAACATCCCCTCCTCAACCCCCCCCTTTCTTTTGTAATACAAATTCACACCTTCTAAGATATTTCCAACTACCTCTTTTAAGAAGAGATTATCAGTTAGAGAGCGTGAAATCCAGTTGTATCACAAGGTTTATTCTTAATGCTTAGCTAACATAAGCTATTTGTGTCAGGTTTCTTTGTACAGTCTGAGTAGCTCAGACATAACTACAGGAAAAAAAATCCCTTCTGGAGACTAATTTATAATCTGGTCTGGTGTGTTCAGATGCATCTGTCAGAGGGTATTTGTCACCTGACTACCAGGTTTCAGCTGTAGACTGAGAGTCAGGTTTTCAGTTCTCTCTTGAAAGTTCCAGGCATGTTTATTTCTCAGCATCATTTTTTTTTTTTCTTCTGTTAGAAACTGTCTAAATTATGAAAAAGAAAATCAAACCCAAACCCCAAACATCAAGGCAGGAATAAATGCTGGCCTAACATTTAAAGGGAAGGTGATAAAACACCGAGTGATTTTGGCACCAGCAATAAGCTTTCTAGCTAAGCCGTCACGTAGCAGCTTAGGAAATGGAATTTCATCCCTTCAGAAATGAGGGAACATGCTGGGGATGTTTATGCCATGGTAGGGTTTTGTAAAGGAAACATGGAAGGGCAGGAAGAGGAGCAGTTATGGATATATTGCCTTTGGAAGCATGGGAAATTTAGACTGAATCAGGGAATCTCCCTTCTCATCTCCAGCAGGTTTCTTTAACGATTTCCCATCATACTTCTTCCTTTCATAGCTGGAGTACTGCATCCAGCTCTGGAGCCCTCAATACAGGGAGGAGGTGGACCTGATGGAGCAGGTCCAGAGGAGGGCCACAAAAATGATCAGGGAGTTGGAGCACCTCTGTTATGAGGACAGGCTGAGGGAGCTGGGGGTGTTCAGCCTGGAGTAGAGAAGGCTCCAGGGAGAGCTAGCAGCATCCTTCCAGTATCTGAAGGGGGCTACTGGAAGGATGGAGAGAGACTTAAGGGTGAGTGCCAAGATGATTCTGGGTTCTTCTGAGTGATGCCCAATGACAGTACAAGGGGCAATGGGTGGAAATTTGGGCATAGGAAGTTCTATGCAAACATGAGGAAAAAAATTTTTCCCTGTGAGGGTGACAGAACACTGGAACAGGCTGCCCAGGGGGATTGTGGAGTCTCCCTCTGGAGATATTCAAAACCCACCTGGATGCATTCCTGTGTGATCTGCTCTAGGTGATCCTGCTCTGGCAGGGGGGTTGGACTGGATGAGCTTTTGAGGTCCCTTCCAGATCCTAACATTCTGTGATTCTGTGATACTATGATACCTGTAGGTTGCTACTAGTTGACACTGAAAGCAACAGTTGAAGGCAAACAGGAATGGGATTGTTTAGCCTGGAGAAGAGGAGGTTCAGAGGAAAGTTTCTTGCTGTCTACAACTACCTGAAGGGAGGTTGTAGCCAGGTGGGGGTTGGTCTCTTCTCCCAGGCAACCAGAACAAGAGGACACAGTCTCAAGCTGTTCCAGTGGAAGTTTAGGCTGGAGGTGAGGAGAAAGTTCTTCCCAGAAAGAGTAATTGACCACTGGAATGTGCTGCCCAGGGAGGTGGTGGAGTCACCATCCCTGGAGGTGTTCAAGAGGGGATTGGACGTGGCACTTGGTGCCATGGTCTAGTCATGAGGTCTGTGGTGACAGGTTGGACTGGATGATCTTTGAGGTCTCTTTCAACCTTGGTGATTCTGGGATTCTGTGTGAATGTTTCTATCCTAAAACTCAACTATTAAGTGAATCCACTTGAGTCAGCATGGCTTTTTTTTCTTCTTTTCATTGCCATTGTCAGAACAAATAAATGAAATCTGATGGAATCTTATATTCACAAGGGACTTAAGTTTTACTCTCAGATTTAAACCCTTGGTGTTCATGTAAGTTAGGACTTCGGGGGGGGGTGGGGAGGGGGAACGTTCTTTCATCCCCTGGCTATCGGATTTTCTTGAGAATCTGTGTCTTTCCTGTTAAAACATTCATAGGCAAGCCCCATTTTTCTTCTATAAGTGGAAATAGCAGAAGCAATAATGAATAATAATCTGATCAGAGTCTGCTATGAAGCTTGGACTTCATGAGGCTTTCATAGAGATTAGGAATTCTGACTCTTTCCTTTGATCTCTAGCTTTGCCCTTAGCAGTTGAAACATTGCCAAATGGACCTTGACAACACTTCATGTCCACTCTGTGCTCATATGCTGAGGCTTCTGTGAAACTGTGCCATGATGAAATCTGGCTCAATCCATAGGAGATTTGCTTAGTCTGTGGGGTAGGATAAGACATTTCTGGCCTCTAGTCCATTGGCACATTCCAATGGCAAATTACTCTTTCTGGGGAGAACTTTCTCCTCACCTCCAGCCTAAACTTCTCCTGGAGCAGTTTGAGACTGTGTCCTCTTGTTCTGGTGCTGGTTGCCTGGGAGAAGAGACCAACCCCCACCTGGCTATAACCTCCCTTCAGTTAGCTGTAGACAGCAAGAAGGTCTCCCCTGAGCCTCCTCTTCTCCAGGCTCAGCAAGCCCAGCTCCCTCAGCCTCTTCTCACAGGGCTGTGCTCCAGACCTCTCCCCAGCCTCATTGTCCTTCTCTGGTCAGAAGCACCTTGATAAGGAAATGGATTAACATCTGTAAAATCAAAGATAAGGCATTCTGAAAAGAAGCTAGATTTCTGACAATCCAAAGGTCATTGTGGCTGGTTAATTATGGGCATTGGACTTTGTACATCATGCTCTTTTCTATTGGAAGCTTCTGGAGTGAATTGAAACCATAATAAAGAGAGATGGCTTTCGTGTGCCTTGGCACGCAGGAGGAATGATTAAAAAGACACAGATTTAACCCACAGAGATTCAGTGGTTTGGATAGAGCAATGATTTTAATTGGTGCTGTTTGTTTTCCATATCTGGGTTATGGCTTTGTTTAGAGATTACACAACTATTGAACACTTTTCCACATTCATCTTGAAGCGAAAGAAAGGTCATCTTTCTGTTTTCTCTTAGAATCACAGAATTGTTAGGGTTGGAAGGGACCTCAAGGATCATCCAGTTCCAACCCCCCTCCCATGGGCAGGGACACCTCACACCAGAGCAGGCTGCTCAGAACCACATCCAGCCAGGCCTTAAAAACCTCCAGGGATGAGGCTTCCACCATGTCCCTGGGCAACCTGTGCCAGTGTCTAACCACAATCATGGTGAAAAACTTCTCCCTGACATCCAATTTTGCCCCTGGAATTCAGCTAGAGAAAGCAAAGGTGAGACATGTCTTTATAAAATGTGTGAAATGAGATGATTGCAACATTTCAGTGTGGAGAATAAGCCCTCTAATCTTCCTGCCACAGGCACAGGTATCCTATCCATTCTTACCTCTGGCCACAGAGAGACTCAACTGCATGCTGACATTTCAACCCAGGTAGTTTGAAAAGACAGAGGTCAATAATCCAGAGTGCGAAGGACTATTTTATGATGACTATTTTTATGATAACCTGATGTGATAAACACCATTTCTGGAAAAGCAGGATTTCACAGTCAGAATTTCACACACAGAATCACACAGAATGTCAGGGTCTGGAAGGGACCTCAAAAGATCATCCAATCCAAACCCCCTGCCAGTGCAGGGTCACCTAGAACAGATCACACAGGGACACATCCAGGTGGGTTTTGAGTATCTCCAGAGAGGGAGACTCCACAGTCCCCCAGGGCAGCCTGTTCCAGTGCTCTGTCACCACCACAGTGAAAAAATATGTCTTCCTCATGTTTCCATGGAACTTTCTATTCCTCCACTTCCGCTCATTGCCCTTTATCCTGTCATTGGGCATCACTGAGCAGATCCTGACTGCATCCTCTTGGTACTCATCTTTTACATCTTTCTTAACATGAATGAGGTCAACTCTGACCGTTTGAGGCTGTCCCCTTAAGAAAGGGAATATTGTGGTTGGATGTTTGTAAATGAAAGACGGATCTAAACTAATTTCATTGGTAGATTGAGGGGAAGCACCTTTTGAACTGGGAGTACAGCAGAGAATCCTGGGCATTCCTGCACTTTTCTGGTCAGTCTGTCTTCCCCCTCTTTCGGTGGCTTGCAGCTCGCAGTTTCTGGGCTTTTGGCCAGGCTTGACCTTGAAACTGATAAACTGCAAGGCCTGTATTAACTGCTTTCCAATTAACACATAACTGCTTTTAATTTTTTTCTCTTTTCTCTCTTTCTAACCCTCTCTGGGGAAAGGGGGAGAGAAAGGGGAGCAGTGGTGGGGAACCCCCTCAGCAGAGGGGGGAACTCTCATTTCTGTGCTACTTTGTTGTATATTTCTGTATATATTGTAAATACTGTAAATTCTGTATACATTTCCTTGCATTTCCCTAAACTGCTTTGTAAATATACAGCACCCCCTCCTTTGCTAATTCAGCTGTGAGGTTTTTTTTCCTTCACTTTGCGGGGGGAGGAGAGAACGAGGAGATCAATCTGTAACTGACTGTGAACAATCAATTGAGATGCCCCACATTGAGTGACAAGAGAGAAAATGTCAAGAGTTGGGAGGAGAAAGCCCGGCCTTTCACTTCCAACCCTACAACATCAGCTCTCTCTGTCCCCCTCTCCGAGCTAAAGAGTCCTCAGCTCCCTCAGTCTCTCCTCATAAGGAGAGACTTGGTGAGTTCCTGGGTCATAAACACTGAATCATACAAATTCCAGTCCCACATCCAGGTGGGTTTTGAATATCTCTAGAGAGGGAGACTCCACAACTCCCCTGGGCAGCCTGTTCCAGTGCTCTGTGACCCTCACAGGGAAAAACTTTTTCCTCAGGTTTGAATGGAATTTCCTGTGCTTATGTTTCTAGAAATAAGAGTAGAGCTAAAAATATTCAGTATTCATCCTCAAAAACCCCAAACCAACCAAACAAATCCCCCTCCACTCCAAGACAAGAAAAAAAAAAAAAGAACCAAAAGACAAACCCAAACCCACAGAAAAGAAATAAAAACAAACAAAAAACCAAACCCAAACCGACCCAACCCCAAAAAACCAAACAAATAACCCAACCCAAATGGCTGGTTCCTGCATTGTTTTGCAGGTTTCTATCATTCTGGGATCTCTGTTCAGTCTCCACATTGAAACCCCACGAACCCAGCTACCAGCAGCCCCTACCATCCCCAGTCTGGGTTAGATCACCTATTATATTTGGGGTCAGAGTGGCTGGAGGGCAGCCAGGCAGAGAGGGACCTGGGGGTACTGGTCAATGGTAGGCTGAACATGAGCCTGCAGTGTGCCCAGGCAGCCAAGAGGGCCAATGGCATCCTGGCCTGCATCAAGAACAGTGTGGCCAGCAGGAGCAGGGAGGTCATTCTGCCCCTGTACACTGCACTGGTTAGGCCACACCTTGAGTCCTGTGTCCAGTTCTGGGCCCCTCAGTTAAGGAAGGAGGTTGAGTTGCTCGAAGGTGTCCAGAGAAGGGCAACAAAGTTGGTGAGGGGATTGGAACACAAGCCCTGTGAGGAGAGGCTGAGGGAGCTGGGGCTGCTTAGCCTGGAGAGGAGGAGGCTCAGGGGTGACCTTATTGTTCTCTACAACTACTTTAAGGCAGGTTGTAGCCAGGCGGAGGTTGGTCTCTTCTCCCAGGCAACCAGCACCAGAACAAGAGGACACAGTCTCAGGCTGCACCAGGGGAGGTTTAGGCTGGATGTTAGGTAGAAGTTCTATACAGAGAGAGTGATTGCCCATTGGAATGTGCTGCCTGGGGAAGTGGTGGAGTCACCATCATTGGAGGTGTTCAGGAGGAGACTTGATAGGGTGCTTGGTGCCACGGGTTAGTTGATTAGGTGGGTTGGATTGGTTGAGAGATTGGACGTGATGATCTTAAAGGTCTCTTCCAACCTGGTCTGGTCTGGTCTGGTCTGGTCTGGTCTGGTCTATTCTATTCTATTCTATTCTATTCTATTCTATTCTATTCTATTCTATTTGCTGTTGGTTAGGAGAGCCATTTCACCTTGCACCACCACACCTCTTTGAGTGGCAATAAATTTGCAGAAAGATGATGAACCTGAAGGTATTTTAAATGAAACTTTTGCAGTAAGACAGTATTTTTAAAAAAGGAGAAAGCTTCTTCTTTTCTTCAGAAAACCTTTAAGCAGCTGGAGCATTAAAAATGCATTTATTGATATAGATTAAGTTCCTGGGTTTCTCCTTATGTATTGGTGTAGAAAGCAAGAATGCAAACCTGAAAGATAGCTATTTCTCTCCCCCCCCCCCCCAAATGTTACTCGCTGTAATTTTCATGGCAGTGACAGAAGTTCATTTCAAAACTGGGTCTTGTGTTTCTGCCAATGCACAGCATGCTTGACCTGCAATGCCCTTGCTATTCCAGTCCTAAGCCTCCCCTGAGCAAACCCTGACAGCCATGCAAACCAAGGCAGTGTGGATCTGCAGCCAGTTAACAGGCAAGTAATAGGCAAGAAATTAATTTCCACTTCTGACCTGAAGCAATTTTCCAGATAAGATAGCTTAGAGATGCAGCCTCTGTGTTCCCCAGCCTTTACCACCCTTGCCTGATGTCTGATGTTCAGCTGGTGGTATTGGCAGTCATTTTGAAGTGAATACTCCAAAAATGTAACCTGCTGATAAACCCAAATCTGAGATATTTTCACCACCTGCATAAATAGTCTAAATAGGGCAATAAAGTTTGATTATCTGGTTAAGCCTTCGTTTCAGAGGGAAAGTCAGGTGTTTGATGCTATGCAAGTCTATTACTGTAACAAAGAAAAAAACCCATTTATTTTAGTTTTGGCTGGCTCTAGCACAGACCTCAGAAGCCATCCCAAGCCACACCAAAGAATGGTCCATGTCCAAGTGGAGAGCAGTGATGAGTGGAGTCCCTCAGGGATCAGTCCTGGGACCAGTCTTGTTTAACATCTTTGTGGATGCCGTGGACAATGGCACTGAGTGCACCCTCAGCAGGTTTGCTGATGACACCAAGCTGTGTGGTGCAGCAGACACGCTGGAGCGAAGGGATCCATCCAGAGGGATCTTCACAGGCTGGAGAGGTGAGCCCATGACAACCTCATGAGGTTCAACAAGACCCAGTGCAAGGTCCTGCATGTGGGTTGGGGCAATCCCAAGCACTGATATAGGCTGGGCAGGGACTGGCTTGAGATCAGCCCAGAAGAAAAGGACTTCATAGCTCTTCACAGAAAGAGAGATTGGCCATTGGAATGTGCTGCCCAGGGATGTGGTGGAGTCATCATCACTGGAGGTGTTCAAGAGGAGTCTGGATGGGGTGCTTGGTGCCATGGTTTAGTTGATAAGATGGTGTTGGGTGATAGGTTGGACTCAATGATCTGGAAGGTCTTTCCCAACCTGGTTAATTCTATTCTATTCTATTCTATTCTATTCTATTCTATTCTATTCTATTCTATTCTATTCTATTCTATTCTATTCTATTCTATTCTATTCTATTCTATTCTATTCTATTCTATTCTATTCTATTCTATTCTATTCTATTCCGTTCCGTTCCGTTCCGTTCCGTTCCGTTCCGTTCCGTTCCATCTTTCCATTAGGTGTAGTGGAAGACCTAAGCGGTACTTAGGGAGATTTGAGATGTCATAAAACAAAACAGAACAAAAAATTCCCCTTCTACTCCCACTCAGTGGTGCTAACATTGAAGCCTGAGGGCTCCTAAGATCAGTTGGTTCCTCCCTGTTTAATTTTGAAGTTCTCCATAAACTTTTAGCATTGTGTTTCAGTGCATGCCCAGGGCTTCCCCAGCCCCAGGTGATATTTATCTCCTGTCTAAGCCTGATTAAGATCCAGAAACGAAGTATTTCTCTGCCAGGGCTCCTCCAGGGTCTGACACAGGCTGACAGGACCTCCTCTTCTTTCCAATTTCAGCTGAGAAAGGAGATAGTAGCCACAGAGATTCAAGTATTCAACCAGGAAACAGGCAGTCTGGATGGAGTTCTCTACTTCACCTTGGGGGATTCAAGCATACATCACCTGCATCCCAGGACAGTCATGTAGGAACGAAGCTGTAGGTTATTTGAGGGAACAGAAGCAGAGCAGTTATGTGGAGGGCTGCATATTCTGGCTGCATTTTACCAACTGCAGGTTGAAAGCAGAAGCCAGGTGGATTGATGGGTTCTTAGTGGGGCTTCCACCTGAACATGAAGAGCCTGTGTCATGTTTGGTTTCAAGTATAGAAACAGTCTGTGCAAAATAGACCCAGAAAATCATAGAATCATGGAATGAATAAGGTTGGAAAAGACCTCAAAGATCATCAAGTGCAACCTGTCATCCAACACCCCATGAGTACTTCAAGTGCCATATCCAGTCCCCTCTTGAACACCTCCAGTGATGGTGACTCCACCACCTCCCTGGGCAGCACATTCCAATGGCCAATCTCTCTTGCTGGGAAGAACTTTCTCCTCACCTCCAGCCTAAACCTCCTCTGGTGCAGCTTGAGACTGTGTCCTCTTGTTCTGGTTTTTGGAAGAGACTTCCAAAAGGTCACCTAGTCCAACACCCTCTGCAGTCAGCAGGGACACCTTCAACTAGATCAGGTTGCCTGGAGCCCTGTTGAGCATCTCCAGGGAAGGAGCCCCAACCACTTCCCTGGGCAACCTGTTCCAGTGTTCCACCACCCTCGTAGTAAAGGACCTGTTCCTAACATCCAATCTAACTCTGCTCTTCTCTAGTTTGAAGCCATTGCCCCTCATCCTGTCACTCCAGGGCTTTCTTTTGATTTCTCAGAGTAAGCCTGGCAGCCAGTTGAAAGCATGAATTGAAGTGTCTGCCATAGTTTGTATTTACTCACCTGGGCCTTTTGAAAATCTGCCTTCCTGCAGCCCTTGCTCTTTCTTTCCAAATGACTACTTCAAAGGTACTGTTCCTTAGTGTGCAGTGAAGGTTGTCCCATTACCAGGGCATTGAGTCTATCATCAGTAAATTTGCAGACAACACCAAGCTGGGGGCAGGAGTTGATCTGCTGGAGGGTAGAGAGGCTCTGCAGAGGGACCTCGACAGGCTGGACAGATGGGCAGAGTCCAAGGGCATGAGACTGAACACATCCAAGTGCCAGGTTCTGCACATTGGCCACAACAGTGACCAGGCTACAGGCTACAGCAGTGCTACAGGCTGGGGTCAGAGTGGCTGGAGAGCGGCCGGGCAGAGAAGGACCTGGGGGTGCTGGTCGATGGTAGGCTGAACATGAGCCAGCAGTGTGTCCAGGTAGCCAAGAGGGCCAATGACATCCTGGCCTGCATCAGGAACAGTGTGGCCAGCAGGAGCAGGGAGGTCATTCTGCCTCTGTACACTGCACTGGTTAGGCCACACCTTGAGTCCTGTGTCCAGTTCTGGGCCCCTCAGTTTAGGAAAGATGTTGAGTTGATGGAAGGTGTCCAGAAAAGGGCAACAAAGCTGGGGAGGGGTTTGGAACACAAGCCCTATGAGGAGAGGCTGAGGGAGCTGGAGTTGCTTAGCCTGGAGAAGAGGAGGCTCAGGGGAGACCTTATTGCTCTCTACAACTCCCTGAAGGGAGGTTGTAGCCAGGTGGGGGTTGGTCTCTTCTGCCAGGCAACCAGTGGAAGAACAAGAGGACACAGTCTCAAGCTGTGTCAGGGGAGGTTTAGGCTGGAGGTTAGGAAGAAATTCTACACAGAGAGAGTGATTGCCCATTGGAATTTGCTGCCTGGGGAGGTGGTAGAGTCACCATCGCTGGAGGTCTTTAGGAGGAGACTGGATGGGGCGCTTGGTGCCATGGTTTAGTTGTAGGTGGTGTTGGATAATAGGTTGGACTCGATGATCTCGAAGGCCTCTTCCAACCTGGTTAATTCTATTCTATTCTATTCTATTCTATTCTATTCTATTCTATTCTATTCTATTCTATTCTATTCTATTCTATTCTATTCTATTCTATTCCTCCTTTCTGTATTCTCTATTGAAACAACTGAGTCCCCTCTTCCTTTTTGTCAGAAGCATAACTGCCTCACTCAAATCTTACCTACCACCAGGAAAAGAATGTCTAAAACATAATTAAAGATACATATTTTTTATATGCCTTACACATAATTCTTCATTAAATGCAGAGATTCAAGAAATGGAAAGAACCTGGTTCAATGCCAAAGCATTCAAAGTAAGTAATTAGAAAAAAACCCTAAAATATTATTTCATATCTAAGCTAAATATTTGTGATGTGAAGAGCTTTACATTACTCCTTAAATTAGACAATCTCCTCATTAGGCTTGCTTTCTTGGTGCCATCATTACTGGAAATCATTTGTAAGAGAAATCTGGATCCTGCAAATCCAGCCAGTTACACACAAATAGCTGGTTAGAGCGAAAATGAGATGCCAGTTTCAAATTGAATGATGATAGCTTTTTAGCTCCACATCCACTCAATCCCAGTTATATTATGCAGTTTAATTCTAAGAAACACAGAATCACTGAATAACTGTCAGGGTTGGAAGGGACCTCAGGGATCATCTAGTTCCAATCCCCATGCCATCCATAGGCACGGACCCCTCACACTAGAGAAGGTTGCTCACAGCCACATGCAGCCTGGCTGCAAAAACCTCCAGGGGTGAGGCTTCCACCACCTCCCTGGGCAACCTCTGCCAGTCTCTCACCACCCTTCTAGGGAAGAGCTCCTTCCTAACATCCAATCTGAATCTACCTATTTCTAGTTTTGGTCCATTCCCCCTCGTTATATCACTCCCTGACACCCTAAAAAGTCCCTCCCCGACACCCTAAAAAGTCCCTCCCCAGCTTTCTTGTAGCCCACTTTAGATACTGGAAGGCAGCAAGAAAGTCTCCTTGAAGCCTTCTCTTCTGCAGACTGAACAACCCCAACTCTCTCAGTCTGTGCTCATAGCAGAGCAGCTCCAGCCCTCTGATCATCCTTGTGGCCCTTCTCTGGACATGTTCCAGCACCTTCAGATCTTTCCTGTAATGGGGGCTCCAGAACTGGACACAGTACTCCAGGTGTGGTCTCACCAGAGTAGAGTAGAGGAGGAGAATCACCTCCCTCGACCTGCTGGCTCTGCTTCTCTTGCTGCAGCCCAGGATGGGATTGGCTTTCTGGGCTGCAAGTTCTCACTGCTGGCTCACGTTGAGCTTCTCATCCACCAGCACCCCCAAGTCCTTTTCTTCATATATCTCATATTAAGATTACTTTCTTCATTGTTTGGAGAGCAGAGATTTCAGAGCAGCAAAGGGAGAGTCTGAAGTAGT
The DNA here is from genome assembly GCF_026170545.1 of Melanerpes formicivorus. Taxonomy (NCBI): domain Eukaryota; kingdom Metazoa; phylum Chordata; class Aves; order Piciformes; family Picidae; genus Melanerpes; species Melanerpes formicivorus. Next base: position 2,867,138 of record NW_027142406.1, on the reverse strand, counting down.
GCTTTGGTTTAAATATTCTGTCACCACTTTTGTAGTACTTTGGCTGCTTCATGGTATCATATAGTCAGAAAAGTCATCAAAGAGGGAAAAAAAGCATCTGATTGTCAAAAAAGTCCAGTAGGTATAAAAGTTCTATATGGTTTAGCACCAAAAGGCTGAACTGGGGAATTGTGGCTGGAAAGCTGTCTGGCAGAAAGGGACCTGGGAGTTCCAACGGACAAGCAACTGATTATGAGTCAGCAGTGTGCCCAGGGGGCCAAGAAAGCCAATGTCATCCTGGCTGGGATTAGAACTGCTGTGTCCAGTGGGAGCAGGGAGGGGGAAGGCACATGTGTCACATCTCAATTGGTCATTTTCTACTGGCATGAGTGTAATTAAGGCATACAATAGGTCAAAATAACAAAACAATATTTTAACACATCCAACTAAATTCTGCCTAGTTTCTCTCCTTCAGTTACAAGGTGTTTACATTACCCTCAGAGTCAAAGACAAAGCATAGCTTTGTCTGACTCAAGCTGTGGCAAATCTTCCCTATAGTCTTCTAAAGCTATCCGAGAACAACCTCTTCCCACACCCTTGTACTCAGCTCTGGTGAGGCCACACCTTGAGTATTGTGTTCAGTCTTGGGTACCTCAATCCAAGAGAGATGTGGAGGTGTTGGAGCCAGTGCAGAGGAGGGCAAGGAAGCTGAGGAAGGGCCTGGAAAACAAATCTGATGAAGAGCAACTGAAGGAGCTGGGGATGGTTAGTGTGAAAGAGAGGAGGCTGAGGGGAGACCTCCTGGCTCTCTACAGCTACCTGAAAGGGTATTTTTGAGAGCTTGGTGCTGGTCTCTTCTTACAGGTAATTAGTAACAGAAGAAGAGGAACGGCCTCAGGCTGCCACTGGGTAGGTTTAGACTGGACAGTAGGAAACATTTCTTTCAGGGCAAGAGTGGCCAGGCATTGGAATGTGCTGCCCAGGGAGGTGGTGGAGTCACCCAGCCTGGATGTGTTTGCAGGTGGTTTGGATGTGGTGCTTGGGGCTGTGGTTTGGGGGTGAGCCTTGTAGCGTAGGGTTCTGGGTTGGAATTGGTGATCCGGAAGGTGTTTTCCAACCTGAATGTTTCTGGGATTCTATGAATTAATTTCAATAGTACAATGTTACAATGGACCACACCATGTGCATACTCATATACATACAAATATGAATGGACAGCTACCTGAACACAGAACAAGTGCCTATTCCATACAGAGAAATCAAGCAAAATACACTTGAATTTACTTGCCTCCTCCCCAGGGATTATAGAATCATAGAATTGTTAGGGTTGGAAGGGACCTCAAGGATCACCTATTTCTACCCCCCCCGCCATGGGCAGGGACACCTCACACTAGATCACATTGCCCAGAGCCACATCCAGCCTGGCCTTAAAAACCTCCAGGGATGAGGCTTCCACCACCTCCCTGATGTTCAAGGTCAGGTTGTATGAGGCCTTGAGCAGCTGAGTCTAGTTGAGAGGTGTCCCTGCCCATGGTGGGGAGGTTGGAGTACGTGATCTCTGAGGCCCCTTCCAACCTAAGCCATTCTATGATGATTCTATGGTACATGACAGTTTCCTTTTTTCCTTCATGCACTTCTTGTTTCTGTATCTTTCTATCCTTAAGTAAAGCCTGCACAGTTAATTTCATATAGACAACATTTTGGTTAGCCCCCAAACCTCTAATGAATCTTTACTTTTGGCTTACCTTGTGTACTTTTGGGTAATGGTTTCACTGATACATATTTAAAATGAATGAACAATAACCAAAGGTATTTGAGGAGTCTACTGCTAGGCAGAATGATATTGTTAGATCATCTATTATTTAGCCTTGTAGTAATTTACAAGGAGAAAACCTGAACATTCCCTGACATGCATTCTGAATTTGTTCCTCATAGCTTAGGAATTTTAAGCTGCAGGGGATCCTGGCCAAACAACAGACCATAATTGTGATTTGTATTTATACACACAAAATGCAAGCTGGTAGATTTGAAGACCATAATCATAACAGCTGCACTCTGAGAGCAAGCCATGCCAACTGTTTGGAGTGACTTAAAATCTGGACTTATAGTCAAGTGTGGGTTAATAAAGACAAAGATTAAGAATTAGAAAAGAACAAGGCACCCAAAATCATGATTTCTGTTCATTGCTTCTACTTCTTCTTTAGATACACAAGTATGTGAAGGGGGCCTACAAGAAAGCTGGGGAGGGACTTCTTAGGGTGTCAGGGAGTGATAGGACTGGGGGGAATGGAACAAAACTAGAAATGGGTAGATTCAGATTGGATGTTAAGAAGAAGTTCTTCCCCTTGAGGGTGGTGAGAGACTGGCACAGGTTGCCCAGGGAGGTGGTGGAAGCCTCATCCCTGGAGGTTTTGAAGGCCAGGCTGGATGTGGCTGTGAGCAACCTGCTGTAGTGTGAGGTGTCCCTGCCCATGTCAGAGGGGTTGGAACTGGCTGATCCTTGAGGTCCTTTCCAACCCTGACAGTTCTATGATTCTTACTCTGTCCTCATGGGAGAGGAGCTGCAGCCTTCTGATCGTCTGTGCTGGGTTAGGAACTGGCTGGAGGGCCGAGCCCAGAGAGTGGTGGTGAATGATGCCACATCCAGCTGGCAGCCAGTCACCAGTGGCGTCCCCCAGGGATCAGTGTTGGGCCCTGTCCTCTTCAACATCTTAATTGATGATCTGGATGAGGGGGTCGAGTCAGTCATCAGCAAGTTTGCAGATGACACCAAGTTAGGAGCAGATGTTAGTCAGTTAGAGGGCAGAAAGGCTCTGCAGAGGGACCTCGACCAACTGGACAACAGGCCAACAGGATGGCATTCAACAAGTCCAAGTGCCAGGTGCTGTCCTTTGGCCACAAAAACCCCATGCAGAGCTACAGGCTGGGGTCAGAGTGGCTGGAGAGCTCCCAGACAGAGAGGGACCTGGGGGTGCTGATCGACAGCCACCTGAATATGAGCCAGCAGTGTGCCCAGGTGGCCAAGAGGGCCAATGGCATCCTGGCCTGCATTAGGAATAGTGTGGCCAGCAGGAGCAGGGAGGTCATTGTGCCCCTGTACTCTGCATTGGTTAGGCTGCACCTTGAGTCCTGTGTCCAGTTCTGGGCCCCTCAGTTTAGGAAGGACATTGAAACACTTGAATGTGTCCAGAGAAGGGCAACAAGGCTGGGGAGAGGCCTTGAGCACAGCCCTTTGAGGAGAGGCTGAGGGAGCTGGGATTGTTTAGCCTGGAGAAGAGGAGGCTCAGGGGAGACCTCATTGCCCTCTACAGCTACCTGAAGGGAGGTTGGAGCCGGGAAGGGGTTGGCCTCTTCTCCCAGGCAACCAGCACCAGAACAAGGGGACACAGTCTCAAGCTGTGCCAGGGGAGGTTTAGACTCGGGGTGAGGAGGAAGTTCTTCACTGAGCGAATCATTCGTCATTGGAATGTGCTGCCCAGGGAGGTGGTGGAGTCACCATCCCTGGAGGGGATTGGATGTGGCACTTGGTGCCATGGTCTAGTCATGAGGTCTGTGTTTATAGGTTGGACTTGATGATCCTCGAGGTCTCTTCCAACCTTAGTTATACTGTGATACTGTGATACTGTGATCCTTGTGGCCCTTCTCTGGACACACTCCAGCACATCCATGATGGCCTCGGGCTGGGGCTTTTAGCTGAATTCCTGCTTTTCTTATGTGTTTGTGCAACGGATTCTTTGGCATCTACCTAGGAGTAGAGCAGAGTTTGGGGAAGCTTTCCTCTGTGTGAGCTGTAGATTTTCAGGAAACTTAAGATTTCTATGAGCTTAACAGTTTAGAGGCTTCTGTTTCTCTTTCTTATTTGACACCTCTGACTGGATTCAAAATATGCCAACACAAGCACTTAGGCGTTTCTTGAGGATTTGAAACCCCATTCTCTCATTGTCTGGAGTGAGAAGAGAAGAAACACTTCTAATTAAAAAAATGAAATGTTAACTATATATGTATATAGTTAAATATATCTTCTGTTATCTGTTTTCAAAACAGAGTTTATCCATGCATGCTGCCAGAAGCCAAATTAAAGTTTTCAGAGAGGTGTTATGTCTGATTAGAAATGTGTACAAGAGAACAAGCTGATTTATTTAACTTTATGGATAACCTGCAGAGTGCACCTACTGAGAATCACTTCTCACCATGCAAGAGCTGCAAATTGTATTTGAAATTAATATTTCTGATTAAAATTGGCACTTCTGAGCCTCCTGTTGACTAACCCCAGTTTGCCTAAGCGGTAACCTCCCTTCAGCTGAGAGTTCCATATCGGCACAAGCACTGCCAGCTCTGCACTCACTCTTCTCTGTTTTTACAGGAATAACCTCAAACACTTATCCCAGACATAGCTACCAGGGTATGGAGGTGCTGTGGGTATTTTCCCTGCCATAGTTGCAACTGCTCTGCTGAAATAGCAGGCAGGGTAGTAGCTGAATATTTCTGCTTCCCTCTCAGTCGGTGTCTCTTACACTCCTTCTGATCACCTGCTGTTCTACTACTGCCTTGTCATTGCTGGCCATCTGGACCTCCCAGTGCCAGCCCTACTATTTTATCTTGTGACATCATTCTGATACATTTCTGCTTTTGCCCAGATGTATAGACTAGACTAGACTAGACTAGACTAGAATAGGAGTAAAATAGAATAGGATTAGAATAGAATAGGAGTAGAATAGAATAGAATAGAATAGAATAGAATAGAATAGAATAGAATAGAACAGAATAGAATAGAATTAACCAGGTTGGAAGAGACCTTTGAGATAATCGAGTCCAACCTATCACCCAACACCATCTCATCAACTAAACCATGGCACCAATCACCCCAGCAAGTCTCTTCCTAAACACCTCCAGTGATGGTGACTCCACCACCTCCCTGGGCAGCACATTCCAATGGCCAATCTCTCTTGCTGGGAAGAACTTCTTCCTAACATCCAGCCTAAACCTCCCTTGGCACAGCTTGAGACTGTGTCCTCTTGTTCTGGTGCCTGCCACCCAGGATAAGAGACCAACCCCCACCTGGCTACAACCTCCCTTCAAGTAGTTGTAGAGAGCAAGAAGGTCTCCCCTGAGCCTCCTCTTCTCCAGGCTAAGCAACCCCAGCTCCCTCAGCCTCTCCTCACAGGGCTGTGCTCCAGACCCCTCCCCAGCTTTGTTGCCCTTCTCTGGACACATTCCAGCAACTCAACATCTTTCCTAAACTGAGGAGCCCAGAACTGGACACAGGACTCAAGGTGTGGCCTAACCAGTGCTGAGTACAGGGGCAGAATGACCTCCCTGCTCCTGCTGGCCACACTGTCCCTGATCCAGGGCAGGATGCCATTGTCCTTCTTGGCCCCCTGGGCACACTGCTGGGCTCATATTCAGCCTACTATCAACCAGTACCCCTAGGTTGTGTTTCAAGACACAGCAGCAGCAAGGCAGAGAGCCCAGTACAGTACTTTTCATTCTGTGGATATAAACACATTTATAAACCAGACACAGCTGAATACTCAAAAGTAAAGCATAAAAATGAGAAGGCCTCCCCCACACCCCACACACCCCCCCCCCCCAAAAAAAAAAAAAAGAAGAAAAAGAAAGGGGGGAGGGCTGTGTCAATAAGTTTTTAATATTTTTGTTTGTTTGTTTTAATGTTTTCTTGTTTTAAAGTTTGAACAACCTCTGCACCCAGCTTCATAATGGTGATATCTTGACAGGGAAAAGGAACATTTTTACATGTTCTCTCTTTTGTATATTGTATATTGATAAATAAATATAAATATTGATAAATAAATAAATCTACACTAAGTTCTGGGAAAGAAAACCATGCCTCATTCTCACACATGCTGGAAGTGATGATGATACCATACTGGGAGGCTTGGCTGAGACCCCTGAAGGCTGCGCAGCCATTCAGCGAGACTTGGACAGAGTGGGAGCTGGGTAGAGAGGAACCTAATGAGTTTCAGCAAGGAGAAGTGCAGAGCCCTGAACATGGGAAAGAAGAATAAACTGCACCAGCAGAAGATCAGGAGGTAGTCTGCTGGAGAGCAGCCCTGTGGAGAAGGACCTGCGAGTCCTGGTGGACAACAAGTTCTGCATGGGACAGTAATGTGCCCTGATGGCCAAGAAGGCCAATGGGATCCTGGGGTGCATTCAGAGAGGTGTGTCCAGCAGATCCAGGGAGGTTCTCCTCCCCCTCTACTCTGCCCTGGTGAGACCTGACATGGAATATTATATCCAGTTTTCCGCTCCCCAGTTCAAGATGGACAGGGATCTACCAGAGAGAGTCCAACAGAGGGCTACCAGGATGATGAAGGGAGTGGAGCACTGCCTGATGAAGAGAAGCTGAGAGCCCTGGGGCTTTTTAGTCTGGAGAGAAGACTGAGAGGGGATCTAATCAATGTCTATAAATATCTGAAGGCTGAGTGTCAGGAACGAAGGGACAGCCTCTGGTCACTTGTGCCCTGGGATAAGACAAGGGGCAGTGGATGGAAACTACAGCACAGGAGGTTCCACCTTGACATGAGAAGGAACTTCTTCACTGTAAGGGTCCCAGAGCATTGGAACGTGTTGCCCAGAGAGGTTGCGGAGTCTACTTTTCTGGAGACTTTCCAGCCCCATCTGGATGTGTTCCTTTGTGACCTGTGCTAGATTCTATGCTCCTGCTCTGGCAGGTGGGTTGGACTTGATGATCTTTGGAGGTCCCTTCCAAGCCCTCACATCCTGTGACTCTGTGATGTGATTAAGGCAAAGTATTGGGCACTAAAATATGTGTGGTAAAAGCTGACATCTGCTGAAGTCAAAGAAAGCTTTACTACTGGTTTCTAGAGCTCAGGTTTTCACTGCAAAATATATCTGCTCTGCCAGAGCCTCCTGTTATGGAGACATTTACATATGTGCTTAACTCTAAATGCATGAGAATTCTTCTTGGGCTTCCTGAATCTCCTTTTCCCTTATCTCTGTGATAAGTGTGAAAAACATTTGTCAAGGACATGGAGATGACTTGAAGCAAAATGAAATCTGCAGTCTGCATACAGAAAGCAGTCTGAAGCTTTATCATTGCAGTGTCTGCAAGGGATCTGTTTTTGATGACAGTATCACAGCATCACAGTATAACTAAGGTTGGAGAGGACCTCGAGGATCATCGAGTCCAACCTATCAACACAGAGCCCATGACTAGACCATGGCACCAAGTGCCACGTCCAATCCCCTCTTGAATGCCTCCAGGGATGGTGTCTTCTTGGGAGACAGAACTCCAAAATCCTTTCCTAAAAGTAGTTACCTCTGTCCTCCTTTCATAAATGGAACAGAGATTGTTCCTCCCTCCCAAAATCCATCTGCAGATGGTGGTAATTCAGTGGTTAGAGCACTCACATTCATTTGCCTGAGGGCTGTCTTACAATCTACCAATCCTCCAGCTGTGTCTGAGGCCCTACTCACCACTCTTTAAGCTTCCAAGAGACTGTGTGAGAGGGCAAACTTCTCCTCTGCCTTTGGAATAGCTATGCTCTGAAAGAAAATAATGCCAGATTCAGTGGAGCACAAAGGGACAAGAAGTAGAAGCTCAAATTTCTCATCCAGTGACTGGGAAGTTCAGAAATGAGCTGGTTCCTAAATGGGCTGTTAAACCTGCTTATGTACCTACTGCTGCAGCTGAAGGTGTTCAAACATCTTCACCTGAAAATGAGACTGATTGTCCTTTTTACTCTTCTCTTCCTCTATATGAATTCTGTTACTCTTGGCCTGCAAGTTCCCTGTGAAGACAGACTGAGACCTGGGGCTATTTAGTCTTGAGAAGACTTAGCGGGGATCTGATCAATGTCAATTGATATCTGAGGGGTGAGTGTCAAGCGGAGGGGGCCGAGCTCTTTTGGGTGGTGCACAGGAATAAGACAAGAAACAATGAACACAAACTTGAACACAGAAGTTTTCACCTCAACGTGAGGAGAAACTTCTTTACAGTGAGGGTGACAGAGCCCTGGAGCAGGCTGCCCAGAGAGGTTGTGGAGTCTCCTTCTCTGGAGACTTTCAAACCCCACCTGGATGCATTCCTGTGTGGACTACCCTGGGTGATGCTGCTTTGGCAGGCGGGTTGGACTGGATGGTCCCTGAAGTCCCTTCCAACCTCTAATGTATTGTGATACTGTGATACCTATGACTTCAGTTTGAGGTTAATCCTTCTCTTCCCTTTCAGATCACAGAATCATAGAATCAACAAGGTCGGAAAAGACCTCAAAGATCACCAAGTCCAACCTGTCACCCAAGACCTCATGACTACTAAACCATGGCACCAAGTGCCACACCCAATCCCGTCTTGAACACCTCCAGGGATGGTGACTCCACCACCTCCCTGGGCAGCACATTCCAATGGCTAACAGCTCTCTCTGTGAAGAACTTTCTCCTCACCTCCAGCCTAATGCAGGTCTGTCACAATTAAAAGAAGATGCAAGATGGAAAAAGGAGAAATAGTCCCCTGACACAAAACAAACCCCTGACTCCCTTACTTTTCTCTGTCCCATTCTGCAGATCTCCAATCCCTGGTCCTGTCTACACCATACACACTTTGCAAGCACCCACAAGTCCTCCACGTGCCGACTGAGCATGCAGCTGCACCCACAGAATTGCTGGAGGTGGAGCCCCACGTGGTGAGCGAGCTCTGAGAACAGTGGCTGGGCTGAGCCCCTCAATGGACAACACCTAGCTGCTGAAAGCTGATCAGGTTTGCTCACAAGCCTGACCTTTGGTTGGACACAGGGATCAACCTCATGAGATACAGTTAAAAGAAAGTGGGGGAAATCTAATGATTTTTCAGACCTATGGCTTTTGTGTTCTGTGGCTTCTCTGCTTGCCTGCTATTAATTGAACTTTTTAATTAACTGATTGTCAGCCTTTTTATTTTTTTCATGTCAACTTCAGTTAAGTACAGATTCTTTTATTTGCTTAAAAGTTGGCATTATGTTGTTACTTGTTAACCTGAGGGCACTCAGCTCATAGTTTCATAGTTTCATAGTTTCATTCAGGGTTGGAAGGGACCACAAGGATCATCTAGTTCCAAACCCCCTGCCATGGGCAGGGACACCCCACACTAGATCAGCCTGGCCAGAGCCTCATCCAGCCTGCTCTTAAACACCCCCAGGGACGGGGCCTCGACCACCTCCCTGGACAACCCATTCCAGGGTTTCACCACTCTCATGGTGAAGAACCTCCTCCTCACATCCAGCCTGAATCTCCCCACCTCCAGCTTCATTCCATTCCCCCTAGTCCTATCACTACCTGAGATCCTGAGAAGTCCTTCCCCAGCCTTCCTGTAGGCCCCCTTCAGATACTGGAAGGCCACAATGAGGTCACCTCGGAGCCTTCTCTTCTGCAGACTGAACAGCCCCAACTCCTTCAGTCTGTCCTCATAGGAGAGGTGCTCCAGACCTCTGATCATCCTCGTGGCCCTTCTCTGGACACGTTCCAGCACCTCCACATCCCTCTTGTAATAGGGGCTCCAGAACTGGACACAGTACTCCAGGTGGGGTCTCGCCAGGGCTGAGTAGAGGGGGAGGATCACCTCCCTCGACCTGCTGGCCACACTTCTCCTGATGCAGCCCAGGATCTGATTGGCTTTGCGGGCTGCAAGTGCACACTGAGAGCTCCTGTTGAGCTTTTTGTCCACCAGCACCCCCAAGTCTCATCCTGTAAGCTTGGTTATTGCCCAATCTGCTCAAAGAAAGAAGTGTTATCATTGTCAAATTTTAAAGGCTATGCTGAGGTATTGTGAAGCAGTATGTCTCATGACACATCTCTGAGTGAGCACATTGAACTGGGTCACTCTTAGTAGCTTTTACAAACAGACTGCATTTCCTACTCCTTTATAACCATAACTACTTGAATGACAATTAAGCCTCATCAAGCTACTACAAGCAGAGCTATGAAGAGGTTACACAATGCCATCTACAAAAGAGTAGAAAATGTACTGAGAAAACAAGATTTATGGTGTCATTTATTCTTTGGAGAACATGAATAAAATTGGCTAGGCAAGCTATAAGCTCTCTCTTTCTCTTTGCAATCAAAGCCGATATTTATTGTAAACATCTCAATCAATTGGAAAGAAGTTGGCGGAGGAATTTAGGAGAGTGGGATAGAGGAGGACAAGGTGATAGTGGCTGTTTGGATGATTTTGTTTTTAGTTTTACTTCTCAGGATTTTTCTCCCTTAGACAGCATAATATCTGGATTTTTACTTGTTTCAGATCCATTTAATATAGATAGCTTTGCTGAAATCAAAAGCAGAACTCACTCCTAAACAAGTATTGCTCTCTTTAACTACCTAAAGGGAGGTTGTAGCCAGGTGGGGGGTTGGTCTTTCTCCCAGGCAACCAGCACCACAACAAGAGCTCATGGTGTCAAACTACACCAGGGGGAATTTAGGCTGGAGGTGAGGAGAAAGTTCTTCACGAAGAGAGTAATTGGCCATCAGAATCACAGTATCACAGTATCACAGTATCAACCAAGGTTGGAAGAGACCTCAAAGATCATCAAGTCCAACCTGTCACCACAGATCTCATGACTAGGCCATGGCACCAAGTAGTCCCCTTCTGCAGCAGAACTACATCAAGGAGCATTTTGAAAGTCTAAAAACATGGACTATACAGGATGATGACTAATGTGCTGCCCAGGGAGGTGATGGAGTCACCAACCCTGGAGGTGTTCAAAAAGGGATTGGATGTGGCACTTGAAGCCATGGTTTAGTTAGCCATGAGGTCTTGGGTGACACATTGGACTTGATGGTCTTTGAGGTCTTTTCCAACCTTACTGATTCTATGAAGCGCCATGGGCAGGGATGCCTCTCAGGTAGACATGGCTGCTCAAGGCCTCATCCAAACTGGCCTTGAACACTTCCAGCGAGCAGGCTTCCACAGCATCCCTGAGCAGTCTCACCACCCTTGTACTGAAGAACTTCTTCCTAAGATCCAGTCTAAACATAGTCTGCCTCAGCTTAAAACCATTCCTCTTGGCCCTATTGCTAGACACTGTTATGAAAAGTCCCTCCTCAGCTTTCCTGTAGGAATCCTTCAGGTATTGGAAGGCAGCTCTAAGGTCCCCCCAGAGTCTTCTCTTCCCAAAGCGGAACAACTCCAGCTCCCTCAGCCTATCCTTATAGCATGTGGGATATCAGGAAGTAAATTAAACTTGCCAGCTTAATGGCAGATTCTGAGACAAAAGTCTTGCTTACTGTCAACAAATCTTTCCATCAGTCATTTTAAGATCCAAGGGCCTTACCACACCACAGGATGGACAAGCCGTATGCTCATGTTCAACAAAATGTAGTAGAGGAGAGATATAGAGCAAATCCATAGTACCACAGTACATCAGAGGTTGGAAGGGAAACTCCAGAGATCATCAAGTCCAACCTCCCTGCCAAAGCAAGATCACCCAGGGTAGTCCACACAGGAAAGCATCCATGTGGGTTTTGAAAGTCTCCAGAGAAGGAGACTCCACAACCTCTCTGGGCAGCCTGTTCCAGGGCTCTGTCACCCTCACTGGAAAATTTCTCCTCATGTTGAGCTGAAACCTTCTCTGTTGAGATTTGTATCCATTGTTTCTTATTGCTGTGTACCACCCATAAGAGTTTTGCCCCCTCCACTTGACACCCACCCCTCAGATATTGATAGACACTGATAAGGTCCCCTCTCAGCCTTCTCTTCCCAAGACTAAACAGCCCCAGGGCTCTCAGTCTCTCTTCACAGGGGAGATGCTCAAGTCCCCTAAGCATCCTCCTGGCTCTCTGTTAGATTCTCTCCATTTCAAATTAATTTCAAAGTAATTTCTAGCAAAGCTTCAGATTATCAATGATGACTATAATGGCAAAGAATCCAATAATACTGCGGCAAATCTGCCACAGGAACAGAAATCATGGGGGAATTCTATACCACTGCAGTAGTGACAGCAGAATCATAGAATCGATAAAGTTGGAAAAGACCTCAAAGGTCATGAAGTCCAACCTATCATCCAACACCTCATGACTACTAAACCATGGCTCCAAGTGCCATGTCCAATCCCTTTTTGAGCACCTCCAGGGATGGTGACTCCACCACCTCCCTGGGCAGCACATTCCAATGGCTAGCAGCTCTCTCGGTGAAGAACTTTCTCCTCACCTCCAGGCTAAACTTCCCCTGGCACAGCTTGAGACTGTGTCCTCTTGTTCTGGTGCTGGATGCCTGGGAGAAGAGAGACCAACCCCCACCTGGCTACAACCTCCCTTCAGGTAGTTGTAGACAGCAATAAGGTCTCCCCTGAGCCTCCTCTTCTCCAGGCTAAGCAACCCCAGCTCCCTCAGCCTCTCCTCATGCGGCTTGTGCTCAAGGCCTCTCACCAGCTATGTCCTGACTGGAAGTCAGTGGAAACATAGAGATGCTTCTTTGTTAAGCATTTAGCCCAGGCTGAATGTGACTTATCTATTTCAGTGGAGCTGACCTTCTCCTCTTAAGGTTTGGATATATGTTGTGTGGGTTTTTTTCCCCTGTAGCTGCTGATGCAAGAAAAACGTTGGGAGCTGCTGTTAGTCAGCTGCCCTTAAGGCTAGCTCATAATTATGGAAGACAATTACAAGAGATGTTAAACTATTATGTGATGTTATTTGAACAGGTTAAAACTCATTAGAAACCACATAAAAACTTTCTTTCATTAATGCCATGAAACACTCCAATATGTCTTTTTGAGTGCTTTTTTTTTGGTCATAGGCAAATTTCACGGCAAACACATCCTCTCCGGTCCTGCAATCATGGCCAAGGAGATTAAGAGTAAATTTAAAATCCTTAGATTGAGGCTATAATTCCTTCCACTGCCATTAAGATATAGGTTAGGGAACAATTTCTTAGTAAGGATGGCCTAAATCTCTCTTTTTGCTTCTTCACTCCCTGTTCAGACCTGCTTGCTCTGCTGCTGCTGCCACGTTGCTTGCTCTGCTCTGATCTGCTCTGCCAGCTGCACAGACTCTTGCATAATGTGTGCTTGTGGCCTGAGCCTCTGTGTGTGATCTGAGAGAAATCATTTACACTTTCTGAACAATAGCTCATAGTCATCAAGGAGCACAGGGAGAGTTGTTATTATGTTTATTTACAAACTCTCTGCAAGGCTGCTCTTTGTAGATGACTATTGAGTGCTTAGCTGGGTTGACCTTCCTCTGCAACTCAATAAACTGGTCCTGTTGATTTAGTGGCTGACTGCTGACTTTTCTCATGTTTAGAAAGCTGTTTCATATAGATTTAACAGATGTTTCCTTCCAGTTTTCATGAAGGAAAAGTTTGAGTATTCTATACTTTCCTGGTTTCAGCTGGGAGAGAGTTTTCCTCCTAGTAGCTGGTACAGTGTTGTGCTTTGGATTTAGTGTGACGATCATGTTGAGAACACACTAATGATTCACTTCTTCCTAAGTAGTGTTTATACTGAAAGGACGTTTCTCTTTCCCTTGCTGCTATTAGAATAGAATAGAATAGAATAGAATAGAATAGAATAGAATAGAATAGAATAGAATAGAATAGAATAGAATAGAATAGAATTAACCAGGTTGGAAAAGACCTTCAAGATCATCAAGTCCAACCTATTACCCAACACCATCTAATCAACTAAACCATGGCACCAAGTGCCTCATCCAGTCTCTTCCTAAACACCTCCAGTGATGGTGATTCCACCACCTCCCTGGGCAGCACATCTCAATGGCCAATCTCTCTTTCTATGAAGAACGTCTTCTTAACATGCAGCCTAAACCTCCCCTGGCACAGTTTGAGACTGTGTCCTCTTGTTCTGTTGGTGGTTGCCTGGGAGAAGAGACCAACTCCCACCTGGCTACAACCTCCCTTCAGGTAGTTGTAGACAGCAACTGCCAGTGAGGAGGTGCACAAGAAACTGGGAGGGAGTGCAGCCAGGGTAGCTGGTGCAAAGCAGCCATTAGGACACCATACTGGGATTGGTGGATCATGGACTGGCTGGGCAGTGGACTGCAGGTGATGAGCAATTGCATCATGCATCACTTGTGTTCTTGGATCCTGTTTCTCTTTCTTTTTTTTATCTTCCTCTTCAGTATTATCAGTATTAATTATTATCATTATCAAGGTTCTGCACCTGGGCCAGAACAATCCTCACTATCAGTACAAACTGGGGGATGAGGTGATAGCAAGCAGCCCTGAGGAAATGGCTTGGGAGTGCTGATGGATGAGAAGCTGGATGTCACCAGGCAGTGTGAGCTTGCAGCACAGAAGGCAAATCATATCCTGGGCTGCATCAAAAGATGCATTGTCAGCAGATCCAGAGAGGTGGTTCTACTACTGTACTCTGCTCTGGTGAGACCTCACCTTCAGTACTGTATACAGGTCTGGAGCCCTCAATATAGGCAGGACATGGACCTGATGGAGAGGGTCCAGAGGAGGGTCACAGAAATGATCAAGGGGTTGGAGCACCTCTGTTATGAGGACAGGCTGAGGGAGCTGGGGATGTTCAGCCTGGAGAAGAGGAGGCTCTGGGGAGACCTAATAGCAGCCTTCCAGTACCTGAAGGGGGCTACAAGAAGTATAGAGAGAGACTGTTTACAAAAGCCTGCAGTGAGAGGACAAGGGTCAAAGGCTTCAAACTAGAGAAGGGCAGATTTAGATTGGAAATCAGGAAGAAGTTCTTCATTTTGAGGGTGGTGGAACACTGGAACAGGTTTCCCAGGGAGGTGGCTGAGGCCCTTCCCTGGAGATATTCAACGGGGCCCTGGGCAACCTGATCTAGTTGGGGATGTCCCTTCTGACTGCAGAGGGGGTTGGACTGGATGACCTTTGGAAGTCCCTTCCAGCCTGGACCATTCTATGACTATCATTATCGTTATTAATTCTATGAAACAGCAAGCCTAAGTGTTAAAAGACAAAACCCAAGATTTTTAGGTGTTAAAATTAAGAATCAATGTCTCCATTTCTTAAGTAGTAGTATTTAAAAAATATTAATAAAAAGCAACAATAGAAAACCCCTCATGACATGGATTACAGTAAAGAACTTCAAACTACAGAGCTAGAAAATAGAATACTAACATACCTTTGATTTGGGATGTATTTGTCCTGACTTGCTACTCAAGTAAAGGAGGCAAAAACTATGCCAGCTTGTAGCACTCCACATTGGGCCTGAGATTATAGCAACAAGCAGATTCCAACAGTAAAACTCCAACAGGATAAAAGTTCCTACTTCTCATACTTTGCCTGCTTTACCTTGGATCAGGTAAGTAGAGCTAAAAAAAAGAAGGTGTGTTGGTGATTTCTGCCCCTGAACTGGGAGAACTGAGCTGCGGGTTTCCATTTGCTTTATGAAACAGGAGTAGAACAAGAGGAAAGCTGAAAAGCTAACTTTTGGTGTGAAGGTCCTTCTGAGACAATGTACTTCTCTGGCTGTGGAGAAAAAACATCTGTGTAGAGTAGAGTAGAGTAGAGTAGAGTAGAGTAGAGTAGAGTAGAGTAGAGTAGAGTAGAGTAGAATAGAATAGAAAGAATAGAATAGAATAGAATAGAATAGAATAGAATAGAATAGAATAGAATAGAATAGAATAGAATAGACCAGGTTGGAGGAGACCTTTGAAATCATCGTGTCCAACCTATCATCCACCACCACCTAATCAACTAAACCATGGCACCAAGCACCCTGTCAAGTCTCCTCCTGAACACCTCCAATGATGGTGACTCCACCACCTCCCTGGGCAGCACATTTCAATGGGCAATCACTCTCTCTGTGTAGAATTTCTTCCTAACCTCCAGCCTAAACCTCCCCTGGCCCCAGCTAAACTGGAAGATGGGGTCAAAGCTTTTCTGGTTTGAAGTGAATTTGGCCACTATAAATTGAATCATCCTAACAGCATTAGCTGATACATAAAAAGGATCACCTACAGTACTCCGCACAGGGATGGAAACAGGTGGGTTTTGTAAGTCTCCAGAGAAGGAGACTCCACAACCTCTCTGGACAGCCTGTTCCAGACTGCTGTGACCCACAACTGTAAGGAAGTTTCTCCTTATGTTCAGGTGGAACCACCTGTGTACTATTCCTGTTGAGAAGCACCACTAAGCATGGTGGCATTAGAACTACTACAAAAAAAGGCCCTTCTCTGCCTGAAGAAGACTTCTTTGGCTTTTACAGCTATACAGGACACCATGAAATGTGTGCAATGCAAATAAGCCAGCTGCAGCATTATTTGAGGGAGAGATAGATATACTCATTTTGTACCTAAAATCAATATGTCTTGGAGGGGGAGGAAATTGAAAAGGTGCTAAATAAATATGGAAAAATATTCCAGTGGCCTTTCCCCCTTCAGGTTTGCAGAGCAATGTCAACATTCTAAATGTGTTTGCTCTTAGATTTTTCATCTGGTTTTATTACTTCTGCAAAACATAATAAGGCTGTGCAGGAAAGAAAATGAAATCACTGCCTAGAGGTTTTGAGCTAGTGAAGAGAAGAAAGAAGCTGTGCACTTTAGCAGCAACATGACACAGCATACCAGGGACTCTGCTGTTTGCTTTTGAAGTATTGAATTGCCTCTGTTCCTTTTAGTTCAGTTTCTCTAAACCATAACTACTTTCTGACACATGGATCAGACCCTTAGCTGGTGTGAATTCATGGAGTCATAGAATCAACCAGGTTGGAAAAGACCTCAGAGATCATCGAGTCCAACCTACTACCTACTACCTAACACCTCCTGACAACTAAACCATGGCTCCAAGTGCCACATCCAAGCCTTTTTTGAACACCTCCAGGGATGGTGACTCCACCACCTCCCGGGGCAGCACATTCTAGTGGCCAATTACTCACCATCTCTGGAGCTGTTCAAGAGGGGATTGGATGTGGCACTTGGTGCCATGGTTTAATCATGAGGTGTCTGTGGTGACAGGTTGGACTCAATGATCTTTGAGGTCTCTTCTGACCTTGGTGATTCGGTGATTCTGTGAAGATGGTTGTGGAGTCTCCTTCTCTGGAGACTTTCAGGACCCATCTGGATGTGTTCCTATGTGACCTGTGGTAGATTTTATGGTCCTGCTCGGGCAAGGGGGGTGGGCTTGATAATCTTTGGTGGTCCCTTCCAGCCCCTAACATCCTGTGATCCTGTGATCATTTAAGGAGCCTCAAATTCTACTAATTTGCAAAGGGGCCCAGGGGAGGTGGGGGTGTGTGGAAATTGTGTCCTTTTCAGGATATTGAAAGGCTTTATCCTCTTGATTTGGAGTAAAACATTGTTTCTCTGTCTTTGGAAACTCTTTATTTAAGTCAATATTAAACAAATAGGGGAAAACTGAAAGACAAATATGTAATGTTTCTAAGGAAGAACACAGTATGGGAATGTAGTTGGGAAGTTTTGTTTTACAGAACATGAACCACACAGATCATTCTAATCATCTTATTGTCATAAGGGATAAACTCCATAAGCTCTGTGATCAAAGCATTGTGCAGGACTGGGCTGCTTAAGAGTGTTCTTTAGAGAAAGAAAGGTCACCTTTCATTCTGAAATATCATTAGATCACGGGGATCATATGATAATGTCACCACATCTGTCAAAGCAAAAAGGATATTATTTGTTGTACTCTTCTTGGATTTCTAAATATTTCTTGTCTTAAAGAATAAAGAACAGGAGTTAGACTACTGACTATCCAGTAATTCACTCTAACAACCAGATATTAGGAGGCTCAGGGGAGACCTTATTGCTGTCTACAACTACCTGAAGGGAGGTTGTAGCCAGGAGGGGGTTGGTCTCTTCTCCCAGGCAACCAGCACCAAAACAAGAGGACACAGTCTCAAGCTGAGCCAGGGGAGGTTTAGGCTGGAGGTTAGGAAGAAGTTCTTCACTGAAAGAGAGATTGGCCATTGGAATGTGCTGCCCAGGGCGGTGGTGGAGTCACCATCACTGGAGGTGTTAAGGAAGAGACTGGATGGGATGCTTGGTGCCATGGTTTAGTTGATTAGATGGTGTTGGATGGCAGCTTGGACTCGATGATCTCAAAGGTCTCTTCCAACCTGTTAATTCTATTCCATCCAAACCAACCAGGTGACATTCACACACGTGCTTTTCTAGGACTGGTTAGTCATGTTTCATTTGTGCCTCCCTACATTTTCTGGGAGCTTCAGACACTATGCAGTTTCAAAGTGCCTCTTTCTTAGTACAGGGAATCAAGCTGGTACCTGAAGCTCCACAAGAGTTCAAGTCTAAACTGAGCAGTGTAAGATATATTGAGAGTCACCTGGACTCTCTTAAGCCCAAACTTTTGTCACAGCAACCATCATGACTATGTGATTGATTTAATACTGACAGTGATGCTATCCCCTTGTACTAATTAGTGTTATAATAATAAGAGAGATGACTACAGAGGTAAGAAACATGATGTTTCAGTCTCATTCTTCTTACAGAAAAGAGCATGAAGTCATCAGACATTGCCAGTGAGAGCACTCAGTGTCCGTTTACTGAAGCTTAACCATTGTGCATCCAGGAACATAATGATCACAGAAGCACACAGAATCACAGAATCACCAAGGTTGGAAGAGACCTCAAAGATCAGCAAGTCCAACCTGTCACCACAGACCTCATGACTAAGCCATGGCACCAAGTGCCACATCCAGTCTCCTCTTGAACACCTCTAATGATGGTGACTCCACCACCTCGCTGGGCAGCACATTCCAATGGCTAACAACTCTCTCTGTGAAGAACTTTCTCCTCACCTAGAGCCTACACTTCTCCTGGTGCAGCTTGAGACTGTGTCCTCGTGTTCTGGTGCTGGTTGACTGGGAGAAGAGACCAACCTCCTCCTGGCTGCAACCACCCTTCATGATGTGGGAGATACAAAGAAAGCAAAATAGTGCCTTATTTTCACATAGCAGTTGGGGCACTCTCTATACAGAGAGGCAGGAAGAAAATGTCAACCCTTGAAATTGTGTAGATACATGTTTTATACATTGGGCAAACCAAACAGCCAAACAAAACAAATGCCAAAGATAAACCAAACAACCAACCAAAAAAACAAACCCCAAAGCAAACAAAAAAACCCCAACCAAATACCACTGCCACCCCCACCCCCCCAAAAAAAAGACCCCCAGACATATAAAATCAAACAAAGCACCCCCAAAACCCTAAACATATAACTTTTTTGGGGGGTAGGATTATTTTTCAGACCTTTCAGGGCCTTGGAGCAGTTCCCTGAACAGCTGCATGCATACTGGTGCCAGTTACCAGACAGGGATGGGGAACAAAGCTAAGAAGATGAAGAGAGTGGGACCAGCAGACTGCTTTTAGGCCACATGAAAGCTACCTGAAACCAGAGTCTGTTTTCTTCTCCACACTGATTTGCATAGGGAATTTATGCAGGTATGATTTCTGCCTGAACTTTCACACCAACAATCCTTTTAGGAAGACCTCCTAGGTTTGGTGATACAACTTCTAAATTAGCTGAGCTGGATCCACTCATAACCTTACTGAGCTTTAATACAGCTACTGTAAGCTCTTTCCCCTGCCATTCCTTTGAAGCACACCATCTCTGAATATCAGTTTCTCTGCCACTGGAGTGCCACATGGCTATCACTTTCAGACTTAATGAATATGCTTTAAAATGTAGACATTGTATAAGGTGTGTGTTATGGCTCTGGGGAGCCCTTATAGTGGCTTTCCAGTAACTGAAGAGGGCCTACAAGAAGGCTAGGAAGGGACTTCTTACAAGCCATAGGAGAAGAGGCTGAGGGAGTTGGGGTTGTTTAGCCTGGAGAAGAGGAGGCTCAGGGGTGACCTCATTGCTGTCCACAACTACCTGAAGGGAGGCTGTAGCCAGGTAGGGGTTGGTCTCTTCTCCCAGGCAATCAGTGACAGAACAAGAGGACACAGTCTCAAGCTGCACCAGGGGAGGTTTAGGCTGGATCTTAGGAAGAAATTCTTCCCAGCAAGAGATATTTGCCATTGGAATGTGCTGCCCAGGGAGGTGGTGGAGTCACCATCACTGGAAGTATTTAAAAAGAGACTGGATGAGGCACTTAGTGCTATGATTTAGTTGATTAGATGGTGTTGGATGATAGGTTGGACTTGATGATCTCAAAGGGCTTTTCCAAACTAGTTGATTCTGTATTCTGTAAGGGCTTGCAGTGATAGGTTGAGAGGAAATGGATTGAAGCTTGAGGAGGGCAGATTTAGACTACATATTAGGAAGCAATTCTTTCCAGTGAGGATGGTGAGACACTGGAACAGGTTTCCCATGGAGATTGTGAATGCCCCCTCCCTGGAAGTGTTCAAGGCCAGGTTGGATGAGGCTTTGAGTGACCAGGTCTGGTGGAAGGTGTCCCTGCTCAAGGCAGAGGGGCTGGAACTCAACAAGCTTTCAGATCCCTTCCAATCTAAACCATTCTGTGAATCTATGAATCTATGGCATTCTGTGGAACTGGTATTTTCTCTATGTTCTGTCTTATTCCTAAGGTCCCTGTGGCCTCTAGTGTCTATCTATCAGAACTGCACCAACTGGCAAACATACTTGCTTTCATTTTCTTACCTCAGAACATTGTCTAATTTTTGAGTAACATTCCATCCGACAATTTTTCTTCTCTCCTTTTTTCTTTTTTTCTTTACTGTTCAACATCTTCATCAGTGATACTGATGAGGGGACAGCAAGTTTGCTGATGATACCAAACTGGGAGGCTCGCCTGAGGCACCTGAAGGCTCCGTGGCCATTCAGTGAGACTTGGACAGACTGAGAGCTGGGCACAGAGGAACCTAATGAGGTTTCATAGTTTCATAGTTTCATTCAGGGTTGGAAGGGACCACAAGGATCATCTAGTTCCAACCCCCCTGCCATGGGCAGGGACACCCCACACTACATCAGGCTGGCCAGAGCCTCATCCAGCCTGCTCTTAAACACCCCCAGGGACGGGGCCCCAACCACCTCCCTAGACAACCCATTCCAGGGTCTCACCACTCTCATGGTGAAGAACCTCCTCCTCACATCTAGCCTGAATCTCCCCACCTCCAGCTTCATTCCATTCCCCCTAGTCCTATCACTACCTGAGATCCTGAGAAGTCCTTCTCCAGCCTTCCTGTAGCCCCCTTCAGCTACTGGAAGGCCACAATGAGGTCACCTCGGAGCCTTCTCTTCTGCAGACTGAACAGCCCCAACTCCTTCAGTCTGCCCTCATAGGAGAGGTGCTCCAGCCCTCTGATCATCCTCTTGGCCCTTCTCTGGACACCTTCCAGCACCTCCACATCCCTCTTGTAATAGGGGCTCCAGAACTGGACACAGTACTCCAGGTGGGGTCTCACCAGGGCTGAGTAGAGGGGGAGGATCACCTCCCTCGACCTGCTGGCCACACTTCTCCTGATGCAGCCCAGGATCTGATTGGCTTTGCGGGCTGCAAGAGCACATTGAGAGCTCATGTTGAGCTTTTTCAATAGGGGCAAGTGCAGAGTCTTGCATCTGGGAAGGAAGAATAAACCTCACCAGTAGAAGATTAGGAGGTGATCTGCTGGAGAGCAGCCCTATGGAGAAGGTGCTGAGAGTCTTGGTGGACAACAAGTCATCCATGGGTCAGCAATGTGCCCTTGTGGCCAAGAAGGCCAGTGGTATCCTGGGGTACATTAAGAACACTTATCAGCAGTGTTTAGTAAATGTTTTTTTCTCAACTGAACCTGATAAAGGGTTCCTTTTGTTTTGAAGTGCAGTGTACTGTACAGTAATATTTAAGAACACCCTGAACAACTTGTTCCAGAGACTCAGGAAACTAATGTTCAGCTTATCAGGACATTTTATTAACCAGCTAGTACATGGCATAGCACTTCAGATTTTGCAGCATACTACCACTTCCATAACCAGGAATAATAAACAGACATAGCAAAGCCCAGCTGTTAATAAGCTAGTGATTACAATATGTAGAGCCTGAATCAAGTTTGGTGGAAGCAGTTTTGTTGACTGTCACTGGAGCAGATCAGATAATTCTTACAACTCAAGAGTTGGTGATTGATTTGGCCAAATGTTGTTCTTTCGGATGTTTCTAAGCAGCTGACTAGTTAGTTTGATCAAAAATATCTGAGAAAGGGAATAAAAAGACTCAGTTAAACACAACAAAGATAGTGCTGATACTCATTCATGACTGGGACAACCTGACTGCTAACCTCATTCCTATGAACAGCAACAAGGAGGAAGGATACAGAGGAGAATGATCAGGATATGTGCCTGAAGATACAAGCTGAATTCTCTGCTCTGGCTCTGGCTTGCTGTGTGACCTCCAGCAAATCACTTGGACCCACCTCCACAGAAGCTCCTTGAAATCTCTTTCAAATGGCACATAATTCAGCTAAGAGTTTCTGTGCCCTATGAATCCAAATATGGTTGGACTTGATGATCTTAAAGGTGTTTTCCGGTCTAAATGATTCCATGGTTCTATGGCTCTATGGGTTTTGGTTTTATCTTCTTTAATCAGAATAAAAACTCTTTCCTAACTGACAGGAAGGTGCCAGTGATAGCATGCAGAATACAGAATTAACCAGGTTGGAAAAGACCTTTGAGACCATCAAATCCAACCCATCACCCAACACCATCTAATCAACTAAACCATAGCACGAAGTTGGTGAGAGGTTTGGAACACAAGCCCTATGAGGAGAGGCTGAGGGAGCTGGGGTTGCTTAGCTGGGAGAGGAGGAGACTCAGGGGAGACCTTATTGCTCTCTACAGCTACCTGAAAAGAGGTTGTAGCCAGGTGGATGTTGGTCTCTTCTCCCAGGTAGCCAGCACCAGAACAAGAGGACACAGTCTCAGGCTGCGCCAGGGGAAGTTTAGGCTGGAGGTTAGGAAGAAGTTCTATACAGAGAGAGTGATTGCCCATAGGAATGGGCTGCCTGGGGAGGTGGTGGAGTCACCATCACTGGAGGCATTCAGGACAAGACTGGATGGGGTGCTTGGTGCCATGGGTTAGTTGTTTAGGTGGTGTTGGATTGGTTGATGGGTTGGACACGATGATCTTGAAGGTCTCTTCCAACCTGGTCTATTCTATTCTATTCTATTCTATTCTATTCTATTCTATTCTATTCTATTCTATTCTATTCTATTCTATTCTATTCCTGTTTCTGTTTCTGTTTCTATTCTATTCTATTCTATTCTATTCTATTCTATTCTATTCTATTCTATTCTATTCTATTCTATTCTATTCTATTCTATTCTATTCCTGTTTCTGTTTCTGTTTCTATTCTATTCTATTCTATTCTATTCTATTCTATTCTATTCTATTCTATTCTATTCTATTCTATTCTATTCTATTCTATTCTATTCTATTCTATTCTATTCTATTCTATTCTTTTCTATTCTATTCTATTCTATTCTCCTCATCCAGTCTCTGTTTAAACACTTCCAGTGATGGTCACTCCACCACCTCCCTGGGCAGCACATTCCAATGGCAAATCCCTCTTTCTGCCTGCCTGATAGCTCTCAAATGTTAGGCTGTCCATGGAATAAATAATCATTTCTTGCTGCCCTAAGCCATATTATTATATAGGCTAGGGATGGTGTGGCTTGAGAGCAGCCAGGCAGAAAGGGACCTGGGGATACTGGTTGACATCTGACTGAACACAAGCCAGCAGTGTGCCCAGGTGGCCAAGAAGGACAATGGCATCCTGGCCTGGTTCAGGAATAGTGTGGCCAGCAGGAGCAGGGAAGTCATTCTGCCCTGTACTCAGCATGGTTATGCCACACCTTGAGTGCTGTGTCCAGTTCTGGGCTCCTCAGTTTAAGAAAGAAGTTGAGTTGCTGGAAGGTGTCCAGAGAAGGGCAACAAAGCTGGGGAGGGGTTTGGAGTACAAACCCTATGAGGAGAGGCTGAGGGAGCTGGGGTTGCTTAGCCTGGAGAAGAGGAGGCTCAAGGGAGACCTTATTGCTGTCTACAACTACCTGAAGGGAGGTTGTAGCCAGGTGGGGGTTGGTTTCTTCTCCCAGGCAACCAGCACCAGAACAAGAGGACACAGTCTCAAGCTGTGTCAGGGGAGGTTTAGGCTGGATGTTAGGAAGAAATTCTTCCCAGCAAGAGAGATTGGCCATTGGAATGTGCTGCCCAGGGAGGTGGTGGAGTCACCATCACTGGAGGTGTTTAGGAAAAGACTGGATGAGACCCTTAGTGCCATGGTTTAGTTGATGAGATGGTGTTGGGTGATAGGTTAGACTTGATGATCTCAAAGGTCTCTTCCAACCTGGTTAATTCTATTCTATTCTATTCTATTCTATTCTATTCTATTCTATTCTATTCTATTCTATTCTATTCTATTCTATTCTATTCTATTCTATTCTATTCTATTCTAGCCTAGTCTATACTATGCTATTCTATGCTATTCTATGCTGTTCTATTCTACTCTATTCTATTCTACTCTACTCTACTCTATTCTATTCTGCTGTGTCTAAACACTGCTTGACCTTACTTCTAATTAAACTCAGTGGAAAGCTTTACCAAATTATGGCTTCCATACCAGAATCAAATGGGACTAAGCCCACTTTTCCTCCCCCCAGCAAAATACAAATATGTGGTGGATTTTTTTGCTTGCTGAAAAGCAGTCTTACCTGTGTAATAGGCAGGCTGAGAGTAATGGCTGTCAAGATCACAGCGTTGTTTTCAAACCATACATTTAAATGTTCTTCGCATCCCTAAGCAAGGGGAGATGAACAGATTTCAAGAGTAAAAATCATTTCAGCTCCTGATTTCATCTTGCATCTCTGTAAGAAAACACTTTAAAATATATCTGTAGAATTGTTTTGCATGTTCTGATGGGTTCTGGTATTTATTTGCCAGAAAGAAAATGCATCTGTAATGTGCACTGCAGGGAATAGAATAGAATAGAATAGAATAGAATAGAATAGAATAGAATAGAATAGAATAGAATAGAATAGAATAGAATAGACCGGGTTGGAAGAGACCTTCAAGATCATCGTGTCCAACCCATCAACCAATCCAACCCACCTAAACAACTAAACCATGGCACCAAGCACCCCATCAAATCTCCTCCTGAACACCTCCAGTGATGGTGACTCCACCACCTCCCCAGGAAGCCCATTCCAATGGGCAATCACTCTCTCTGTGTTAAACCTCTTCCTAACCTCCAGCCTAAACCTCCCCTGGCCCAGCCTGAGACTGTGTCCTCTTGTTCTGGTGCTGGTTGCCTGGGAGAATAGACCAACCCCCACCTGGCTACAACCTCCCTTCAGGTAGTTGTAGAGAGCAATAAGGTCACCCCTGAGTCTCCTCTTCTCCAGGCTAAGCAACCCCAGTTCCCTCAGTCTCTCCTCATAGGGCTTGTGTTCCAAACCCCTCACTAATGGAGCTGTCCTTTTTTATGTTATTTGAACTAAACAGATGGTTCTGAAGGAAATCTGGTATTTTCTTTGTGGAAATGTTCCAGAGCTAATGACTTCATCAAAAGGGAATTTGCTCCTCTAACTGATATGTTACCTTACAAGTAGTCGCTGGGGTGCATTAAGAGGAGTGTGTCCAGCAGATTCAGGGAGGTTCTCCTCCCACTGTACTCTGCCCTGGTGAGACCTTACCTGGAATATTGCATCTAGTTTGGGTCTCCCCCATTCAGGAGGGACAGGGATCTATGGGAGAGGGCTACAAAGATGATGAAAGGACTAGAGCATTGCCTGAGGTGGAAAGGCTGAGAGACCTGAGGCTGCTTAGTCTGGAGAGGAGAAAACTGAGAAGGGATTTAATAAAAGTCTGAAGGAGCTGGGGTTGCTTAGCCTGGGGAAGAGGAGTCTCAGGGGAGACCTTATTGCTGGCTACAGCTACCTGAAGGGAGGTTGTAGCCAGGTGGAGGTTGGTCTCTTCTCCCGGGCAATCAGCACCAGAACAAGAGGACACAGTCTCAAGCTGTGCCAGGGGAGGTTTAGGCTGGATGTTAGGAAGAAATTCTTCCCAGCAAGAGAGATTGGCCATTGGAATGTGCTGCCCAGGGAGGTGGTGGAGTCACCATCCCTGGAGGTGTTTAGGAAGAGACTGGATGAGGCACTTGGTGCCATGGTTTAGTTGATGAGATGGTGTTGGGTGATAGGTTGGACTTGATGATCTCTGAGGTCTTTTCCAGCCTGGTTAGTTCTGTTCTATTCTATTCTATTCTATTCTATTCTATTCTATTCTATTCTATTCTATTCTATTCTATTCTGTTCTGTTCTGTTCTGTTCTGTTCTAAATATCTGAGGGCTGGGTGTCAAGAGGGAGGGGACAGGCTCTGCTCAGTTGCACCCCATGGTAGGACAAGGGACAATGGATATAAACTCCAGCACAGGAGGTTTCACCTCAACATGAGGAGGAATGTCTTCACTGTGAAGGTCACAGAGCACTGGAGCAGGCTGCCCAGAGAGGTTGTGGAGTCTCCTTCTCTGGAGACTTTCCAGACCCATCTGGATGTGTTCCTGTTTGACCTGTGCTAGATTCCATGGTCCTGCTCTGGCAGGGAGGTTGGACTCAATGATCTCCAGAGGTCCCTTCCAACCCCTAACATCCAGTGAATATTTTCAAGTTTTCACTGCTATTCAGGCATTATGCACCCTGCAATGGGTGCTCATATTTTCCAGATTACAAGCTATGCTTATTATATTGCCTCTTAAAATAAACTGTAAATCATAGCATAGCTTAAAACATATATATAAAAATATATATACATACATAATAAAGCATATAAATAAACGCTATTGTAACAGTGGCAAGGGTTTGTAGGTACAGGGAGCAATTAAAGACTGATGAGAGAAGGGAGATAACACCAGATGCCATTTGAAAACCTTCCTACCCACCACAACTGTTCTGCATTGTCAAGATAAAAACCCTTTGACTGGTGAATATTTGTACTCATTGGATAGCTCTATTACCACTGGAGGGTTTAGAGAGAGAAAAGGATAGGTATCACTTTGTTCCAGGTCAGGTGATGATATCCAATGATCTTATGCAAACTGGTTCCTTCATACTAAGACATGCTGGATATAAATGCTAACATGAAGTGGTCTCAGGAAACACATCACAGAATCACCATATCACAGTGCATTAGAGGTTGGAAGGGACCTCCAGAGATCATCCAGTCCAACCCCCATGCCAGAGCAGGACCACCCAGGGTAGTCTGCACAGGAGTACATCCAGGTGGGTTTCTGAATGTATCCAGAGAAGGAGACTCCACAACCTCTCTGGGCAGCCTGTTCCAGTGCTCTGTCACCCTTAGTGTAAAGAAGTTTCTCCTCATGTTGAGGTGAAACCTTCTGTGTTCTAGTGCACCACTGAAAAGAGACTGCCCCTCCTCAGATACTTATTGATCTCCTCTCAGTCTTCTATTCCCATGGGAGATTCTCAAGTCCCCTAATTATCCTCATGGCTCTCTGTTGGACTCTCTGTAGCAGATCTCTGTATCTCTTGAACTGGGGAGCCCCAAACTAGACACAGTATTGCAGGTGTGGTCTCACCAGAGCAAAGTTGAGGGCGAGAAGAACATTCCCTAGACCTGCTGGACACACTTTTCTTGATGCACCCCAGAATCCCATTGGCTTTCATGGGCACACCTCTTATTTCAATGCCTTGCTCATTTCTCTTATCCTGTGAATATTGGATATGCTCTGGAAACACATAATACAAACAAGTGGAGGCACTGCTGGCATTCTGTAAGTGATGAACAGCAATTACAAGTGGAAAATGTACCACATACTCTTATTTTTCTACACTGTCACTTTCCATTGTCATCACGGGTTTGCTACGGCATGGATTTCTGTATGGCATGGTGCTTGCTACTTCTTAAACCACTACTAAGTATCCTGCTGATATTGATCAGGCATAACTCCTGTCTTCTTGAAGTATCCTTTATTTAGAGCTGCCTACAGGACTGAGACCTAAGGAGTGAAAACTAAGGCTTTAGAGTGACCAAGACAAAACAATGAGTGACCAAGACAAAACAATGAATGTTTCATAGTTTCATAGTTTCATAGTTTCATAGTTTCATTCAGGGTTGGAAGGGACCACAAGGATCATCTAGTTCCAACCCCCCTGCCATGGGCAGGGACACCCCACACTAGATCAGCCTGGCCAGAGCCTCATCCAGCCTGCTCTTAAACACCCCCAGGGACGGGGCCCCGACCACCGCCCTGGACAACACATTCCAGGGTTTCACCACTCTCATGGGGAAGAACTTCCTCCTCACATCCAGCCTGAATCTCCCCACCTCCAGCTTCATTCCATTCCCCCTAGTCCTATCACTACCTGAGATCCTGAGCAGTCCCTCCCCAGCCTTCCTGTAGGCCCCCTTCAGATACTAGAAGGCCACAATGAGGTCACCTGGGAGCCTTCTCTTCTGCAGACTGAACAGCCCCAACTCCTTCAGTCTGTCCTCATAGGAGAGGTGCTCCAGACCTCTGATCATCCTCATGGCCCTTCTCTGGACACGTTCCAGCACCTCCACATCCCTCTTGTAATAGGGGCTCCAGAACTGGAGGCAGTACTCCAGGTGGGGTCTCACCAGAGCTGAGTAGAGGGGGAGGATCACCTCCCTCGACCTGCTGGCCACACTTCTCCTGATGCAGCCCAGGATCTGATTGGCTTTGCGGGCTGCAAGTGCACATTGAGAGCTCATGTTGAGCTTTTTGTCCACCAGCACCCCCAAGTCTCTCTCCTCAGGGCTGCTTTCCAGCCAGTCCCTGCCCAGCCTGGATTTGTGCCTGGGATTGCCTCGACCCAGATGCAGGACCCTGCACTTGCTCTTATTGAACTTCATGAGGTTGGCTTGTGCCCACCTCTCCAGCCTGTCAAGTTCCCTCTGGATGGCCTCCCTTCCCTCCAGCGTGTCTGCTGCACCACACAGCTTGGTGTCATCAGCAAACTTGCTGAGGGTGCACTCAATGCCACTGTCCATGTCACCCACAAAGATGTTGAACAAGACAGGTCCCAGGACTGATCCCTGAGGGACTCCGCTTGTCCCTGGCCTCCACTGGGACATGGAGCCATTGACAGCCACTCTTTGGGTGCAGCCATCAAGCCAGTTCCTTATCCATCTAGTGGTCACCCATCAAACCCATGTGTCACCAGTTTGGAGACCAGGATGTGGTGCGGGACAGTGTCGAAGGCTTTGCTCAGCTCCAGGTAAATGACATCAGTTGCTCGCCCCTCATCTATTAATTTTGTCACCTTTGTTTGTTATTTGTTATTAATACTCAGGCATTTGGCAGCCAATTTGTAGTGGAAGACATAGTTTGGATATTTTGTTCCAAATTACATTCAGTAGAAAAACTTCCAGACCTCAAGGTAGGGTTGTTTTTTTTTTGTTTCTTACCATAGTGTATGTTAAATCCCTTGGAACATCACAAAACCATTTCTTCAGCTGGGATCTTGTGCAGGAGCATGGGATCTGAGTACTGTTTTCCTTGTTTTTATTGCCTTCCCACTGTGTGACATTGTATCTTCCACAGCATTCCATCTAGAATATAGATGCTGCAATTGGTAAGTCCAACACCTATCAAGACTGTCAAGCAGTGGAATTTTTACCCCAACAAGTGCTAGCTACTCGTTAGTTGATTACATTAGCTAAACAGTTTCCCTCTATATTCATAGAATCATAGAATCATGGAATCAGTGAATCAACCAGGTTGGAAAAGACCTTAGAGATCATCCAGTCCAACCTATTACCTAATACCTGACACCTCCTGACAACTAAACCATGGCTTCAAGTGCTGCATTCAATCCTTTTTTGAACACCTCCAGGGATGGTGACTCCACCACCTCCCTGGGCAGCACATTCCAATGGGCAATCTCTCTGGGACGAATTTCTTCCTAACATCCAGCCTAAACCTCCCCTGGCACAGCTTGAGATGTGGTGCTTGGTGCAATGGTTTAGTTGTTTAGATGGTGTTAGATGATGGGTTGGACTTGATGATCTCGAAGGTCTTTTCCAACCTGGTTAATTCTATTCTATTCTATTCTATTCTATTCTATTCTATTCTATTCTATTCTATTCTATTCTATTCTATTCTATTCTATTCTATTCTATTCTATTCTATTCTATGCTATGCTATGCTATTCTATTCTATTCTATTCTATTCTATTCTATTCTATTCTATTCTATTCTATTCCATTCCATTCCATTCCATTCCATTCCATTCCATTCCATTCCATTCCATTCCATTCCACTGAGAGCCTCAGTGCAAGAGCTGTTCAAATGCTCTCACACTAGGAACTTGGATTTGAGTTCAAAACATCTCTGCTTGTAAATGGTTCAGTTCAGTCTTAAGACCTAAGCAGACCAAGTGTTTTCTGATGTCTAGCACTGCCAAAGCCCTTAGGAAAACTCTCATTTTTTGAACCTGCTGTAAACTTCACTGTCCAGAGCTGTCTGCCCTTGCACAAGTTGAGAAGTCCCTCAAAAGCCTAATTTCATCCATAATAAGCCACATAACAGCAAGGAACCTGGCCACTCCCATCAGATATTAGCAGTGGGTCATGAAAAATTAACCTTTTACTAAAGGAGTTAGATTTTTAAGGCAAGTTCTGTTTGATGCAGTACTTTTGGTGGGGATATTTTGTGAGGTTTCTTCCTTACATTATGCTGTACAGCATTCAGAATGTTCCACACAGGCTCCTGCTCAGCCAGACTCTCATTCCCGTAGTCAGAAATAACTTCATCAATTCTGCTGTTCCATTGGTTGTGGACCTGTTCATAAATATTGATAGCAGCTGATATATGCATATTGAGAGAGGGTGGATGGGTAGTACAGTCTTTTATTGATATGCAGGTTTCTTCAAAGCTTACTTGTGAGCAGCAGCATTCTAGCCAATATGCCAAACATGACCTAAGAGGTATCACAGCCATCACACTAATGGGAAAACTGAAAGCAGAAGGGGAAGATAAAGAAGTGACCCCAATCACATGCATAGCACAGGCAGACAAGGTGATTAGTCCAAATGAATCCAGAAGAGCCAGGGAACATAATTTGGATGAACCTGTTATGTCTTGAAGGACTATATCCTACCTCTCATACCTAATTTAATAAGCACAGAAACAAAACTGATTCTACAGTTAACGTGACCCTGACTTGCATAAGCACCACATTTAGAATAGAATAGAACAGAATTAACCAGGCCCCTCAGTTTAGGAAGGATGTTGACTTGCTGGAATGTGTCCAGAGAAGGGCAATGAAGTTGAGGAGGGGTTTGGAACACAAGCCCTATGAGGAGAGGCTGAGGGAGCTGGGGTTGCTTAGCCTGGAAAGAGGAGACTCAGGGGAGACCTTCTTGCTGTCTACAACTACCTGAAGGGAGGTTGTAGACAGGCAGAGGTTGGTCTCTTCTCCCAGGCAACCAGCACCAGAACAAGAGGACACAGTCTCAAGCTGCACCAGGGGAGGTTTAGGCTGGCTGTTAGGAAGAAGTTCTACAGAGAGAGAGTGATTGCCCATTGGAATGGGCTGCCTGAGGAGGTGGTTGAGTCACCATCATTGGAGGTGTTCAGGAGGAGACTTGATAGGGTGCAAGTCAACTTCCTTCCTAAACTGAGGGGCCCAGAACTGGACACAGGACTCAAGGTGTGGCCTAACCAGTGCAGTGTACAGGGGCACAATGACCTCCCTGCTCCTGCTGGCCACACTGTTCCTGATGCAGGCCAGGATGCCATTGGACCTCTTGGCTGCTTGGGTAGACAGAGATTAGCATCTAACGCTTTCTCCTACGTCTCCTGTCCAGGAAAGAAAGACTTTTTAGGTTGTCCCTCAAAAGGAATAAAGTTGTCCCTTGATTCCATTCCTGAACAGGAAGAGTATATTGTCTTGCAGAGGATAACTCCCCTTTACAACTATTGATCATGCTGAAACCCTCAAATTAGGTTTCCTACTGCACTGCCTGGGATAACTGTAGAATACTCAAATTCAACCAAAAGGTGATGCAGCATGCAGTGAGAACTGAGTGTTAGAAACGTTTAGTTAATTGCACAAAACTGGTTGGACATCTTCAACAGTCTCAACAAAAAATTAATTGACATACCGCTTCTTTCTTCACCAATATCAGCACTGATATTGCCATCTGGGTAACAAACACCAGGAGGTGAAAAGTCATATACTGAAAAATAAGCATTGAAGGAGTGAGCAACCCAGCAAAAAAAAGTTCCAGAAGCCCATGCATTCCTGACTACTCTTTAGAGCCATAGTATCATAGTATCATAGTATCAGTCAGGGTTGGAAGGGACCACAAGGATCATCTAGTTCCAACCCCCCTGCCATGGGCAGGGACACCCCACACTACATCAGGCTGGCCAGAGCCTCATCCAGCCTGGGCTTAAACACCTCCAGGGACGGGGCCTCAACCACCTCCCTGGACAACCCATTCCAGGGCTTCACCACTCTCATGGGGAAGAACTTCCTCCTCACCTCCAGCCTGAATCTCCCCACGTCCAGCTTCATTCCATTCCCCCTAGTCCTATCACTACCTGATCTCCTGAGCAGTCCCTCCCCAGCCTTCTTGTATCCCTTCAGATACTGGAAGGCCACAATTAGGTCACCTTGGAGCCTTCTCTTCTCCAGACTGAACAGCCATTCAAACAAAAGTAAGAAGTATTTTTTCCCTGGAAACCTTCAGAAAGTGACATTATAGTCTAAGAGGCAGGTTTCAGGCAAAGCACAACTCACTGTTTTGGGCTTAAAAACAAAGTCTTAACTACATCTTTTTGGAAGTGAAGTGCAAAAGCTATTTATAATCAGCTCCACTGAAGAACACCATGATTTCATTATTTCTTGTTTGAATTATTGTGCCTGAAGCAGAAATAGTGTGGCCAGCAGGAGCAGGGATGTCATTGTGCCCTGTACTCAGCACTTGGTTAGGCCACACCTTGAGTCCTGTGTCCAGTTCTGGGCCCCTCAGTTTAGGAAAGATGTTGAGTTGCTGGAAGGTGCCCAGAGAAGGGCAACAAAGCTGGGGAGGGGTCTGGAGCACAGCCCTGTGAGGAGAGGCTGAGGGAGCTGGGGTTGCTTAGCCTGCAGAAGAGGAGGCTCAGGGGAGACCTTCTTGCTGTCTACAACTCCCTGAAGGGAGGTTGTAGCCAGGTGGGGGTTGGTCTCTTCTCCCAGGCAACCAGTGGAAGAACAAGAGGACACAGTCTCAAGCTGTGCCAGGGGAGGTTCAGGCTGGAGAGGAGGAGAAAGTTCTTTGCAGAAAGAGAGATTTGCCATTGGAATGTGCTGCCCAGGGAGGTGGTGGAGTCCCCATCCCTGGAGGTGTTCAAAAAGGGATTGGATGTGGCACTTGAAGCCATGGTTTAGTTGCCATGAGGTGTTAGGTATTAGGTAATAGGTTGGACTTGATGATCTCTGAGGCCTTTTCCAACTTGGTTGATTCTCTGATTCTATGTTACCTCAGTCTCACACCTAGTCAAGGATTCCTTTGCACAAAAGGATGCACAAAAACACACACACACAAAAGAGTTGACTTTTGTCAGTTTTCAGTGAGACAAAATCTCCACTCACAGTATCCAGATATTATGGTAGTATCACAGTCTCACAGTATCACTAAGGTTGGAAGAGACCTCAAAGATCATCGGGTCCAACCTGTCACCACAGACCTCATGACTAGACCATGGAAGTTGGAAATGAGACACTTCTTTCTCTTTCAACATCTAAGAAATTGTGAGGTGAACACCACATGCCTAAGACAGCAGCAGGAAGATTCATGGTTATAGCAGTTAGGTTCTTCTCACTGCTGTGCCAATTGATGTTTGCAGTGCTTAACAAATGAATCAGCAGAACAGCTGTCTGCTTCAGCCTTCATAGAGACTATAGCAGGTTGTTAAAAAAAAGGTGAAAATAAATAAAAGATGAAGCAAAAATATGATCAAGATGATCATAAGAATGTATAGTTACAGTGTAGTATTTCAGATATCAAAGATTTCCTCCCTTTAACAGCAGGAATTGTATATAAATAGGGAGCATCCAGGTAGGTCTACCTAGGTAACAGCATTTTAATCATTCTTTCCATTTTCCTAGAATCATAGAATCAACCAGGTTGGAAAAAGACCTCAAAGGTAGAATCATAGAATCATAGAATCAATAAGGTTGGAAAAGACCTCAGAGATCATCAAGCCCAAACTATTACCTAAGTACCTAACTCCTCCTGACAACAAAACTATGGCTCCAAGTGCCACATCCAATCCTTTTTTGAACACCTCCAGGGATGGGGACTCCATCACCTCCCTGGGCAGCACATTCCAATGGCCAATCTCTCTTCCTGTGTAGAAGTTTCTCCTCACCACCAGCCTAAACCTCCCCTGGCACAGCTTGAGACTGAGTCCTCTTGTTCTGGTGCTGATTGCCTGGGAGAAGAGACCAACCCCCACCTGGCTACAACCTCCCTTCAGGTAGTTGTAGAGAGCAAGAAGGTCTCCCCTCAGCCTCTTCTTCTCCAGGCTAAGCAACCCCAGCTCCCTCAGCCTCTCCTCATGGAGTTTGTACTCCAGACCTCTCCCCAGCCTCGTTGCCCTTCTCTGGACACATTCAAGTATCTCAATGTCCTTCTTAATTTAAGGAGCCCAGTGCTGGACACATGCACTTTGATACTCTAGCTATACCTGTGCCTTCAACCTGCAGTAATTTGAGGCAGGTTTCTCTTTATTTTTTCAGAGGTGGTGGAGTCACCATCACTGGAGGTGTTCAGGAGGAGACTTGATAGGGTGCTTGGTGCCATGGGTTAGTTGTTTAGGTGGGTTGGGTTGGTTGGTGAGTTGGACACAATGATCTTGAAGGTCTCTTCCAACCTGGTCTGGTCTATTCTATTCTATTCTATTCTAACTGGCTTGATGGCCGCACCCAAAGAGTGGCTGTCAATGGCTCCATGTCCCAGTGGAGGCCAGTGACAAGTGGAGTCCCTCAGGGATCAGTCCTGGGACCTATCTTATTCAACATCTTTGTGGGGGACATGGACAGTGGCATTGAGTGCACCCTCAGCAAGTTTGCTGATGACACCAAGCTGTGTGGTGCAGCAGACACGCTGGAGGGAAGGGAGGCCATCCAGAGGGACCTGGACAGGCTGGAGAGGTGGGCACAGGCCAACCTCATGAAGTTCAATAAGAGCAAGTGCAGGGTCCTGCATCTGGGTCGAGGCAATCCCAGGCACAAATACAGGCTAGGCAGTGACTGGCTGGAGGATAGCCCTGAGGAGAGAGACTTGGGGGTGCTGGTGGACAAAAAGCTCAACAGGAGCTCTCAGTGTGCACTTGCAGCCCGCAAAGCCGATCAGATCCTGGGCTGCATCAGGAGAAGTGTGGCTAGCAGGTCGAGGGAGGTGATCCTCCCCCTCTACTCAGCCCTGGTGAGACCCCACCTGGAGTACTGTGTCCAGTTCTGGAGCCCCTATTACAAGAGGGATGTGGAGGTGCTGGAACGTGTCCAGAGAAGGGCCACGAGGATGATCAGAGGGCTGGAGCACCTCTCCTATGAGGACAGACTGAAGGAGTTGGGGCTGTACAGTCTGCAGAAGAGAAGGCTCCGAGGTGACCTAATTGTCGCCTTCCAGTATCTGAAGGGGGCCTACAGGAAGGCAGGGGAAGGACTTCTGAGGATCTCAGGTAGTGATAGGACTAGGGGGAATGGAATGAAGCTGGAGGTGGGGAGATTCAGGCTGGATGTGAGGAGGAGGTTCTTCACCATGAGAGTGGTGAAACCCTGGAATGGGTTGTCCAGGGAGGTGGTCGAGGCCCCGTCCCTGGGGGTGTTTAAGAGCAGGCTGGATGAGGCTCTGTCCAGCCTGATCTAGTGTGGGGTGTCCCTGCCCATGGCAGGGGGGTTGGAACTAGATGATCCTTGTGGGTCCCTTCCAACCCTGAATGAAACTATGAAACTATGAAACTATGAAACTATTCTATTCTATTCTATTCTATTAAAAGAGAGTCACTCAGCATAATTTCAATGCTAAATTTATTTTAAAGCCTGTAATTTAATAAATATGGCAGTTCAAATCTTGGCTGCATCAAACTGCAAACCAGCTTGTCACTCAAAACATTCATGCAGTGATAATGAAGGATCCCCAGCTTTGTTCAGATTTCACTGGAGCAAAGACTTGACGTAAAATTATCTTTCCAGCAGCAGATTTGTGAAGCACTGTGCATGGAAATCACAACATCAAGACAGGATCACAGTTTATCATGCACCCAAAGCTCTCGTTTTACAATAAGGAGGGAGTCAGATTCACACTTACTATAACCAGCAGACATTTGATTTCCCTAATGCTTCCAAGGCATCCAATGGCTGATACAAAAGTAATACCAGATCCAGTTCCAAGTAATACACGTGAAAGAGATGCCACAAGCTGGTTCTTGCCTGAAGAAACTGCAACACAGGGCATTCATGCTGTCACTTCTTTTTGTATTTACTTCTCAGAATTCCACTTAAATAACCATATTCTACAAACCCCCCAACAATCACATCTATGCAATGCCATTACTGAAAGGATGGAAACAGTAGAATGATACAAAGGTATTATGATTAATGATGCTGTCTACAGTCACAGAAAGAAACAACTAGGTATTTTCATAAGTTCAGAGAATGGTAACAACATACAAGAAAGTAATTGAAGCCCTCAGAATGAAATCAGAGAACAGTTCCAAGCTTACAGATCTTTTCTGTTTGCCAAAAAATTGGTAGCACATTTGCAAATCCTGCAGGGACATAGATTCAGTTCTCATTAAATCCAGGCTCACTTCCAATGCTATCTTCCCTCTTTGTCACTGACAACTTTCCCCTTTCCACATCAACCAATTTTGCTTAGCTATGGAAAGTAGCAGAGGCTTTGATTACTTCCATCTCATATACTTCCTCCTTGGAATTACTGTCTAGGGACAGCTCCTATCCCATCAGCTGGGAACTGATGCCCCTTGCCATAGCCAAGGCAGACAACTGTTTAAGGATCACAGCTGTTGTTATATGACCCCAAACTTAACTTCTCTTTGAAACAATTTGACAGACAGTCTGGAAAAAAGGAATATCTATATGGAGAGGCTCAAGCTCCAACTTGTGTTCAGTCCACCCAAACATCCACCTAAATGATCTACAACCTTGTCAAATGCAGGCCAAATGCAGCCTGGTAAATTATGTAAGTGATCAATAGAGCTGATTTATATTTTCATCTAGAAGTCACAGATGGAGAGAAATAAATTGCATAAACTATAACTGTACAAATGGTAGATGTATTGCTGAGAGAGCTGGCGGATGTGCTGGCTAGGCCACTCTCCATCATTTTCCTCCAGTCCTGGCTCACAGGTGAGGTCCCAGATGACTGGAAGCTGGCCAACGTGGTCCCCATCCACAAGAAGGGTCGGATGGAGGCACCTGGAAACTCCAGGCCGGTCAGCCTGACCTCAGTGCCAGGGAAAGTGATGGAGCAGATTATCCTGGTGGCAATAACTGCGCACCTGAAGGATGGCCAAGGGCTCAGGTCCAGCCAGCATGGATTTAGGAAGGGCAGATCCTGCCTCTCCAACCTGATCTCTTTCTATGATCAGGTGACCCGTCTGGTGGATGTGGGGGAGGCCTGTGGATGTGGTCTGCCTGGACTTCAGCAAGGCCTTTGACACCGTCCCCCCACAGCAAACTGCTGACTAAGCTGTCAGCTCGTGGATTGGACCACTACAACTCTGTGCTGGGTTAGGAACTGGCTGGAGGGCCGGGCCCAGAGAGTGGTCGTGAACGGTGCCCGCATCCAGCTGGAGGCCAGTCACCAGTGGTGTCCCCCCAGGGATCAGTGCTGGGCCCTGTGCTCTTCAACATATTCATTGATGATCTGGATGAGGGGGTTGAGTCAGTCATCAGCAAGTTTGCAGATGACACCAAGTTAGGAGCAGATGTTAGTCAGTTAGAGGGTAGAAAGGCTCTGCAGAGGGGACCTCGACCGACTGGACAGACGGGCAGAGTCCAATGGGATGGCTTTCAACAAGTCCAAGTGCTGAGTGCTGCACTTTGGCTATGGCAATCCCATGCAGAGCTATAGGCTGGGGTCGGAGTGGCTGAGAGCTGCCAAACAGAGAGGGACCTGGGGGTGCTGATCGACAGCCACCTGAATATGAGCCAGCAGTGTGCCCCAGGTGGCCAGGAGGGCCAATAGCATCCTGGCCTGCATTAGGAATAGTGTGGCCAGCAGGAGCAGGGAGGTCATAGTGCCCCTGTACTCTGCTTTGGTTAGGCCACACCTTGAGTACTGTGTCCAGTTCTGGGCCCCTCAGTTTGAGAAGGACATCAAAACACTTGAGCGTGTCCAGAGAAGGGCAACAAGGCTGGGGAGAGGCCTTGAGCACAGCCCTATGAGGAGAGGCTGAGGGAGCTGGGGTTGCTTAGCCTGGAGAAGAGGAGGCTCAGGGGAGACCTCATTGCCCTCTACAACTACCTGAAGGGTGGTTGTAGCCAGGAAGGGGTTGGCCTCTTCTCCCAGGCAACCAGCACCAGAACAAGAGGACACAGTCTCAAGCTGTGCCAGGGGAGGTTTAGACTCGAGGTGAGGAGGAAGTTCTTCACCGAGCGAGTCATTCGACATTGGAACGGGTTGCCCAGGGAGGTGGTTGAGTCATCGACCCTGGAGGCGTTCAAGGGGAGATTGGACGTGGCACTTGGTGCCATGGTCTAGTCATGGAGTCTGTGTTGATAGGTTGGACTCGATGATCCTCGAGGTCCTTTCCAACCTAAGTGATACTGTGATACTGTATTGATATCGTTCCCCCTGTTTTGATAATCATATTTTCCAAGCTGAACATAAGGAAAATCCTTCTCCCTGTGAGGGTGACAGAGCCCTGGAACAGGCTGCCCAGGGAGGCTGTGGAGGTCTCTTTCTCTGGAGACATTCAAAATCCTCCTGGATGCATTCATGTGTGACCTGCTCTAGGTGATCCTGCTCTGGCAGGGGGCTTGGACTTCGTGATCTTTCAACCCCTTTCAACCTGTCACATTCTGTTCTGTGTTATGAGGGAAAATACACACAACAGAAACAAAACAAAACATGATTAGATAGTGTGGGATGATCGGTTGGACTCGATGATCTCAACGGTCTTTCCAACCTGGCTAATCCTCTCCTAGTCCCAAACAAAACTATACTTTTCGATCCAATACTGCCACCTTGTGGAAGAAAAAATACCACTCCCTGTTTGTTGATTTATCCCTGCGACCGTGTGAAACAACAGGCAATTTCTATTTATACTCACGTAACAGACTGAATAAATTGTTTCGGTCGAGTAAAAGCCACAGGCCAAATGTCAAAATCATAAGACCCAGAGCCTGGGGAGGGGGGGAATAAACAGAAGGATTGTTGGTCTGATTCAAAACAAGAACAAAGAAAAGGAAAGAAAAGGAAAGAAAAGGAAAGAAAATAAAGAGAAAAGAAAAAGAAAAAGAAAAAAGAAAAGAAAAGAAAAGAAAGAAAAGAAAAGAAAAGAAAAGAAAAGAAAAGAAAAGAAAAGAAAAGAAAAGAAAAGAAAAGAAAAGAAGAGAAGAGAAGAGAAGAGAAGAGAAGAGAAGAGAAGAGAAGAGAAGAGAAGAGAAGAGAAGAGAGAGAAGAGAAGAGAAGAGAAGAGAGAGAAGAGGAAGAGAAGAGAAGAGAAGAGAGAGAAGAGAAGAGAAGAGAAGAGAAGGCAAGGCAAGGCCAAGGGCAAGGCAAGGCTAAATAACAAACCCAGAACTTGTACCAGGAAAATTCCATTGAAGACATTTAAGCAGTACTTCTGCACTAGCATTTTATCTCTTCTTTTCATTCTGTTTTCAGTTTTGCACCATAGCTGAAAAACATAAACGCATATAATCAGTTCAGTATGAAACAGACATTACCTGTAATTTCAAATGGCTTTAGTCATTCAGATAATGCTTTACAAATTTGAACAGTCACTTAATACACTAAACAACCCCAATATCATTAGAAGCATCAGGAAGGATCTGGAGGTGTTTGGAGTGTGTCCAGAGAAGGGCCATGAGGATGAGCAGAAGGCTGGAGCTGCTCTCCTATGAGGACAGACTGAGGGAGTTGAGGTTGTTCAGTCTGCAGAAGAGAAGGCTCCAAGAAGACTTTCTTGTGGCCTTCCAGTATCTGAAGGGGGCTACAAGAAAGCTAGGGAAGGACTTTTTAGGGGTGTCAGGGAGGTGATAGGACAAGGGTCTGTCACCACAGACCCCCATGACTAAACCATGCCACCAAGTGCCCACACCCAGTCCCCTCTTGAGCATATTTCTGAATGCTATGTATAGTCTCACAGAATGATTGTGTTGGAAAGGAGCCATCAAAGGTTATCTAGTCCAACCCCCTTACAGTGAGCAGCCTGGAGAAGAGGAGGCTCAGGGAGACCTTCTTGCTGTCTACAACTACCTGAAGGGAGGTTGTAGCCAGGTGGGGGTTGGTCTCTTCTCCCAGGCAACCAGCATCAGAACAAGAGGACACAGTTTCAAGCTTGCACCGGGGGAGGTTTAGGCTGGAGATGAGGAGAAAGTTCTTCCCAGAAAGAGTAATTGGCCATTGGAATGTGCTGCCCAGGGAGGTGGTGGAGATGCCATCATTGGAGGGTGTTTAGGAGAAGACTTGATGGAATGCTTGGTGCCATGGTTTAGTTGATTAGATGGTGTTGGATGATAGGTTGGACTTGATGATCTTGAAGGTCTTTTCCAGCCTGGTCTATTCTATTCTATTCTATTCTATTCTATTCTATTCTATTCTATTCTATTCTATTCTATTCTATTCTATTCTATTCTATCTATTCTATTCTATTCTATTCTATTCTATTCTATTTCTACTGTGTCCCAGTTCTGGGCTCCTCAGTTTAGGAAGGAGGTTGACTTGCTGGAACGAGTCCAGAGAAGGGCAACGAAGTTGGTTGAAGGGCTTGGAACACAGCCCTGTGAGGGAGAGACTGAGGGAGCTGGGGTTGCTTAGCCTGGAGAGGAGGAGACTCAGGGGTGACCTTATTGCTCTCTACAACTACCTGAAGGGAGGTTGTAGCCAGGTGGGGGTTGGTCTCTCATCTCCCAGGCAGCCAGCAGCAGAACAAGAGGACACAGTCTCAGGCTGTGCCAGGGGAAGTTCACGCTGGAGGTCAGGAGGAAGTTTTACACAGAGAGAGTGATTGCCCACTGGAATGGGCCGCCCAGGGAGGTGGTGGAATCGCCACCACTGGAGGTGTTCAGGAGGAGACTTAACAGGGTGCTTTGGTACCATGGGTTAGTTGATTAGGTGGTGTTGGATGATAGGTTGGACGCAATGATCTTGAAGGTCTCTTCCAACCCTGGTCTATTCTATTCTATTCTATTCTATTCTATTCTATTCTATTCTATTCTATTCTATTCTATTCTATTCTATTCTATTCTATTCTATTCTCAGGATGGTTTGGGTTTGAAGTGAATCCTCCCAGTCACCCCTACTTACTTTCTTCCTCTGCTTTTTGTTGTGGAGTGCAACACGATGTGATAAGTCCAATCCCTTTCAAATGAAGCTAAATCAAAAAATTAATTTCATCTGTCATCAGCAGCAAGTGGGTGTTTGGTCAGGTGGAAGGGCACAGAGACCTTGCCCCTGAAACACACGTAATGTGTCCATTAGCATCTGGGGTAGTTTAAGGCTATGCCTTTAAAATTTTTCACAGATCTTGAGCAGAAAAGTAGCAAAATGTAAATAAATCACTACTGGGGGTAGAAAGGAAAACAAAGATAATTCTGAGCAATCCCATTGGAGAGATAAGGAACTTAAACTGCTTGTATCAAGACACCCTCTCTCTCTTCTTGCTTCTTGGCTGTAGGAGAGATACTAACTGGCTTCTGCTTGACCTTGGCTGTATTGTTTTGGTATTAACTTCTCTGCTTCTGTCTCTTCTCCATTTTGGTACAGGGGGGTTAAGGGAGGACAGAGAGGAAGAAGCTAGTAGCTTCCCCC
>NW_027142406.1:2697043-2822043 GCF_026170545.1 Melanerpes formicivorus | reverse complement strand
GCTACGGAATAAGATGTTCAGAACAAGGGGACGATGTTCAGAACAAGGGGACACAGTCTCAAGCTGCGCCAGGGGAGGTTTAGACTCGAGGTGAGGAGGAAGTTCTTCACCGAGCGAGTCATTCGGCATTGGAACGGGTTGCCCAGGGAGGTGGTGGAGTCATCGTCCCTGGAGGCGTTCAAGAGGAGATTGGACGTGGTGCTTGGTGCCTACTCCTCCCTACTCTAGTCATGAGGTCTGTGTTGATAGGTTGGACTCGATGATCCTCGAGGTCCTTTCCAACCTAAGTTATACTGTGATACTGTGATACTGTGAACAAGCTTCTGGTTTTCCTTTTCATGTTTTAAGCCAACTGTTCAATAAAGGCATCTGAATAAACTTAGATTAAATGATCACATGCAGTGCTGAAAGTTAATGTTTTCATTGTGCAGCTTTGAAACAGATTAGACACTGTGGAAGAAAGCAGAATGTCAGAAGACATTGAAGAAATTGAGAAGGAAATAGAAACCGAACTAAGCAAAATCAGTGTTTCCTCCTGTGAAGCAGATGATCCAGACACAGAGGTAGCAGATGAAACTTTGAGTGACAGTGAGGCAGTAAGTATTCAGTGGGCTAAAACTGCCTCTATTTCAGCTTTAAAGTAGTACAGGCATTGGGAATCTTACCTGATGAATGAACTTTTCCCTGACATACCTACCCTGAGATTTCTTCTGAAAAGTAGTCTCAGTAGTATTGCTTCATAAAAAATGCAACCTCCTGTGGGGACAATATAAAGAGATTAATGTCAGTATACTGCTTTAATAAGAAAATCTAGGCTGTAGGTAATGATTTGGTTTAGAATCCTCTGAAGATAGAACATTTTAATAAAGCTAATGAGGTAGAT
This sequence comes from Melanerpes formicivorus, assembly GCF_026170545.1. Lineage (NCBI taxonomy): Eukaryota > Metazoa > Chordata > Aves > Piciformes > Picidae > Melanerpes > Melanerpes formicivorus. The sequence goes on along the minus strand of NW_027142406.1, from coordinate 2,821,160 downwards.
GAAATCTGAATGACTAAACCAATGATTCTTCCTTTTAATCTGTATTTAAATCTTACAGAAGACTGTCTTGTGTTTGGAGACTTCATAATTTTATATATACTGGTGTTTCAAGTCCTTTTTTTTTTTTGGATGACTTTTTACTTTGGGGATAGATTTACCTCTGAAATCCAAAGTTATTTGGGTTCTTTTCACTTTTCACTTATTCACTTATTCACTTATTTCAGGCTTGTAGCAAAGGGGTTGATCTATAGAATATTACAGTAAATGATATTGATCATATGTGACTGCAAATCACATTTGATAGGAAATAAGCAAAGCAAGTTTGCAGATGACACCAAGCTGGGGACAGGTGTTGATCTGTCAGAGGGTAGGAGAGCTCTGCAGAGGGACCTTGACAGGCTGGACAGATGGGCAGAGTCCAAGAGCATGAGATTTAACACATCTAAGTGCTGGGTTCTACACATTGGCCACAACAACCCCATGCAGTGCTACAGGCTGGGGACAGAGTGGCTGGAGAGCGGCCAGGCAGAGAGGGACCTGGGGGTGCTGGTTGGCAGTAAGCTGAACATGAGCCAGCAGTGTGCCCAGGTGGCCAAGAAGGCCAATGGCATCCTGGCCTGGATCAGGAATAGTGTGGCCAGCAGAAGCAGGGAAGTCATTGTGCCCTGTACTCAGCACTGGTTAGGCCACATCTTGAGTCCTGTATCCAGTTCTGGGCCCCCCCAGTTTAGGAAAGATGTTGAGTTGCAGGAATGTGGAGGAGGAAGTTCTTCCCCATGAGAGTGGTGAAGTCCTGGAATGGGTTGTCCAGGGAGGTGGTTGAGACCCTGTCCCTGGAGGTGTTTAAGCCCAGGCTGGATGAGGCTCTGGCCAGCCTGATCTAGTGTGAGGTGTCCCTGCCCATGGCAGGGGGGTTGGAACTAGATGCTCCTTGTGGTCCCTTCCAACCCTGACTGATTCTATGATTCTGTCAGGTATTGACCTCTGCTCATAGCTGTGAGATGAAAATGTAGAATTCATGTCAAATGTTGTGTTTTTTCTAGATTTCAGAAGACTTGCCAGAGTCAGTTCTCTCCTATTTAAACTTTGTAAAGAGCCAAAATCAAGATGCTGAAAAGCTTATACTTCAAGACTTAGAAGATGAAGAAACAACAAGTAAGCAAGGATCACAGTTGAAATGTTTGTGTGCCTTACATTGTCAGTGAAAATTAGACTAGAAATAGAAATCCTGAGTAAAACAATGCAAACTTTTAAGCAGGGCAAGCTGCAAAATTAATTCATGCTGAAAATCTCTAGGAATAAAAGTGGATGAGGCCCTTAGTGCCGTGGTTTAGTTGATGAGATGGTGTTGGGTGACAGGTTGGACTCAATGATCTCAAAGGTCTTTTCCAACCTGGTTAATTCCGTATTCTGTATATACAATGCTGTCCTCTATGATTAACATCTGATTATGAATTGATCTGAACCACAGATCAAGCCAAGTTGCAGGATCATTCTCTGAAACAGGACCTAGGCCAGGCTTTTAATGAGAGTCTAAAATCAAGTCACTAGCCTGGGTTAAAAGTTCAAGACAGCGTTGAATGCCATAGGATGTATTTAAAGTCTGTCTTTAGAGATGTCCAAGCTAGCATTAAATGCAGTTGCTTTGTAGTTGGGAATGATATTGCTGTGCCAGCTGGGTGACTGAAGCAAGCTTATAGCATGAATAAACCTTTATTTAGAATAAACCAAACCAGGTTGGAAGAGACCTTCAAGATCATCGTGTCCAACCCATCAACCAATCCAACCCACCCAAACAGCTAACCCATGGCACCAAGCACCCCATCAAGTCACCTCCTGAACAGCTCCAATGATGGTGACTCCACCACCTCCCCGGGCAGCCCATTCCAATGGGCAATCACTCTCTCTGTATAGAACTTCTTCCTAATATCCAACCTGAACCTCCCCTGGCGCAGCCTCAGACTGTGTCCTCTTGTTCTGGTACTGGTTGCCTGGGAGAAGAGACCAACCCCCACCTGGCTACAAACTCCCTTCAGGTAGTTGTAGAGAGTCACCCCTGAGTCTCCTCCTCTCCAGGCTAAGCAACCCCAGCTCCCTCAGCCTCTCCTCACAGGGCTGTGTTCCAAACCCCTCACCAACTTTGTTGCTCTTCTCTGGACTCGTTCCAGCAAGTCAACCTCCTTCCTAAACTGAGGGGCCCAGAACTGGACACAGGACTCGAGGTGTGGCCTAACCAGTGCAGTGTCCAGGGGCAGAATGACCTCCCTGCTCCTGCTGGCCACACTGTTCTTAATGCAGGCCAGGATGCCATTGGCCCTCGTGGCTGCCTGGGCACACTGCAGGCTCATGTTCAGCCTGCCATCAACCAGCACCCCCAGGTCCCTCTCTGCCTGGCTGCTCTCCAGCCACTCTGACCCCAGCCTGTAGCACTGCCTGGGGTTGTTGTGGCCAATGTGCAGCACCTGGCACTTGGATGTGTTCAGTCTCCTGCCCTTGGACTGCCCATCTGTCCAGCCTGTCGAGGTCCCTCTGCAGAGCCTCTCTACCCTCCAGCAGATCAACTCCTGACCCCAGCTTGGTGTCGTCAGCAAATTTACTGCTGCTGGACTCAATGCCCTCATCCAGATCATCAATAAAGATGTTAAAGAGGATGGGGCCCAGCACTGATCCTTGGGGCACACCACTGGTGACTGGCCGCCAGCTGGATGTGGCACCATTCACCACCACTCTCTGGGCTCAGCCATCCAGTTTATATACCAGAGAGCTGCCATTAGAATAGAATAGAATAGAATAGAATAGAATAGAATAGAATAGACCAAACAAGGTTGGAAGAGACCTTCGAGATCATTGCTGTTCCATTCTAGTTTTTCACATCATTTTGGGGTTCACACTCATTTAGTGTAGCTGGTTTTGTGAACAAAGGTTCAATATTTTCTGTACACCTTGATATTTGAGGAAGATGGCCTTTATCATTATTTTGGTAGTGCTTTGTCAGCTTTTGGCTGATCTAAATAGAATCATAGAATCAGTCAGGGCTGGAAGGGACCACAAGAATCATCTAGTTCCAACCCCCCTGCCATGGGCAAGGACACCTCACACTAGACCAGGCTGGCCAGAGCCTCATCCAGCCTGGTCTTAAACACCTCCAGGGATGGGGCCTCAACCACCTCCCTGGACAACCCATTCCAGAACTTCACCACATACAAGTTCTACAGTATCTTTCTACACAGAAGATGTTCTGCTGTGTTCTGTGCTGTGGAGTTCTCTTTCATATTTATTGTCACTGAATTCTTACAATGTCATTGTGTACCACTTATGCATATTTGCTGCTTTTAATGTAGAAAATGTTTCCCACATACAGAAAGGACTGGGTTGGAAGGGACTTCCAGAAGTCATCTAGTCCACCCCCCTCTGCAGACAGCAGGGGCATCCCCAACAAGATCAGGTTGCCCAGAGCCCTGTGGAACCTCACCTTGAATATCTCCAGGGGTGGGGCTCCAACCACCTCCTTGGGCAACCTCTTCCAGTGCTCATGATAAAGAACTTGTTCCTAACATCCTATCTAAATCTACTCTTCTCTGCACTTGAGTAAAACTGGGTGTGTGGGGGGGTGGGGGTATCAGAGAGTGTTAAGAGTTTTAAAGGGAAAATAAAACAACAAACCTTCATTTTTATTTAAAGTAGCTGAGCAGCATAAAGCAGAACTGAGTTCTGTGATTCTGTGATTAGCAAGGGATTTTCTCTCTATATACTCAACTATATATTTGTTTCTCCCTTAGGTAATGTTTATGGAGTAGCTTCTTGCTATGCTTCAGATTACTTGTCAGAATTGGCTTCTGAAGATAATGAAGATCCAGAGCAATTTAAAGAAAGGGTATGACCATAAGCCAGCAATGTGCTCTTGTGGCCAGGAGGGCCAATTCCATTCTGGGGTAGATTAGAAGGGCTGTGACCAGTAGGTTGAGAGAGGTTCTCCTCCCCCTCTACTCTGCACTGGTGAGGGGGAATCTGGAATATTGTGTCCAGTTCTGGGCCCCTCAGTTCAAGAAAGACAGTGAGCTGCTTGAGAGAGTCCAGCACAGAGCTATGAGGATGATGAAGGGAGTGGAACATCTTCCATATGAGGAGAGACTGAGGGATCTGAGGGCTCTTTAGCTTGGAGAAGAGAAGACTGAGAGATGACCTCATCAGTGTTTATAAATATGTAAAGGGTGAGTGCCAAGAGGATGGAGCCAGGCTCTGCTGGGTGAAGCCCAATGGCAGCACAAGGGGCAGTAGTGGAAGACGAGGCTTAGAAAGTTTCATGTAAATATGAGGGAAAATTTTTCCCTGTGAGGGTGACAGAACACTGGAACAGGCTGCCCAGGGGGGTTGTGGAGTCTCCCTCTCTGGAGATATAAAATATCTGCCTGGATGTGTTCCTGTGTAATCTGCCCTAGGTGAACCTGCTCTGGCAGGGGGGTTGGACTGGATGATCTTTCGAGGTCCCTTCCAGCCCCTGACATTCTGTCATTCTGATTCTTTACTTAAACAATATTTACAGTGAATAAAATTCTATTAAGTAATGTAGATCACTTCCACTTGCTTTGTTGGCATCCTAAGGAGACCTATTTGTTTCCATTTGTTTCTCCCAGACTATCCAGAAGGCACTGAGATAAGTTTGTATACACTGTTCTTTGAAACTGGCTTATCAGCTGTAGTGTCTCTAAGTTTTAACGTTTGGAATAAATTCTCTGTTTCAGTAGTTGAGGTGCTGAGCACAAAAATGCAAATCAAAGAATCCTTTGTTGTTGAACTATTGGCAAAATATTATCTCAGCAGAATGATAACATTTTTAAACTTCTCTGTCTTACCCTTTAAATGATGATCAGGAGGATGTGCTACTATTACTCTTACTCCTAATATATTCTATTATTGTATAGAATATGTGAATATCATAATGTCTGTAGCTTTCAAATCCATAGGATTTGACTGAATAACTTAGAATCATAGAATCACAGAATCAACCAGGTTGGAAAAAACGTCAGAGATCGTCAAGTCCAACCTATTACCTATTACCTAACACCTCCTGACAACTAAACCATGGCTTCAAGTGCCACATCCAATCCTTTTTTGAACACCTCCAGGGACAGGGACTCCACCACCTCCCTGAGCAGCACACTCCAATGGCAAATTACTCTTTCTGGGAAGAACTTTCTCCTCACCACAAGCCTCTTCTTCCCCTGGCACAGCTTGAGACTGTGTCCTCTGGTGTTGGTTGCCTGGGAGAAGGGACGAACTCCCACCTGGCTACAACCTCCTTTCAGGTAGTTGTAGACACTAATAACGTCTGCCCCGTGCCCCTTCTTCGCCAGGCTACACAACCCCAGCTCACTCAGCTACCTCTCCTCACAGGGCTGTGCTCCAGACCCCTCCTCAGCCTTGTTGCCTTTCTCTGAATATGTTCAAGAGTCTCAATGTCCTTCTTGAGGAGCCCAGAACTGGACACAGGACTCAAGGTGTGGCCTAACCAGTGCTGTGTACAGGGCAGAACGACTTCCCTGCTCCTGCTGGCCACACAATTCTTGATGCAGGCCAGGATGCCATTTGCCTTCTTGGCCACCTGGACACACAACTGGCTCATATTCAGCTAGCTATCAACCAATACCCCCAGGTCTCTTTCTGCCTGGCTGCTCTCCAGCCACTCTGTCCCCAGCCTGTAGTATTACATGGGGTTATTGTGGCCAAAGTGCAGAACCCAGCACCTGGACTTGTTGAATGCCATCCTGTTGGACTCTGCCCATCTGTCCAGCCTGTCAAGGTCCCTCTGGAGTACTCTCCTACCCTCTAACAGATCAACACCTGCCCCCAGCTTAGTGTCATCTGCAAACTTACTGATGGTGGACTCAATCCCCTCATCCAGATCATCAATAAAGATATTGAATAGGACTGGGTCCAACACCAGGGGCTGAAGTTGTTAGGAAAATACAAACCTGTCTTTAATTCAATAACATTGTTGCCTGGCTTTTATTAGTGAGCACTTTTGCAAAACATGGTTGGGTTTTGGGTTGGCTTTTTTTTTGCTCTCAGAAGACATTGTTTAGAAGAGCACAATTACTTTGTGACTTCAGCTGCATTACAGATATTAATATATGCTCCAAGCATGTGATGAAGAGATGCTAAATGAGCAGGAATTCTTGCCAATAAAGAACAATGAAAGCAATATAGCAATCTTCATGCCCACTGCATTATGTTCAAACAGACTTGAGAACTTGCTCTGTAACTTGTCCTTCCCCTATGTGCATAACAGCATTAATGTATACAGTGCTTAGTTCTGCAGAATGTAAAGCAACTCCCAAGTACAACCCAGGCATTTTTCCAAGGCAAAATGTAAAAGATATTAAATCCATAGAAATTTTATGTGTTTGGGGAAATACTTCAGTATCTATTACACTAGAAAACACCCTTTTGACTGGTATGTTTCCATGATTCCCTGTCTAAAGCTTCCAGTCAGTAGTAAGTTTTATGCTGTTGTCGTATGATGGAAAAGTGATCTTTGTTCTGGAAGATGTTTATGATGTTCTGCTTTAAAATGTTGTTTCCTGTTTTGTGATGCCAATATTAGGTGCTGTTTGAAATTGAAAATGAGGGCCTCCAGATTGCTACAGCACCTAGCTGTAATGGCAATGATAATGAGGTCACTGATAACCATTTTCTTACAGGTAAGCAAATACATTAGTCACTTGGTTGAGCTGATCTTTAGCATCATAACCCTGCATCAGGGGAGATTTAGGATGGATGTCAGGAGGAAGATCTTCAGAGAAAGGGAGATTGGCCATGGGAAAGTGCTGCCCAGGGAGGTAGTAGAGTCACCATCACTGAAGATGTTTAGGAAGAGACTGGATGGGGTGGTTGGTGCCATGGTTTAGTTGATGAGATGGTGTTGGGTGATAGGTTGGACTCGATGATCTCGAAGGTCTTTTCCAACCTGGTTAATTCTATTCTATTCTATTCTATTCTATTCTATTCTATTCTATTCTATTCTATTCTATTCTACTCTACTCTACTCTACTCTACTCTACTCTACTGTACTCTATCTAGTGCCATGGTTTAGTTGATTAGATGGTGTTGGGTGATAGGTTGGACTCGATGATCTCGAAGGTCTTTTCCAACCTGGTTAATTCTATTCTATTCTAGTCTAGTCTACTCTATTCTATTCTATTCTATTCTATTCTATTCTATTCTACTCTACTGTACTCTACTGTACTCTATTCTATTCTATTCTATCTAGTGCCATGGTTTAGTTGATTAGATGGTGTTGGGTTATAGGTTGGGCTCAAGGATCTCAAAGGTCTTTTCCAACCTGGTTAATTCTATTCTATTCTATTCTAGTCTAGTCTAGTCTACTCTACTCTACTCTACTCTACTCTACTCTACTCTATTCTATTTAGTGCCATGGTTAAGTTGATTAAATGGTGTTGGGTGATCGGTTGGGCTCGAGGATCTCAAAGGTCTTTTCCAACCTGGTTAATTCTGTATTCTGGATTTTCAGATTTTCTGTTTCATGAGCATCATGACAGTCTTTGTAAAGATTTAGATGTTACAGTATGCAGTAGATTTTGACACTTCATGAACTAGACTTGAGTAAATACCTGTGCTTTTATCTCACTTCAGGATCACAAAATTATCCTTGTATTTGATGTCTTGATGGAAACTTGTTTCAAAAGATACTACTCAAAAAGTGATTTAAATTGTCATGAGCACAAATGGGAGCCAGGTGGTACTAAGCAAGTTATGCTTTAAGCCTTTTTCAGTTGTATAGGCTGGAAACATTTCCCTTTGCCATGGCCTTTGAGTGTTTTGAGGTGGAGTACATCATTTATATACAGAAGAAAATTAATCCTGAAGCTGAAGTGTAATCCTGAAATATTCATTGGTAGGACAAACCGGATTGCAGCAGAGTCAGCAAATGTGCATCAAGATAATATGACATCTCTGATAGAAAGACTCACATTATAGTTCTAATTTTTTGGTGAATGTACTAGCACAGAATCCTTTTCTTGTCATTATTTTTAAACTGTTTAACGTCTCCCAGCGCTCATAAGGAAATTAAAAGGTATTCTTGGTTGATTCTAACTTTGTAGCTGGTGTTGGAATGAGCATAAGCCTTACTCATCGAGAAGTGGAGGAGAAGTCTAGACAAGAATTTGAGCAGTGGAAGAAAAGACAAAAGGAGCTTGAAGATGAGAAAAAGGAGAAGTGGAAAGCTGAGAGGGAAGCACAGGCAAAACAGAATGAAGAGGAGCATGCAAGAAGGGTGCAGCGTCAGGAGGAATTTGAGGCTGAAAGAATAAAGTTAGAGCTGCTTCGTAAGGTAATCAATGATATTGAAGCCAATCCCTTCCCATCTACACTATACAAATTCAAGATCTAATGTGAAAAGAAGAGTACTATCCAAGACTGTCCTAAACTCTGTCTGCATGTGATACCACATTGACTTGTAGCACATATTTGAGTACTGTCTATTGGGGTCTGTGCATTGACTGTTTTGACCAACAGTTAATGAATTTGCTATGCCAAACATTAAATTATTCTTTTGGCTTTGCTGTTATGAAGTCTATTGTGATACCAGCTAAGATTAGAGGGTAGGAGGGCACTGCAGAGGACCTTGACAGGCTGGACAGATGGGCAGACTCCAACAGGATGGCATTTAACAAGTCCAGGTGCTGGGTTCTGCACTTTGGCCACAGCAACTCCATGCAGTGCTACAGGCTGGGGTCAGAGTGGCTGGAGAGCAGCGAGGCAGAAAAAGGGCCTGGAGGTACTGCTTGACAGCAGCTGAACATGAGCCAGCAGTGAGCCCAGGTGGCCAAGAAGGCCAATGGCATCCTGACCTGCATCAGAAATAGCTTGGCCAGCAGTAGAAGGGAAATCGTTCTGTCCCTGGACTCAGCACTGGTCAGGCCACACCTTGAGTACTGTGTCCAGTTCTGTGCTCCTCAGTTCAAGAAGGACATTGAGGTACTTGAATGTGTCCACAGAAGGGCAGCAAGGCTGGGGAGAGCGCAAGCTGTGTGAGGAGAGTTTGAGGGAGCTGGGATTGTTTAGCCTGGAGAAGAGGAGGCTCAGGGGAGACCTTATTGCCCTCTACAACTACCTGAAGGGAGGTTGTAGCCAGGTGGGGTTTTTTCTTGTCTCCCAGGCAACCAGCACCAGAACAAGAGGACACAGTCTCAAGCTGAGCAATCCCAGCTCACTCAGCCTGTCCTTGTAGCAGAGGTGTTCAAGCCCCCCATCATCTTTAATAGTAGTAGTACAGAATTTGGAGAGGAATGTAGTAGGTGTTTGGGTCATTACTGAGATTCTGACCCTCTAAAGATGTGGATTTTTCAGTACATGACCAAATCTGATGGAAGTGTGCAGATGTTTATTTTGTTCCACACACAGCTGAGTCCCTCCTTTTAATTCAGACATTCACAAAAGTGAACAGTTGGTAAGTCAAAGAGATGGAAGAGATTGGAGAGGAGGTGTTTTGTTATGTTCTAGGCTTTGTACAGTATTCACTTAAGTTAACTTGTTGTGCAGAAACACCAAGCATCAATAGAAGAGGAGTTACAGAAGGAGAAGAAAGCATGGAGAGACAAAACGATGCAACATGAGGTAAGGTTGTGCAGTGATCTTTTTGAGAACAGTTAATACAGCAGATTCTGTATATTAATCATAAAATCATAGAATCATAGAATTGTTAGGGTTGGAAGGGACCCCAAGTATCATCTATCATCTAGTTCCAACCCTCCTGCCATGGGCAGGGACCCCTTGCACTAGATCAGGTTGCTCTGAGCCACATCCAGCCTGGCCAGGGAGCTTCCACCACCTCTCTGGGCAACCTGTGCCAGGCTCTCACCACCCTCATGGGGAAGAACTTCTTCCTAACATCCAATCTGAATCTACCCAATTCCTAGTTTTGTTCCATTCCCCCCAGTCCTATCACTCCCTGACACCCTAAAAAGTTCCTCCCCAGCTTTCTTGTAGGCACCCTTCAGATACTGGAAGGCCACAATTAGGTCTTCTCAGAGCCTTCTCTTCTGCAGACTGAACAGCCCCAACTCCCTCAGTCTGTCCTCATAGGAGAGGTGCTCCAGCCCTCTGTTCATCCTCATGGCCCTTCTCTAGACACCTTCCAGTAATGATAAGTATGTGACAACACCCATCCTATTTTAAAAGTAGTTGAAGTCTATCCCAATTGTTCTGGCCTAGGAACTGATCATGAAGCTGCAGCTGCAAATGGAAGAGGAAAAAAAGGCCTTGGAAGAGAAGAAAGCAAAAGAAGGACAGCACCTGGCAGAACAACAAAGGACAGCAGCTGTGAAGATCCAAGCTGCGTTTAGATCATTTTTGGTTCATAAAAAGTATGCTCCCATCTTAAAGGAATGGAAAGATGAAATAAAAAGGAAGCAGAAAATGCTGGAAGAAATAGAGAAAGAAATGAAAGAAAAAGAAGAAAAATTGAGGGGGCGAATGGAAGAAAATAGGCAACAGAAAGCAGAGTTAAAACAGAAACAAGAAGAATTTGAAAGACAGGAACATTTGGACCAGGTGAGGAGACGTGAGGAATATGAGAAAAAGAAAGAAAGCCTGAGACCTGAAAAACAGCTGGAAACAAGAAGAGAAGAACAGAGGGGACTAGGAGAAAAAAGTGGGGAAGCTGTGATGAGCAAAAGGGAAGAAAATAAACAAGAAAACACAAAAGAGGATGAGCCGATAGAAAGCCCAAAAGCAATAGAGCAGAAGAAGGAGCTAAATGTGCAAACAGAGGAACAAAAAGAGAAACAGACTGAAATGATGGATGAAACAAACAGTTGGATGCTTCCAGCAGGAAGAAATTTGACACCAGCACCAAAAGAACTCGACTCTGAGAAGAAGGAACACGCTTCTCAAGTAAATGACGAGAACATACACACGAATTCAGTAACACATGTAGAAGAAAATTACTTACAAACTAAGGATCTTAATAAAGCTCCAAATATTCCTGCTTCAAAGGATGAAGCTGTTAATTTTGGAGCCAGTGACATGGCAGTAAGTAAAGCAAACAATATGTGCAGCAGCCCCCCAAATACCCAGCCAGATGCTAGTTGTAGCGAAGTCACAGATCAATTTTCGCAGTCTGAAACAAGGAAGAGTGCTGTGTTTCTAGTGGAAGATGCTAATGAAGAAGTCAGAGAGACCTGGGACATAACTCAAGATGTAGTGGAATGTTCCAGTAGAATAATTCTTCCTGATGATATTGAAAAGAAGAGAATAAACTGGATGAACGCATGTAAATCTTGGTCTAAAATACAGGAAGAAAACCAAAGCAAGCAAGTAACTAGAAAGAAACGACCAAGGAAAAGGTCAGGACACAAGATGCCCCCATTAAGTACACAAAAGATAATTCATAGTGGCCCTTGGAGTACTCTGCAGCAGGTAACTATGCACTGAATCATGAAAACATTCAGGTTGGAAAAGATCCTCAGGATCACAAAGTCCAGCCAAGAACCCTGCTCTACAAAGTTCACCCCTAAACTATATCCCCAAGCACCACATCCAAACCTCCTTGAAACACAACCAGGCCTGGGGACTCCACCACCTCCCTGGGCAGCACATTACAAAGCCTGACCACTCTTGATGTGAAATTTTTTTTCCTAATGTCCAGTCTAAACCTACCCTGTTGTAGTTTGAGGCCATTCCCTCTTGTTTTATCACTACCCGGGAGAAGTGACCAGCACCAGCCTCTCCTCAATGTCTTTTCAGGTAGTCATAGACAGCAATGAGGTGTGCCCTCAGCCTTCTCTTTTCCAAACTAACCATCCCCAGCTCCTTCTGTTGCTCTTCACAAGATTCTCCAGGCCCTTCACCAGCCTTGCACTCATTCCAGCAGAAGATTTAGGATGTAATGTGAAGCCATACCATCACTTTATCTTTTGACTTTGTTATGTCAGGAGAATGCTCTGTTGAAAGAGGAGGAGATCGTCACTGATAACACATGCTTACTGTGGGTGATCTATGGAACTCAGTAAGAATTTTTCCGCACCAGTGCAGAGTAAGGGCAATAAGAATGACTTCTGAATTCCTGGCAGCATTGTGGAGCAGATTGGTGGGATTATTAGTCTTCAGATGATTAGTACTATCTTAAGCCTGTAAAAAGCAAGAGCCCCTAACTTCTATTTTCTGCTGAATTAACATGGTTTTGCCTTGGTTATCAGGATGCTCTTTTCAGTCCCTGCTCATCTAGCCACTTGGTTTTGAGAAGACCAATCTCTTCCAGAACCAAGACATTGCTCATCAGCTTACAGATAGTGTTTTGCCATAAAGAACATCACTTGGCTTATGATAGTGTGATGGGAAGCAACTCAGATTATTGCTTCTTTTGCTTATTGTTAATCTTACCACCCTTTCAAATTCAATGTCATTAGCACAGCATCAGTTTTATTTCTTTTAGGGTGATTTTGAGAATCAAACAGATTGTTTTCACAATAAACTTCCCCCACATAACAGATGAAACTTACCATTGCCATCTGTTTCTAGAGGAAAGGATTAGGATCAGTTACTTGCATTTTCTCAAGCGCTAATAGTAGCTTTGCTCTCTTTCCTTTCAAAGAAAACCACAGTGTGCCATTATACAACAAAGGTTCACGGTACAAACAATGAATTTTATTTATCCATCAATGCCTTTAGGTGACAACACTCACACTTGAAGATTTGCCAGCTTGCAGTCTCTCAACGTTGTCTCAGTGTTCAAGTCTTCAAGTTTTGACTCTGAGGCGCTGTGGACTTGTAGCGCTGGAAGGACTAAGTGACTGCAAAGACCTGAAGTATATCAATGTGGAGGTATCAGGCATATATGATTTTCTTATTATAACCTGTTGGGGGAGAAGTGCCAGTATTGCTGCTTAAGTGCTTATGCAGTTGTGTCCAACTGCATAAACACTTGAAGATTTGCCAGCTTGCAGTCTCTCAACGTTGTCTCAGTGTTCAAGTCTTCAAGTTTTGACTCTGAGGCGCTGTGGACTTGTAGCGCTGGAAGGACTAAGTGACTGCAAAGACCTGAAGTATATCAATGTGGAGGTATCAGGCATATATGATTTTCTTATTATAACCTGTTGGGGGAGAAGTGCCAGTATTGCTGCTTAAGTGCTTATGCAGTTGTGTCCAACTGCATAAACAACTTTTAGTATCTTGGGAGCAAAGGAATATCCAAAGGAAACCTGCATACATCTCTACCCACAGTTGCAGGTAGCACCTCAGTGTAGTCAGTGTGTTAATTCATGAATGGGAATTAGACTCCTTGGCTTAATTACTTTGTTACAAAGATAGGGAATTCAATTTCTTATGGTTGAGTGCCTGCAGGTGGAAAACAGAAGAAAACAACAGGGGCAGCAAATAGTGAAATGAAAATCTGAGGAAGCATGATTAAAGTGACCTGGGAAGGGGATGTTAAAAGAGCACGATCACTTGGGCAAGAAACATGAGCTGGAGATAGTGTTAATGTTTCTGACCAAAATATCTCTAAAATGCAGATTTTCATTGTTAGTAAATAGGATTCCAGCAAAGTCATGATTAGTGTCTGGTAAAAATGATTTCTATGCATTTTTTTTTTCCAGTTCAGTCTCCCAGGATCTGGGAAGGTAGGAAAGCATATATGGAAAAGAGTACTCTGTCCTTAACTTCTCCTTACACTTCTCATTTGAACTCCTGGATATTTTCAGAGCCAAAATGGGGTTCAAGATATATTTTTTGGTCTCTCCCAGGTGGATAAAAGGCAGCTTCTATGACTCATCAATTTATTTTCCTACTGGAAAGCAATAGAGATACCCATACTCCTAGCTGGAAGTTTAGGGGTAGAGCAAGCAATTATTGCAATTACCATATTTTCACACTTAATTCTGCTATTTAATATTCTCATTGCAGGAAAACCATATTCAGATAATTAACTGTGACCATCTAGAAAATCTCTGTGTTCTGATTCTGAATAAGAACCACCTTACATCAGTTTATGGCTTAGATGACTGCATAAAGCTCCAAAATCTTGAACTTTCCTACAACAGAATCACTCACATTGGTAAGCAAATTAATGAAAAATTTATCCAATTTGTATACCAATATTTGAGCTGTTTATATTCAGAACTATACCTTCGTTGGATTCAGGGCCAGCCAGCTGCTAACCTCAGGAATACAATAAACCAGGTTGGAAGAGACCTTTGAGATCATTCAGTCCAATCTATCATCCAACACCATCTAATCAACTAAACCATGGCATCAAGTGCCTCATCCAGTCTCTTCCCAAATACCTCCAGTGATAGTGACTCCAGCACCTCTCTGGGCAGCACATTCCAATGACCAATCTCTCTTTCTGGGATGAACCTCTTCCTAACATCCAGCCTAAACCTCCCCTGGCACAGCTTGAGACTGTGTCCTCTTGTTCTGGTGCTGGTTGCCTGGGAGAAGAGACCAACCCCCACCTGGCTACAACCTCCCTTCAGGTAGTTGTAGACAGCAAGAAGGTCTCCCTTGAGCCTCCTCTTCTCCAGGCTAAGCAACCCCAGCTCCCTCAGCCTCTCCTCACAGGGCTGTGCTCCAGACCCCTCCCCAGCCTTGTTGCCCTTCTCTGGACACCTTCCAGCAACTCAACATCTTTCCTAAACTGAGGAGCCCAGAACTGGACACAGGACTCAAGGTGTGTCCTAACCAGTGCTGAGTATAGGGGCACAATGACTTCCCTACTCCTGCTGGCCACACTGGTCCTGATTCAGTCCAGGATGCCATTGGCACCTGGGCACACTGCTGGCTCATGTTCAGCCTACTATCAACCAGTATCCCCAGATCCCTTTCTGCCTGGCTGCTCTCCAGCCACTCTGACCCCAGCCTGTAGCACTGCACGGGGTTATTGTCTGCAAATGACATATAATATGTAAGTAACCTGATTTCAGTTTATTCAAATAAACAATCAATATAAAGCTTAGCCTTGCAACTGCAGAGAATTGAGAATTTCAGTGTGTTCCTGACTGCCACAATAAGTTATATAGGAATTGTATTACCGCTCTGAGGCTTTGAACCCTGCTAAACACTGGACTAAATTTTTTACTTTCTGCTAAAATGCTGCTCATTTTGGCTCCAAACTACTGTTCTGTATTTGCCTCCCACTCTGGCTCGTTGCTCCAAAGCTGGAAAAAAGTCTGTGGTAAAATCATGGAAATCATTTAGGCACAGCAAGTGGGCCAACCTCTCTTATATTTATGTTTGTTAGGGCCAACAACTGGCAGACAAGGGTACCTTTTGCATGCAGTTAACTGCTAAGGATTTACATGCACCAAGATCACTCAACAGATGCATCAGTACGTAATATCTTTCTGCCAGGTGATAGCTGTTTTCTGTTGGCCAGCCAGGACTTTTTCAGATCCTCTACTTGTACTGCCAGACTGTAAAGACCTTAAGGGGTTATATTGTGACTCAGCTTCTGTCAAGCTAAATATTGTATTTAAATCTTTGTGTTATGTAGATTTGATGAGGATCCAGAGCCTTTTCTACTGACAGAAGGTTAGGGAAGTGTAGTGCAGTGAAAATAATCAAGAGCTTTGCTGTGTCGAAGTGGAGAAACCAATTTTTTGTAGCGTGATGCATGGAAGGAAGGCCATTAATGGTCTCTCAAAAGTAACATTAACAGCTGAGAAAAGGTAGTAGTAAATTGCTGGATCATTACTTGAAAGGGAGCTCTCAAGGCTTGAAAGCAGCAAATTTCCTTTAAGAAGGCAGCAGAGCAGATGGTAGAACAAAACTAGATTTAACAGCCCCCCTTATACTCCAGGGACTTAGGTTTTAGTTCATGACATACTGTGAAAGGCCACCAAAATGCAGGTGATTGGAACTTCAGCATTAGCAGAGACCAATCAATCTTCAGGGATTTGTCCATTGAAATAAAATCTTAAGGCCAAGAAAAGAAAAACAAAAATGGTTGTGAGGAAATAATTAGTTTTGTATAAATTGAACGTGTCCAGAGAAGGGCAATGCGGCTGGGGAGAGGCCTTGAGCACAAACCCTGTGAGGAGAGGCTGAGGGAGCTGGGGTTGTTTAGCCTGCGGAAGAGGAGGCTCGGGGTGACCTCATTGCTCTCTACAACTACCTGAAGGGAGGTTGTAGCCAGGTGGGGGTTGGTCTCTCTTGGCAACCAGTACCAGAACAAGAGGACACAGTCTCAAGCTGCGCCAGGGGAAGTTTAGGCTGGAGGTGAGGAGAAAGTTCTTAGCTGACAGAGAGTTGTTAGCCATTGGAATGTGCTACCCAGGGAGGTGGTGGAGTCACCATCCCTGGAGGTGTTCAAGAGGGGATTGGATGTGGCACTTGGTGCCATGTTTTAGTCATGAGGTCTGTGGTGACAGGTTGGACTTGGTGATCTTTGATGTCCCTTCCAACCTTGGTGATTCTGTGATACTGTGAAACATGAAACCTGAGAAAGTGGTTTTCTGTTTGTGTTCTTAGCCTGTGCTAAACATGAAAGTGTTACTTGGAAAGATTGTAGAGCTGGGAATGGAAAAGAGATAAGGAGATTTTGATTTGGATTTCATTTCTCTAGTGATTTAGACTCTTAAATTTCTTTATAGCTACTTTTATTTTCCTGATGGACAACTGGAAGATAAATATAAAACAATTATTAAGCTGATAGGTGGAATGCATTCACATAAGGCACTTTTATAATGAAAGCATTTCCACTGTTAAAAACCAGCTTGAAATATATGAACATGGGTAATGGGATTCCATGAGACATCACATGGAAATTTTTTTGCTCATGGAAGATTTGGAATATTAGTATTTGTAAACAAGTGTTTATAATGCCTGAGAATAAAGGTGTTGGAATGTTGATGCTGACTGTAAAATAAACTGCTTAAAGAAGGCCACATGATTAGCATGAATGTGGCCAATAATACTGGTGAAGTTAGAATGGAATGGAATGGAATGGAATGGAATGGAATGGAATGGAATGGAATGGAATGGAATGGAAGAATAGAATAGAATAGAATAGAATAGAATAGAATAGAATAGAATAGAATAGAATAGAATAGAATAGAATAGAATAGAATCAACAAGGTTGGAAAGACCTCAAGGATCATCAAGTCCAACCTGTCACTCAGCACCTCATGACTACTAGACCACGGCACCAAGTGCCATGTTCAGTCCCCTCTTAAACACCTCCAGGGATGGTGACTCCACCACCTCCCTGGGCAGCACATTCCAATGGCCAATTACTCTTTCTGGGAAGAACTTTCTCCTCATCTCCAGCCTAAACCTCCCCCGGTGCAGCTTGAGACTGTGTCCTCTCATTCTGCTGCTGGTTGCCTGGGAGAAGAGACCAACCCCCTCCTGGCTACAACCTCCCTTCAGGTAGTTGTAGACAGCAATGAGGTCTCCCCTGAGCCTCCTCTTCTCCAGGTTAAAAAATCCCAGCTCCCTCAGCCTCTTTTAGTAACTTAATGTAGGAACTTTCAAGCATATTATGATTTTTTTGATGAATTTTTTTCTTCTTTCAATGAAATACAACATCAGTAGGGGAAAAGTTAGAATTGCCAGAAACCCCTTAAAAATAACACTAAAAATATGAACAATATGTCTTAATGATGCTTTCACCCTTTAAGAATGCATGCTCACAAAGTAAGTAATTGGATCAGTAATACCCTGGAGTTCAGTGTGTATGTTTGTGTTTGGAGGATGAATGCTTGGGTTCATTTTTTTTTCTGACACAGAATGCATCATTTTGACTTGAATTGTAGAAGATTCTTTTGTAGGGTGTCTGTTGCTGTTGTGTGTTGGCTAAAATCCTGGCAGTGCTGAGAATAGCAGTGCATAGCTGTGGCTAGTTGAAAATGTTTCTTTGAACCTGCTCATGTGAAGAAAGCACATACAAGGGTTGGGTTTTTTTCCAATCAGATACCTTTCCATTTTGGAGGGTTTTTTTCCCAGTCTGGTTTTTTCATGTTCACTGTCAGCTTTCACACCTCTCTGTGTCACACAGAGAAGGTACTGCAGAGCTTATGAGGAAAGGCTGAGAGCCCTGAGGCTCTTTAGTCTGGAGAGAAGACTACTGAGAGGAGATCTAATAAATGTTTATAAATATCTGAGGGCTGGGTGTAAGGAAGGAAGGGAAAGCCTCTGCTCACTTGTGCCCTGGGATAGGACAAGAAGCAATGGATGGAAACTGCAGCACAGGAAGTTCCACCTCAACATGAGGAAGAACTTTTTTACTGCAATGGTCACGGAGCACTGGAAGAGGCTGCCCAGAGAAGCTGTGGAGTCTCCTTTGGAGACTTCCCAGCCCCATCTGGATGTGCTCCTGTGTGACCTGTTCTGGATTCTATGGTCCTGCTCTTGCAGGGGGGTTGGACTGGAATATATTCAGAGGTCCCTTCCAACCCCTAACATCCTGTGATAGATAAGACACCTAACAGCTGATAGACAACAGCCTCCAACAGCACTTCACAAACTGGTGAGAGCTACTTCCATATAGATTCTCCACAAGCCTGGTTTTCAACAGGAGGCATTTTCCCATCTACTGCTGTAGCTGTTGCTGGTGACACTGTATGTGAAACAGACAATAGCTGGAAATGGGCAGAAGACTTTCATGCTTATTTTTAATTTTGCATGTGTGCAGAAGCAGCATTGAAATACCAGCTGTTTGTAGTACATTATTCCCTCACTGTCTGTGTTTCTGTTGGACTGCATTTGATAGTTCCAGAATAGATTGTGATCCCATCATATGGAGTTTGGCATCTCTGTTCTGAATGACATTCACTCTCATTAAACAAGGCAGATGGGAAGGAGATGTAACAAAGGTTCTTTATGCAGCATGCAGGGCAGGACATTTCTAGATCCTGTATTATCACAGGATGTTAGGGGTTGGAAGGGACCTCTGGAGATCTTCTAGTCCAATCCCCCTGCCAGAGCAGGACCATAGAATCTAGCACAGGTTGCACAGGAACACAGGGCTGGAAAGTCTCCAGAGAAGGAGACTCCACAACCTCTCTGGGCAGCCTGCTCCAGTGCTCTGTCACTCTTACAGTAAAGAAGCTCTTCTTCATGTTGAGGTGGCACCTCCTGTGCTGCAGTTTCCATCCATTGCTCCTTGTCCTATCCCAGGGCTCAAGTGAGCAGAGGCTGTCCCTTCCTTCCTGACACCCAGCCCTCAGATATTAGATCCCTTCTCAGTCTTCTCCTCACCAGACTAAACAGCGGCAGGTCTCTCAGCCTTTCCTCATAAGGCAGTGCTCAAGTCCCTTAATCGTCCTTGCAGCCTTCTGTTGGACACTCTCAAGTATAGCCCTGTCCCTCTAACTCCCTACTCCTTGCCTTTTCTTACTCTATGTGCAGTCAGTCCTCTCTGTCCTTCTCCACACTAATGCAGTGCTTTTAAAATTTCCAGTACTGCTATGCTGATCACTTAAAAGTGGAGATTTAAGGCACCGCTCATGGGCAGGGAGGTGCTGGAAGCTGTTAATTGAAACGAATTTGTCTTGCGACCACTAGATGGTGCTGGTTCCTTTTTGATCTCTACCTAAGCCTGAAAGAAAACTGAGCCCTAACTCTTCAACAGTCAGGATCCTATGTCACGGACATGGTTGCAATTCTTTCGGAATAATTAAATGTTCGTATATTTATTTCCCAAAGCAGAGTTTGGAAGTTACAGTATGGGACGTTTGGGACATTTGGGTTAGATGTAGGATAGCTTTGTAAGATCAGGTGATTGTGTTAGGCACTAGGTGCTTTCCATTTTTAAATTGCTATGGTGTGAAGGCTTACATTTAATTGGAGTTTTTAAAATGTGCTGCTATTGGCATTTAAATGTTTTGGTTGTTTGGTTTGGGGTTGGTGTTGTTTGGGTTTTTTTGGGTTTTTTTTTTGCTTTTCTTTTCTCCTTATCATTCATTTTCTTTTTAAACTTCCTCTTCTGTATTCTCAGTAATCTCTGGTGCAAGCTGGCCTTTGGTCTCACAGTATCACACAGTATCACCAAGGCTGGAAGAGACCTCAAAGATCATCAAGTCCAACCTGTCACCACAGACCTCATGACTAGACCATGGCACCAAGTGCCACGTCCAATCCCCACTTGAGCACCTCCAGGGATGGTGACTCCACCACCTCCATGGGCAGCACATTCCAATGGCGAACGACTTTCTCCTCACCTCCAGCATAAACCTCCCCTGGTGCAGCTTGAGACTGTGTCCTCTTGTTCTGGTACTGCTTGCCTGGGAGAAGAGACCAATTCCCTCCTGGCTACAACCTCCCTTCAGGGAGTTGTAGAGAGCAAGAAGGTCTCCCCTGAGCCTCCTCTTCTCCAGGCTAAACAATCCCAGCCTCTCCTGACAGGGCTTATGCTCAAGGCCTCTTCCCAGCCTCCTTGCCCCTCTCTGGACATGTTCAAGTGTCTCAATATCCTTAAATTGAGGAGCCCAGAACTGGACACAGTACTCAAGGTGTGGCCTAACCAGTGCAGAGTACACAACCCAGTTCACTCTCAGGAACAATCATAAAGACATTAACCTCTGTAAAGCTCACACAACTTCCTTTTGGGAACTTGGCAATTTCTGCATGAAATAAGGAAAAGTATTACCTCAAATAACCCTGCAAAGAATACATAAAAGAAAAGTAAATTAGGGACATGGTTTAGTGTTGACTGGTAGTGCTGGGTTGAGGGTTGGACTAGATGATCTTTGAGGTCTTTTCCAGCCAAATATATTCTGTGATTCAGCAGTGCCTTGTTTTAGATATATTTCAGAAAGGAAGTCTGTCCCATCAAAGGTGTTTCAGTACAAGTATGCAGAAAACCTGTTTGGACTCATCAGTGCTATTGCAGAACACCTAACACATGTAAGACTGTGGAAAGGCAGTGTGACTCTTGGTGTTCTAGGAGTGTGGTTGGGAAAAACTCTGTGAAAGAACAAACATTGACAAGAAGCTTTCCCTTTGCATCTTATTGGGGTGGAGATTATGCACATTCTTGCTGTTTAGCTGGCAGGAGTAAGTTTGTTGAGTGTGTAATGGCTGTAGAAGTGCAGTTTCAAACACTTAAAGGCATTACATTGTCTTTCTACATTTTTTCATCAAAAATATTTTATTGCACAATTCCTTCACCAAGGTGCACTTAAATAATAGACAGGGTGCTGGTCTAAGTTTTGCCACAGTTTGTCCTCATTTTGCTAATGTCTTGAAAAGAAGCCTTTTAAAAGTGGAATAATGAAAATTACATTTTCAACCTAAATACTCTTTCCATTCTGAGGGGTAATTTGCAGAAGGCTGTTAACATTTCACTGAGCCCATAGGTTTTGAGCAGGGGTTGTATAAATGCTTTAAGCATGGTAAGTATAATTTATCACTGAAAGAAGAAGGTTCTGTTCCCACAGAAGGTCTAAGAGGGTTATGAATGGTTAAACACAATCAGAAATCTGTGAACTGGTACACATTGTGTATTTTGTAGGGTCAAAATACAGCAGTTATTTATAAGCCTTACACAGAACTAATATTAATTGTTATAAAAATTATGGGTAGCAATTGGTAACAAAACATCTATATTGAAAGTTCAGCATTTTCATAGTACTTGAGAACCAATCGGGTTTTATTCCATTATGGCACAATTCAGCTGAAATCTTCAATTTTCAGGTGGCCTGGCGGCATTGAAGAATCTCCAGCAATTAATTTTGGACCATAATCAGTTAATCAGCACAAAAGGTCTGTGTGAGGCACCTACCCTCATTCACCTGGACTGCTCCTTCAATCTTCTCACCCAAGTTGAAGGCATTGAGAACTGTGGCCTGCTGCAGATTCTGAAGCTGCAAGGCAATAACCTGCAGGAGGTAAAAGCTGGGGGCTATTGTGCAGGCATCTTTGTTCACGTTGCTTACCTATCCTTGTCAGCATGCTGATCATCTGCTCTTCGATTGCTGTGGGATGTGTCATGCTCTTAGGTAGCCTAACCTTATTCTTCTCTTGTTAGAGGGAGGTTTCCCAATGATACAAACAGCTAGCAGGGAAGTATTTTCTTGCTCCTAAAGTCCTTGAGAAATTGGCCCCTCAGGAATATATTTCCCTCTTTTGTTTATCTAGTCTTCCAGTTGTATTATATGACGCTGATTCTTTGTTTCAGATCTAACAAAATATTGTCGTTGCAGATGAGTAATATTTCAGGCTGATTTGATGTGTGCTGAGCCTCCAAAAGCTAATGTTTGGGCTGCAGCATTTACAACAGCAAAGTAGGAAAGGTAGTTTGCTAACAACATGTTGGCACGTCCTGAGTCTTTCATGAATCCAACAGTGGGAAACCATTCTCCATAAGCAGCAAATAACTGCATGGATAAAATAGTAAGATTGTGACTCTTGGGGCCTTGACTCTTTTCTTTCTTTCTTTCTTTTTAATTTTTTTTGCCCAATTTATATTGAATAATCAAATTAGGTAGAAAATTAGGTTAAAAAATACCACCTGATGTGCAGAGATTTTGTGTGACGGCTGTTACCTACAGGATAAGGAAATGCCACATTTACCCAAAATGGCTTTTGTTTGTATTTAGTAGTAATTAATGAAAAGTGTCTGGTAAGCATTCCATTGTTGTTTCTCTGATTTATGCTCATTTTAAACAACCATCTCTTTTCTGTTCAGCTTCCAAGACTGGAAAATCATGTTCTCCTAAGAGAACTGTATTTGGATGACAATAGCATTTCTGCTGTCAGAATGCTTTCTTTGTATTGGCTGCCTCTACTGCAGATTCTTTTGCTATCTCAAAATAGGTAAGCAGGAGACATTCTTCCGTGTAGAAAACTGATACAGAAGAATTTAATAACACAGCATTTGTCTGCAGAGTGGAATTCTCAGTGTGGTTAAAGCATCACTGTCTTTTCTAGACATTTTTTGGGAGCAAGTGGTTGGCAAGTACTGTCGTTGGCTACCTTTAGCTGAGAAAATTCGAAACAGCATTAACTAGGAAGAGTAATTTTTTTTTTCTATTAGCTGTTATGTGAACATAATTTTTTAAGCATTGTGGCATTATTAAAACCATGGTCCTTTTTTTTTTTTGGGTGGGGGTTTTTCTTTGGTTTTGTTTGTGTCTATAGCAATTGTTGCTAGAGTATGTCTGTCAAACTTCATATTTCACAGCTAGCTTATTCAAAACAGACTCTGAGGGCTATGTTAAGTGCAACTGCTAGAGTTAAAAAGGAGAAATAAAGCTATTCTTTTTCATTTTTTTAATATATATATGTCAATTTCCTCCAAACAAAGCATATTTCTTTGAGTTTATCATCCTTACGGCTCAGTTTGAAAAGGCTCGAGACGCTCCAGCGCTCTGTAATTGAGCTTTCTGTTCATTTTCTGAGCTAGTCTGTACAGCTGTGAGGTTAGAATGACCAGACATTCAGGAGTTAATTTTTTATTTCCTCACGCTCTTTTCCTCAGTTTAAATTCTGCTTTAAAAGAAGAAGAAGAAGAAAGAACAATTATTATAATTTACAATAAGAGAGGAGCACAATTCATTTTAAATGGGTCTATATTATTTTAAATGGGTCTATATTATTTTTCTATGCTGTCACCTTTTGAATAAGATTCACCTTAGCTGAACAAATAGAATATACTCTCTTACCCACGCTGTATACACTTTAAACCAATCACTCTGTTTCCCTGTTAGAGTATGCTATTTTTCTAACCATCTTCCTTGAGATTTATCCTACCCTACAAGTGCTTGCACATCTTCATTGACTGCTAGAGTAAGTGCTTGCTCATCTTCATGGACTGCTGGAGTCAAAATGACAGGCTCACATTTGAACAGACAAATCCTATCCTATGTGACATTTAATTCACAGTATCACACAGTATCACTTAGGTTGGAAAGGACCTCGAGGATCATCGAGTCCAACCTATCAACACAGACCCCATGCCTAGACTATGGCACCAAGTGCCACGTCCAATCTCCCCTTGAACGCCTCCAGGGTCGATGACTCAACCACCTCCCTGGGCAGCACATTCCAATGGCGAATGACTCGCTCGGTGAAGAATTTCCTCCTCACCTCGAGTCTAAACCTCCCCTGGCGCAGCTTGAGACTGTGTCCTCTTGTTCTGGTGCTGGTTGCCTGGGAGAAGAGACCAACCCCTTCCTGGCTACAACCACCTTTCAGGTAGTTGTAGAGGGCAATGAGGTCACCCCTGAGCCTCCTCTTCTCCAGGCTAAACAATCCCAGCTCCCTCAGCCTCTCCTCATAGGGCTTGTGTTCAAGGCCTCTCCCCAGCCTTGTTGCCCTTCTCTGGACATGCTCAAGTGTTTCAATGTCCTTCTTAAACTGAGGGGCCCAGAACTGTACACAGGACTCAAGGTGCGGCCTAACCAAAGCAGAGTACAGGGGCACAATGACCTCCCTGCTCCTGCTGGCCACACTATTCCTAATGCAGGCCAGGATGCCATTGGCCCTCCTGGCCACCTGGGCACACTGCTGGCTCATATTCAGGTGGCTGTCGATCAGCACCCCCAGGTCCCTCTGTGTTTGGGAGCTCTCCAGCCACTCCAACCCCAGCCTATAGCTCTGCATGGGATTGCTGTAGCCAAAGTGCAGCACTCGGCACTTGGACTTGTTGAATGCAACATTGTGGCTGGGAACCTGGGGGAGGAAAAGATCTGTGATGCTTCATCCTGTTCTTGTAAGGAATGTCCTTCATGGGAAATTAATATTATTTGAGTGTATGCCACCTGTATTTTTACATAACTTTTCATATTGTTTTCATATAATCTCTAATGAAGTTATATGGATGTGAACTCTTGGATGTAAATATAACAGCTCCATTTACAGAATCTAATCTTCAAGGCACTGGGCTTCTGGGGCTTTCCCCTTTTTGTTCTTTTAATAATTCTTCTGGAGTTTGGAGAAAGTGCTTCCTGCCTGTGATTAACAGGAGCCTTATTTGTTAAGTGTTAGATTCCGAATCACACAGGTTGATTTAATTCACATTCTTCACTTTGTTTTCTTCTCTTTTGTCTCTTGTCCTGTTCACCTTTTCCTGGAACATGCAATAGTGTGGCTCTATCTTCTTACAGTTTTCTTCCTTTTCCTCCAGTTTGTTGTTTTGTGTTTTTTTTTCCCTGCAGCAGCTATGCTGTGTGTAGTAAAATGATTGCAAAACTACTTGAAGACCTCACGTGCTTGCTAGGGATCGAGCAAGCTGAGGACCACTGTGCCAGGTGCAGCCTGAATGCAGCCTCTGCATCTATGTTGTGCTGGGCTGGCTGTGTAGATGTACCTGATGTCACTTGCCTGTCCCCTGATCTTACAGTTCTTAATGTCCATTACAGTGCTTATTCCACTTTTCCAGTGGCCAAGCTGAGATGCAGTGTTTGGTCCGAACTGCGCCAGGGGAAATTTAGGCTCAGGGTGAGGAGAAAGTTCTTCCCAGAGAGAGTTGTTAGCCATTGGAATGTGCTGCCCAGGGAGGTGGTGGAGTCACCGTCCCTGGAGGTATTCAAAAAGGGATTGGACGTGGCACTTGGTACCATGGTTTAGTAGTCATGAGTTCTTGGGTGACAGGTTGGACTTGATGATCTTTGAGGTCTTTTCCAACCTTATTGATTCTGTGATTCTGTGACTGGGAGAAAGCACTTCTCTTTCCATCATCAAACTGGATGTGCTGAAAATAATCACACCCCTCCTCTCCAGACAGTTCCCTTTCTTCCCTTGATAATACCTATAGCTTATCTCAAATATTTGTGACAAACAGGACAAGATAGCCTGAAATGCATATTAAAAGGCTCAAAATTCCTGGCATTTCAGTAGCCTGCCCTGTTACACTCACTTATAAGCAGCTCCATATGTGTGTGCTATACAGCGTAAGTAACTCGGTGCTCTGTGGAAGCAGTGAATGTAATGGAGTAAGCTGTTGAAAGAAAAGCTGTTTCTTTACTTTTATCCCACAGCTAGTGCAATTTTCTACATTTTTTTTTTTCCCCCCTTCAAGTGTGCACTGAGTGCCATTTCCTTTTTACTGATTGCAGGAAGCCCATATAATGCTAATGCTGTGAATCTCTATTCATTTCTAAACGTTAGGTGCTGCAAAAACAACAAAAAGAAAAGAAGCAAAAAAAATCTCACACTAATTTACAGGGGGGTTTTTATTATTATTATTATTATTATTATTATTATTATTCCTGAGATGTTTTGTCTGCATCATAAACCAGAAATTGCCAAAGATTAGACTCCCAAAATTGATTGGTTTAAACCTGTAGTCTAGCAGCAAGAAATTATAATGTAGCAGGCCGTGGTTAACTCCTTCAAGTATAAAAATGGCAGCGATTTCACCACTGTTTTTATCAAGTATTTTATTGTGGCTTTCACATACATGTACCTGGTCAATGTGCTGTTGACCAAAGCCAGTGGTGGATATCTTCTTGAGTTGCTAGCTGCAGATTTAAGACTACATAAAAAAGATCTGTGCTCTGTTTTATAGCAGCTGGAGAAAACAACTCTTACGCTACGTTCAAAAAGGCGCATTTGAGTTTTTGTTTGATGTCGTGGGTGAAGATTTCAGTGTAGGAGGGAAAAAAACCTGGCTTCTGGGACTAAAATTAATACATGTTAAGACTTCATGGGGAAGTTACATTTACATGTCATCCCACCTAATTATTTAGCTTACTAGTTAACGTCTTCTTCAGTTAAACATTCAATTTATCTGATGTTCAGTAGCCAATACTTTCTTCTGTCTTTTCTTTCCTTTTATCCCTTCTTTGTTTACAACTTCAAATTACATAAACCTACTAAATACATAAATCTACTCCTCTTCAAACTTTCTTTTAATACAGCAATAATATGGCAAATTTATTTTTGTACGATTTGTTTCCTTTTTTCTTTCCTTTTTTCTTTCCTTTTCCTTTTCCTTTTTTCTTTCCTTTTTTTCTTTCCTTTTTTCTCCTTTTTTTTGGTTTACAGCTTCAAAATCCATAAACCCACTAAATACATAAATCTATTCCTCTTAGAATTTCTCCTTTATTACAGCAATTATATGACAAAGTTCTTTTTTTACTATTTCTTGGTTTTCCTTAAGAAAACCTTAGTGCAATAAATAAAAATCCTTTTTTCACTTTTTTATTTTCCTTTCTTTTTCTTTTCCTGTTCCTTTCTCTTTTCTTTTCCTTTCTCTTTTCTTTTCCTGTCTTTTCCTTTTCCTTTCTCTTTTGCTCTTCCTTTTTTCTTTTCTTTTCTCTTTTCTGTTTCTCCTCTCCTTTTCTCCCCTCCTTTTCTCCCCTCCTTTTCTCCCCTCCTTTTCTCCTCTCCTTTTCTCTCCTCCTTTTCTCCCCTCCTTTTCTCCCCTCCTTTTCTCCTCTCCTTTTCTCCTCTCCTTTTCTCCTCTCCTTTTCTCCCCTCCTTTTCTCCCCTCCTTTTCTCCTCTCCTTTTCTCTCCTCCTTTTCTCCCCTCCTTTTCTCTCCTCCTTTTCTCCCCTCCTTTTCTCCCCTTTTCTCCCCTCCTTTTCTCCCCTCCATTTCTCCCCTCCTTTTCTCCCCTTCTTTCCTCCCCTCCTTTTCTCTCCTCCTTTTCTCCCCTTCTTTTCTCCCCTCCTTTTCTCCCCTTCTTTTCTCCCCTCTTTTTCCCTTTTCCAGAAAATGCTTTGACCACAATCAGATTCTTTCTGAACATGTTGCTTCCATGTTTTTACAACTAGATGCATGCTTTACCTAAAAGGCTTATTAGCATATATTTTCCTCCCTACTTTAATACATGTGGTATCCCTGTTTTTAACCTAGCTTTTCAGATGTAAAGATCCAGCTCACTGTCATTTCAAGCCGTCATATTGTGACAGTTTGACTGCTTTTCTGGAGTTGTCATAATAAATCCATCCCTGAATGTTGAAATAAGCCAGTCATGAGAAGCTATACTCACACATAATGGTTTTCCCCATCCCATCTTTACCAGTCTCGATCTTTTTTTGATTGCTTTCAGTAGTTCTTTGCTGGTGATAAGTTTATCTTTTAAGTATGTGGCACCATAATGCCTCCTAGGGTATTCATGAGAGAAGTGGCTGACAGAGTTCCTTCGCTGGATTTGGTTACTGCTTATAAATATAGTCAATATTGCAAACAAAAACATTGTTAGTTAGAAAGAATTAAGAAGAAATATGTGCCTTATTGGAAGATCTACATTAAGATGAAGTTTAATTCTTTTGCCTTCCTTCCTGCTAGCCTTTTGTTAACATCAATGTTAATTTTTCAGGGGGAAAGCAAATGTGCAGCAGGATTTGGACCATCCTGAGCAGGAACCGCTATTTGTGTTCAGCAAAGCAATCTTTATTTTCTCTGATGCCTACCTGCAATTCTTTTACTACTTTAAATCTTGCTTTCTGACATAATTTCTGTGGCTATTTGTGTCCTGTCCTGCTCCAGCCTTAAATGGGAGCCGAAAGAGGAAGCTATAGCTTGCTTTTTTGTGAATGTCTCTTACTTTTGTGTCTTCTTTGTAATTTATATCTCTCTTATGCCCAGGGCTAATGTGACAAGGTCAAGTAGTATTAAGTTTTCAGTAATGTCCTTTGTCTTTCTGGTTTGAATTTTCTTAGGAAAAAAATTAACAAAGAATGTCAGTAAAAGGAAAGCTATAGAATGACAGGGAAACATTTTAACTCTCATAATGCCAACAGCAGGCAGGCACACTCCAGGAGACAGTTTGTAACTCACCCCAGCATATACTGATAAAGATCCAGAGAGCTCACTCACTGTACATTAAAAAATTCTGCATTGCCTTTCACCCCTGTGCAAAGTGTGAGGTTTCTTTACCTGAATATTTCTGGATGTGTGATTCTATAATCTCAGTCCTGGATTTTGGTTTTCACAACCATACTCTTAGCTACAAATATCTACAGAATAGAACACAGAATTAACCAGGTTGGAAAAGATCTTCGAGATCATCGAGTCCAACCTATCACCCAACACCATCTCATCAACTCAACCATGGCACCAAGCGCCTCATCCAGTCTCTTCCTGAACACCTCCAGTGATGGTGACTCCCCCACCTCCCTGGGCAGCACATTCCAATGGCCAATCTCTCTTTCTGGGAAGAATTTCTTCCTAACATCCAGCCTAAACCTCCCTTGATGATATTTGTAAAAATAATCACAGAATCACAGAATGTAAGGAGTTGGAAGGTACCTCCAGAGATCATCCAGTCCAACCATGCTGCCAAGGCAAGATCACTTGGAGTAAGTCACACAGGTACACATCTAGACAGGCTTTGGAATGTCTCCAGAGGAGGAGACTCCACAAACTTTCTGGGCAGCCTGTTCCAGTGCTCCAGGTTCAGCACTCTCACTGAACCACATCAGGCTCCCCTTTGCCCAACCCTTCAGCCTGTCCAGATCTTGCTGCATGGCCACACAGCCTTCTGGTGTATCAACCAATCCCCCCAGTTTGGTATCATCAGCTAATTTGCTGAGGGAGTGCTCTATCCCTTCATCCAGGACGTTGATGAAGATGTTGAATAAGACTGCACCTAGTACTGACTGTTGGGGAACACCAATAGTTACAGATCTGCAATTGGACTCTGCACCTTTGATCACAACAGAATCACAGAATTATTGAGGCTGGAATAGACCTCTGAGATCATCAAGTCCAGCCTATGGACTTGACCGCCACATTGACCAGACCATGGCACTACGTGCCACATCCTATCTTTCCTTAAACACCTCCAGGAACAGTGACTCCACCACCAGTCCATTCCAGTCTCTAATTCCCCTTCTCATGATCCTAATATCCAACCTAAACCTTGCCTGGCACAGCTTCAGGCCATACCCTCTGGGCTTGTCACAAGTTGCCTGGGAGAAGAGCCTGACCCCCACCTGACTACAACTTCCATTCAGGTGCTTGTAGAGTGTGATAAGGTCCCCCCTTGAGCCTCCTCTTCTCCAGGTTGAACACCCCCAGCTCCCTCAGCCTTTCCTCATCAGACTTTCCCTCCAGTCCCTTCCCCACTCTTTATTCTAGTTTTTTTTTGTACCTTGATTTTATTTCTTCCCCCCTCTTTCATATTTACTATAAACCAAAATGAACTTGTTAATCTGAAGGGCAGTAATTTGGAACTAGCATGGCAGCTAACTAAACTCGTCAAGACTCATTATTAGTTGCACCAATGCAAGTTTGTGAGTAAAGAAGCTTGAATAAGACTGGACAGTGATGTTTTTATAGTTGTGATAATGCACTTCTTACCATCTAAAATCCTTTGTACAGATGAATATCAGCTCAGTTTCCATACATTTACTCTTCAGTAATCTGCACAGGAATTTTTGTCATGGCTTTGCTACTGCTTGCTACCTTATTGCATGAGAAATGCTCTCATATTTATGAAGAGCAATTCCATTAGTGTCTATATATTAAGGGAGGTTGTAGACAGGCAGAGGTTGGTCTCTTCTCCCAGGCAACCAGGACCAGAACAAGAGGACACAGTCTCAGGCTGCGCCAGGGGAGGTTTAGGCTGGAGGTTAGGAAGAAGTTCTACACAGAGAGAGTGATTGCCCATTGGAATGGGCTGCCTGGGGAGGTGGTGGAGTTGCCATCACTGGAGGTGTTCAGGAGGAGATGTGATAGGGTGCTTGGTTGCATGGTTTAGTTGATTAGGTGGTGTTGGATGACAGGTTGGACACGATGGTCTTGAGGGTCTCTTCCAACCTGGTCTGGTCTGGTCCATTCCATTCCATTCCATTCCATTCCATTCCATTCCATTCCATTCCATTCCATTCCATTCCATTCCATTCCATATAACAGGCAGTTGTTTGACACAGTCTTGCAGAAGCAGACAGAGGAAGCACTAAAATGTATCACAGGACAGTGCAGCCTTGACCTGTTGAGAAATACAAACATAATCATAGAATCATAGAATCAACAAGGTTGGAAAAGACCTCAGAGATCACCAAGTCCAACCTAATACCTATCACCTCATGACTACTAAACCATGGCTTCATGTGCCATGTCCAGTCCTTTTTTGAACACCTCCAAGGACGGGGACTCCACCACCTCCCTGGGCAGCACATTCCAATGGCCAATCACTCTTTCTGTGAAGAACGTCCTCCTCACCTTGAGCCTAATACAAGAATGTGTGCCCAGGTGGCCAAGAAGGCCAATGGCATCCTGGCATGCATCAAGAATAGTGTGGCCAGCAGCAGAAGGGAAGTCATTGTGCCCCTGTGCTCAGCACTGGTTAGGCCACACCTTGAGTACTGTGTCCAGTTCTGGGTCCCTCAGTTTAAGAAGGACAATGAGACTCTTGAACGTGTCCAGAGAAGGGCAATGAGGCTGGGGAGAGGCCTTGAGCATAAGCCCTGTGAGGAGAGGCTGAGGGAGCTGGGGTTGCTTAGCCTGGAGAAGAGGAGGCTCAGGGGTGACCTTCTTGTCTACAACTCCCTGAGGGGAGGGTGTAGCTAGGTGGGGGTTGGTCTCTTCTCCCTGGCAAGCAGCACCAGAACAAGAGGACACAGTCTCAAGCTGCACCAGGGGAATTTTAGGCTGAAGGTGAGGAGAAAGTTCTTTCTGGAGAGAGTTGTTAGCCATTGGAATGTGCTACCCAGGGAGGTGGTGGAGTCACTGTCTCTCGATGTATTTCAGAGGGGATTGGATGTGGCGCTTGGTGCCATGGTTTAGTAGTCATGAAGTGTTGGGTCACAGGCTGGACTTGACGATCTTTGAGGTCTCTTCCAACCTGGTTGATTCTGTGATTCTATGATCTATGTGTTGGGTGGAGATGAGAAACAAACTGACAAGAAGCTTAAGCAATGAGAAATGAAGAAAGAGGAAAAGCAAATTTTGTTCCTCCTCCAGAATCAAGGCCTTCTGTTAGTTTCACTTGAGTTATGGTGCCTGATGAAAAGCCAACTGAGTTGTGTAAATTTTACAAGGCTTCAAATCCTCAGAACTAGATGCCAGAAACAGAATGAAACATTTACCAGATGAAACAAAACACGGAGAAAATATTAAACACTGAGCTACTGAGAAGACTAAGAAATACTTCTAAGTTACCATTTTGGTAATCAGTTCTAGCTCCTTGGATAGCTAAATGGGAATTTTCTTCTGTAAACAAGTAAATTGTCGTGGCTAGAAAATATTCTGGTGCCTTTCTGGTTTATGAACTACTGGTTTCTTTCATTGCAAAAAAATCCAACCCTCTCTTCTGTTTTGTTCCTAGATTGACTGAGCTTGTGCCTTTAAATTCTTTGATGTCTTTGGAAAAGCTGGGTATTGAAAATAACTGCTTGGCAGGTGGGTGGTGTTAAAAGCAGAAAACCCCAATCCGAGCCTTTTATTGAAATGATAAAATTCTTTGATTCCTCCCACCTCCCCATTTAAGACACATTTATACAGAAAACAGAAGTATTTTCCAAACATGGATGTAGTACTTGATGATTTTGGTACATCACACATCATTTAGTGAGGACTAATACAGCTCTGCATTCAAATTTTCTTTCTTCCAACACTACAGACCTTAAAGGTGTCATTACATGGCTAAGAGGCTGTCATAAACTGAAGGAGTTGTCGCTCAGAGGAAATCCTCTTCTCCAGGAAAGGAGTTGGAGGTAAGAAAATAAACTGATTTGCCTAATCAAAGTAGGTGTGTGTGCATCTTCCACATCAATCAGAATGGAATGGAATGGAATGGAATGGAATGGAATGGAATGGAATGGAATGGAATGGAATGGAATGGAACGGAACAGAACGGAACAGAACAGAATAGAATAGAATAGAATAGAATAGAATAGAATAGAATAGAATAGAATAGAATAGAATAGACCAGATTGGAAGAGACCTTCAAGATCATCACGTCCAACCTACCACCCAACACCATCTAATCAACTAAACCATGGCACCAAGCACCCCATCATCAGCCAAACACTTGGTGTACGTACTGTAGCTAAATGGTACAAGTGAGGTAAATATCAACACTTCCACACATTGTAAAAGAATTATATGACAATAACAAATAAAATTCAATTCTCTATCCTCACAGGTAATCAGTGATAGAACAAGAGGGAATGGCCTCAAGCTGCCACTGGGGAGGTTTAAAGTGGACATTAGGAAGAATTTTTTCAGGGCAAGAGTGGTCAGGCACTGGAATGTGCTGCCCAGGGAGGTGGTTGAATCCCCAAACATGGATGTGTTTAAAGGTAGTTTGGATGTGGTGCTTGGGGATATAGTTCAGGGGTGAACCATGTAGAGTAGGGTTCTTGGTTGGACTTGGTGATCCTGAAGGCCTTTTCTAACCTGAATGTTTCTGTGATTCTGTGTTTAGATAATTTATGTTCACGTTTGCTGTATTAGGTTGCCTAATGCAACATCAGCGAAGTTTGGGCTACCTGTGTTTTGGACTATGTGCTGTCTGAAGAGAAAAACATTTCAAAAGATAGCTGTACTGAATACATTCTTGGATGCCTTGTTTGTTTTTTAATAAGCAGACCTATTTGCACTCCCATGTTTTCTGCACATCATTTTGTGAATAGAATTCGATGACTGTGAAAATGTTTCGAATGTCCCATTTGCATTGTTTGAATTCCCACTCTTCTACTTAAGCTAACTGTTCTTTCACTTGTAACCTTGAGGAGGGGAAAAGCTTTCTGGATTCCATTGTAACTGTAAGAACTGACACTTTAGATTGCTTGACCCAATAGAGCTTTCCTGATTAAACAAGAGATTCATTTGTCTAAAGGATTTAAGGCATGGGATACTATAAAATATGGATTTGCTGAATACAGCGTTGACCATAACTTCAGGCAATATGTTCCAGTGAACTTTACATAACCCCCTGATACCAACAGAGGAATTAGTTGTGAAATTTCCCAATTGGTTTTGTACTTTCATGTCCAGCCAGCGATAACACCAACAAAAGTGAAGTAGTAAGAAATTGCTTTTCAAAAATTAAACCCTGGGATCAGGCTGAGCACTCCTAGGGGAACGTGTTTCAATGCTGTACTGATTAATAGAGCCTCTTAAGTGACAGAATATTCACCAGGAAGTTTTCACTAAGTGAAATATTGACTCAGCCCTTCATCAGGAGAAAGCCAGCTGGAAAAACTAGTGTTGAGATCCCACGGCTCTAAGACACCATACTTCCAGCATCAATCAGCTTTGATATGGCACTTTTTAAAGGTCTCAACATCAGCTTTGGCCATTTCTCTCTGTGTGTTTAGGGACTTGTCTGCCTAAACCAATTCTTCTGTTCCAAATGTCTTTCAGACAGGATTATTCTCACATCCATGGGCAGGAGAGGAGGAGAGTTTTACATTTAAAAAGCCCTAATATTCTGTCTTATTGAACTGCATTTTGGACTGTTCTAATTCAGTCCTAGAGACTCTCTCAGATTTGAAAATTGCTATGTATTATCCGAGCTGCCTAATAGTCCTTTATTTCCCTGGGAATAGTTAAGGGAGTTCTAAAACATGGCATTTTTTTAATTATAAGGGAATGCTGAGCCTACAAGTATTTTTTTTCAAAGAGTTCTTCAGTATTAATTAAAACTATTATATATTATCTGAGCTGCCTAATAGTCCTTTACTTCACTGGGAATAGTTAAGGGAGTTCTGAAAGATGGTATTTTTTAATTATAAGGGAATGCTGAGCCTACAAGTACTTTTTCAAAGAGTTCTTAAGTGTTACTTAAACCTACATTGTAATCAAATACAGAGTTTTGGTGTATTGATTGAAATAAATTTGCAGTCTTGAAACTTCCAACAAATTTGGTCTGGTATAAGAAACAGATGAAACAAAGTGGATGAGAAGCTGAACATCAGCCTCCAGTGTGCACTTGCAGCTCAGAAAGCCCATCACATCCTGGGCTGCATCAAGAGAAACAGAGCCAGCAGGGCCAGGGAGGTGATTCTCCCCCTCTACTCCACTCTGGTGCGACCCCACCTGGAGTACTGCATCCAGTTCTGGAGCCCCTATTACAGGAAGGATCTGGAATCAATGGAATGTGTCCAGAGAAGGGCCACGAGGATGAGCAGAGGGCTGGAGCTGCTCTGCTATGAGGACAGACTGAGGGACTTGGGACTGTTCAGTCTGGAGAAGAGAAGGCTCCAAGGAGACCTTCTTGTGGCCTTCCAGTATCTGAAGGAGGCTACAAGAAAGCTGGGGAGGGATTTTTTAGTGTGTCAGGGAGTGATAGGACTGGGGGAAATGGAGCAAAACTAGAAATGGGTAGATTCAGGTTGGATGTTAGGAAGAAGCTCTTCCCCGTGAGGGTGGTGAGACACTGGAACTGGTGAAGCCTCATCCCTGGAGGTTTTGAAGGCCAGGCTGGATGTGGCTCTGAGCAGCCTGCTGTAGTGTGAGGTGTCCCTGCCCATGGCAGGAGGGTTGGAACTGGATGATCCTTGAGGACCCTTCCAACCCTAACAGTCCTATGATTCTAAGGTCACAGCACTAGATTATGTTTCACAATAGCCTAAAAGAGAAGGCACTGATGATACTGATTTATTATTTTTAATTGGTAGACACATTTCTCATACAATTTTTTTCTTACATCAGTGGCCCCAGCTGTCATAACAATGAAATGTCATCTCTGTTGTCATCTCTTTCACTGACCCAAATTCAATATTTCAAAAGTGGATTCCTTTTTTTTCCTGTCAGTCATGTCCAATACCATGTTGGTTTATCACTGAATCACAGAATCACGGAATTTCAGGGGCTGGAAGAGACCTCAAAAGGTCATCCACTCCAGCTCCCCTGCCAGAGCAGATTACATAGGAACACATCCAGGTGAGTTTTGAATACCTCCAGAGAGGCAGACTCCACAAGCCCCCTGGGCAGCCTGTTCCAGTGCTCTGTCACCCTCACAGGGAAAAAAAATCTCCTCATATTTGCATGACACTTCCTATGCCTCAACTTCCACCATTGCCCCTTGTGCTGTCATTGGGCACCACCCAGCAGAGCCTGGCTCCAGCCTCTCAGGAGGATGTGGTATATGGAAAGGGTAAAGGGAGGGAGACTGACAATGTTTAATATACTGTGCAGTTTTTAAACAAAATCAGTGTGATGTATTTTGCTCTCTACAACTACCTGAAGGGAGGTTGTAGACAGGTAGAGGTTGGTCTCTTCTCCCAGGCAGCCAGCACCAGAACAAGAGGACACAGTCTCAGGCTGCACCAGGGGAGGTTTAGGTTCGATGTTAGGAAGAAGTTCTATACAGAGAGAGTGATTGCCCATTGGAATGTGCTGCCCGGGGAGGTGGTGGAGTCACCATCACTGGAGGTGTTCAGGAGGAGACTTGATGGGGTGCTTGGTGCCATGGGTTAGTTGTTTAGGTGGGTTGGATTGGTTGATAGGTTGGATGCGATGATCTTGAAGGTCTCTCTCCTCCTCTCCTCTCCTCTCCTCTCCTCTCCTCTCCTCTCCTCTCCTCTCCTCTCCTCTTCCTCTCCTCTCCTCTCCTCTCCTCTCCTCTCCTCTCCTCTCCTCTCCTCTCCTCTCCTCTCCTCTCCTCTCCTCTCCTCTCCTCTCCTCTCCTCTCCTCTCCTCTCCTCTCCTCTCCTCTCCTCTCCTCTCCTCTCCTCTCCTCTCCTCTCCTCTCCTCTCCTCTCCTCTCCTCTCCTCTCCTCTCCTCTCCTCTCTCTCCTCTCTCCTCTCCTCTCCTCTCCTCTCCTCTCCTCTCCTCTCCTCTCCTCTCCTCTCCTCTCCTCTCCTCTCCTCTCCTCTCCTCTCCTCTCCTCTCCTCTCCTCTCCTCTCCTCTCCTCTCCTCTCCTCTCCTCTCCTCTCCTCTCCTCTCCTCTCCTCTCCTCTCCTCTCCTCTCCTCTCCTCTCCTCTCCTCTCCTCTCCTCTCCTCTCCTCTCCTCTCCTCTCCTCTCCTCTCCTCTCCTCTCCTCTCCTCTCCTCTCCTCTCCTCTCCTCTCCTCTCCTCTCCTCTCCTCTCCTCTCCTCTCCTCTCCTCTCCTCTTTTCTACTCTCTTCCTTCTGTGACTTATTTTTACTCCGATGCCTACTAATCAAGTGTATTACAGGTGCCTGTGTGCAAGTGTGACAGATTTTCCTGTTGTCATTTAAGTAGGTAAAATCTTGGGACTGACTTCCCTGGTGTCAGTATTTCAGCAGGAGTCTTGATGCCACCAAAGCATTAAGAAGTCTTGCTACGTTCTGTAAGAACTGGTGGGTGTCAAAAGGGAGGGGACAGGCTCTGCTCAGTTGCACCCTGTGACAGGACAAGGGGCAATGGATAGAAACTACAGCACAGGAGGTTCCACCTCAACATGAGGAGGAACTTCTTCACTGTGAGGGTCACAGAGCACTGGAACAGGCTGCCCAGAGAGGCTGTGGAGTCTCCTTCTCTGGAGACTTTCCAGACCCATCTGGATGCATTCTTGTGCAACCTGGACTAGATTCTATGGTCCTGCTCTGGCAGGGGGAGGTGGACTCAGTGATCTCCAGAGGTCCCTTCCAACCCTAACATGTCCTGTGATCCTGAATAAAGTTTTAGTTATTATATTAACATAAGTTGTAAGGCCAAATATCTGTAATTTGTCATCAGTAAAATGAGTGGTTTAACTTTTTTTTTCCCCTCTTTTTTTTCCTCCCTAAAACTAATTATAACCTTTTATTTTCCAAGGAGCTCTCTGTGTGAAGTCCTTCCTAATTTACAGTTTCTTGATGGTGAAATCTTAAACTCTCTTACATTACCCACAACTGAAACAACTGAAGTATCAGAATCAAGAGCATTTCAGGAACTTTGTCAAGTTCAAATTGAAGAAACTCTTCGATTGAAGGAACAGGCTGCTGAACTGGGGTATGTACCTAGGAGAACTGGATGTGTCTTATGTACTGGATGCATTTATGAGAGGCTGGAACACTCTCCTACAGGGACAGCCTGAGAGAGCTGGGGTTGTTCAGCATGGAGAAGAGAAGACCCCAGGGAGAACTAATAGCAGCCTTCCAGTACCTGAAGGAGGCCTACAAGAAGGCTGCACAGGGACTGTTTGCAAAGGTCTGCAGTGATAGAATGAGAGGGAAAGGTTTGAAATAAGAGAAGATTTAGATTAGATGTTAGGAACAAGTTCTTTAGCATTAGGGTGGTGGAACACTGGACCAGCTTGCCCAGAGGTGTAGTTGAAGCCCCATCCTTGGAGATCTTCAAGGTCAGGCTGGACAAGGCTCTGAGCAACCTGATCTAGTGGAGGATTGGAATGGAATGGAATGGAATGGAATGGAATGGAATGGAATGGAATAGAATAGAATAGAATAGAATAGAATAGAATAGAATAGAATAGAATAGAATAGAATAGAATAGAATAGAATAGAATAGAATAGAATAGAATAGAATAGAATTAACCAGGTTGGAAAAGGCCTTCAAGATCATCAGGTCCAACCTATCACCCAACACCATCTAATCAACTAAACCATGGCACCAAGCACCCCATCCAGTCTCTTCCTAAACGCTTCCAGTGATGGTGACTCCCCCACCTCCCTGGGCAGCACATTCCAGTGGCCAATCTCTCTTTCTGTGAAGAATTTCTTCCTAACCTCCAGCCTAAACCTCCCCTGGTGCAGCCTGAGACTGTGTCCTCTTGTTCTGGTGCTGGTTGCCTGGGAGAAGAGACCAACCCCCAGTTGGCTACAACCTCCCTTCAGGTAGTTGTAGAGAGCAATAAGGTCTCCCCTCAGCCTCCTCTTCTCCAGGCTGCTCATTGTAAGGGGGTTGGACTAGATGACCTTTGATGGCTCCTTTCCAACACAAATCATTCTGTGAGACTATACATAGCATTCAGAAATATGCTCAAGAGGGGACTGGATGTGGCACTTGGTGCCATGGTTTAGTCATGGGGTCTGTGGTGACAGGTTGGACTTGATGATCTTTGAGGTCTCTTCCATCCTTGGTGATTCTGTTAGTGCAGGTCTTGGTGTGCTGTGAATTTTACTCAGCTTTTTGCCTGAAAATGTATTATGTTCAGAAATGAATTAGAATAGATTTCTTCCATGCAAAAGAGTATTTCAGGCAAATATTAAAACATGTGGGCCTCGACTTTTTGTTTCAGTCTGAGAAATCAGGTGGTTGAAAACCTTTAGTTAGTGGTTGTAGAATGAATTAATAGACACACAATGCATTGCATTGCTCTGCAGGAATAGTGCTTAAACCCTGAAAGTTGTATAATCATAAACATGATTTCCAGCTTTAGCTTAGTCATACCCAGTTTATCTGTTAGTGCAATATGCTCTATTTTGGGCTGCATTTGTTTTCCAGGCATGCATAATTTATGTTCTAAGGGATTTCAAAAGATTTTGACCTCTTTTCCAGCAGTGGATTAGATGGTTTTATTCACAGGTCTTTGATTTTATCATGCTTATTGCTTTCAGCATTGTTACCATGGTTGGTTGTCCAATGAATTCAGCTTAGACATTGCAAGTTGTAATTTATCATTTGTGCTTACTATCTTTACATCACTTTACAACATCCAAGTCCCTCAAACTTCTCATGCTAGTACTCACACTTGCTAATATTGCATGTTTTCTTTCTCCATTCCTTTTTATTTCCTGGGAGGTTCCAAATATCTTTGTAATCCTTGTAGAGGAGAAGAGGAGGCTCAG
Source organism: Melanerpes formicivorus (assembly GCF_026170545.1). Lineage (NCBI taxonomy): Eukaryota > Metazoa > Chordata > Aves > Piciformes > Picidae > Melanerpes > Melanerpes formicivorus. Next base: position 2,781,597 of record NW_027142406.1, on the reverse strand, counting down.
GCAAGACCTTATTGCTCTCTAAAACTACCTAAAAGGAGGTTGTAGCCAGGTGGGGTTCGGTCTCTTCGCCTATGCAATCAGTAACAGAATGAGAGGACACAGTCTCAAGTTGTGCCAGAGGAGGTTTAGGCTGGAGAAATTCTTCACAGAAAGAGAAACCGGCCACTGGAATGTGCTGCCCAGGGGGGTGGTGGAGTCACCATCCCTGGAAGTGTTTAAAATAAGACTGGATGAGGCGCTTGGTGCCATGGTTTAGTTGATTAGAAGGTATTGGGTGATAGGTTGGAATTGATGATCTTTTCCAACCTAGTTGATTGTGTTATTCTGTAATAACCAACTTGCCTTGATCCCAGCCAGTACTGAATATTATCCCAGAGCAGGTGAAGCATGTGACATTTGACAATACTTTAGTCTGAACTTCTCCTTGAGTACTTTGCTGGTTCATGAAAAGCATCCACTTTTGTTTTTACAATCTATCTGGCTTTCATTTACATGTAAGCCTGTTTATCTATGATGTCTTGTTACTACATAAAACGTTGCCTTGATGTATTACTTGCTGTTACAAAGCCAACAGGAGCCTTGTGAATTCAACAGGCAATTGCAAAGTTCTATATGTTTGCAGGAGTGACCCTTTGCAACAATACAGACTGGGATTAGTTGGCTGAGAAATTTCTATGCAGGAAAGGACCATTAGATCTGGATAGGGCATTGGAATGGGCTGCCCAGGGAGGTGGTGGAGTCCCCATCCCTGGAGGTGTTCAAGAGGAGATTGGACGTGGCACTTGGTGCCATGGTCTAGTCATGAGGTCTGTGGTTACAGGTTGGACTCGATAATCCTTGAGGTCTCTTCCAACCTTGGCGATACTGTGATACTGTGAGATAAAGAAACTGAAAGCGAGCCAGCAGTTTGCCCTGGTACCAGAGAAAGTTAAGAACTTCATGGCCTGTATCTACAGCATCATAGCCAGTAGATTGAGAGTTATTATTTCACCATATTGCTGTTGACAATTACCTGAAGGGAGATTGTAGCCAGATGGGGGTTGGTCTCTTCTCCCAGGCAACCAGCACCAGAACAAGAGGACACAGTCTCAAGCTGTGCCAGGGGAGGTTTAGCTGGATGTTAGGAAGAAGTTCTTCATAGAAAAGGTGATTTGCCATTGGATGATCTCAAAGGTCTTTTCCAACCTGGTCTGGTCTGGTCTGGTCTATTCTATTCTATTCTATTCTATCCAAAGTTTGGTGCATGTCCCCTCAGGTGATTGGGCCTTTAAGCATATGTTCAGGAAGACACAGCCAGACTGCAATGGTTCATGAGAGGAGATTGAGCAGCAAGGGCCTAAGCTGAAGCAGGAAAGGTTCAGACTGGTGTAGTGGCTTGATTCTAGCCAGTAGGTAAGCACCCACCATCTGCTTGCTCACTACTTCCCACATGAGCAGGATAAGAGAAAGAATCAGAAAAGCAGAAGCAAGAAAAACCTGTGGAACAAGATAAAGACAGTTTAATGAATGAAGAGGGGAAAAAGAAAACAAAAACACAAAAAAGAAAGCAACCAAATGATGCAAAGCAATCACTCACCACCTCCCACTAGGAGACTGATTCCCAAGCATTCTCTGAGCAATGGTTACCTTAGAAAGACTTATAGAGGTGTTATCACAGTATCACCAAGGTTGGAAGAGACCTCAAAGATCATCGAGTCCAACCTGTCACCACAGACCTCATGACTAGACCATGGCACAGAGTGCCAAATCCAGTACCCTCTTGAACACCTCCAGGGACAGTGACTCCACCACCTCCCTGGGCAGCACATTCCAATGGCGAATGACTCTCTGAGTGAAGAACTTTCTCCTCACCTCCAGCCTAAACTTCCCCTGGTGCAGCTTGAGACTGTGTCCTCTTGTTCTGGTGCAACACAGCACCATATGGGCAGCGATAAGAGCTTTAAGAATATCAAGTCCAGTTACTAACCTTACACTGACAAGTCCTTAACTAAACTGTATCCCTGAACACTACATCTACACAACTCTTAAATATCTCCAGGAATGGGGGCTCCACCACTGCCTTGTGCAAGCCATTCCAATGCCTGATAACCTATTCAGTGAAGAAATTCTTCCTAATATCCAGTCTAAACTTCCATTGATGCAGCTTGAGGCCATTTCATCTTGCCCTATCACTTGTAACTTGTTTGAGCAGTCTAACCTCCAACTTCCTAAAACCTCCTTTCAGACAGTTGTATAGAGTGATAAGGTCTCACCTGCACAGCTAGGCCTAAGGGAAAACCTTTCACTATTGGGACAGTGATGAGTTGCAACAAGTTGCCCAGTCTCTGTCCTTGGAGGTTTTCAAGACCTGTCTGGATAAAGCTCTGAATGAAGGAAACTCTTCAGTACGAGGGTAGTGGGACTCTGGAAGAGGCTGCCCAAGGAGGTTGTGGATGTCTCCTCCCTGGAGGTGTTCAGGACCAGGTTGGATGAGGCATTGATCAGACAAGTCTAGTTGAGAGGTGTCCCTGTCCATTGTGGGCAGGTTGGAGTATATCATCTCTAGAATTGTTAGGGTTGGAAAGGACCTCAAGAATTATCCAGTTCCACCCCCGCTGCCATGGCCAGGGACACCTCACACTACATCAGGTTGACCAGAGCCACATCCAGCCTGGCCTTCAAAACCTCCAGGGATGACGATTCTACCACCTCCCTGGGCAACTTGTGCCAGTGTCTCACCACCCTCATGGGGAAGAACTTCTTCCTGATATCCAATCTGAATCTACCCATTTCTATTGTTTTTTCCATTCGCCCCAGTCCTATCACTCCCTGGCACCCTAAAAAGTCCCTCCCCAGCTGTCTTCTTGTCCACTTCAGCTACTTGAAGGCCACAATTAGGTCTCCTTGGAGCCTTTGACGTAGCTGTATCAAATTTAGTTTTAAAATTAACTTCTGGTGTGTTAAAGCTATGTTTAATTTGACTGAAAAAATACTATTTATGGATGATTTGACAACTGTTGAAAACTACACTTCTTAAAAGGAATTTAAAAGGAACAACTTCTTTGTCTATAAGCCTTAACAGCATGGCTATTACATCTACATACTGCAATACTTTAACTGAATTAATGTGACATGGCTGAAGAGCAGGCCAGCAATAGAGTAAACTTCTGTCTGTTTCACATTTTGCTAAGTTATGAGCCCCTGTAGGTGCGACCTCAAGTATGTAAGCTGCCAAAAGTAATCACTGCTTGCTTCCCTAATCCATGTTTCATGGACCACTGCTGCCCAGTTAAATTGTCTGTGCTGTTTCAGCATGAAACATCACTGTTCTTGCCATGCTTAAGAGTGAAATGTAATTTAAAATGAGATTAATCCAATGAATGCTTTCTGTCATATAATCTCTGGATGTAATCTTTAGATTCAACAAGGGCGCATGTAGAGTCTTGCACCTGGGAAGGAACAACTTCATGCACAAGTATAGGCTGGGGAACTGACCTGCTGGAGAGCAGTGAAGGGGAAAGGGACCTGAGGGTCCTGGTGTATCACAGTATCACCAAGGTTGGAAGAGACCTCGAGGATCATCAAGTCCAACCTGCCACCACAGATCTCATGACTAGACCATGGCACCAAGTGCCACATCCAATCCCCTCTTGAACACCTCCAGGGATGGCCATGAGCTAGCAATGTGCTCTTGTGGCCAATGCCATTCTGGGGTGGATTAGAAGGGCTGTGACCAGTAGGTCAAGAGAGGTTCTCCTCCCCCTCTACTCTGCACTGGTGAGGCTGCATCTGGAATATTGTGTCCAGTTCTGGGCCCCTCAGTGCAAGAAGGATCTCAGGGAACTGTTTGAGAGAGTCCTGCGCAGAGCCACAAGAATGATGAAGGGAGTGGAACATCTTCATTATGAGGGGAGACTGAGGGAGCTGAGGGCTCTGTAACTTGGAGAGGAGGAGACTGAGAGGTGACCTCATTCATCTTTGTAAATATGTAAACGGTGAGTGCGGAGAGGATGGACTCTTCTTGGTGGTGCCCAATGACAGCACAAGGGGCAATGGATGGAAGCTGAGGCATAGGAAGTTTCACATAAATATGAGGAAAATTTTTTTCCCTGTGAGGGTGACAGAGCACTGGAACAGGCTGCCCAGGGAGGTTGTGGAGTCTCCCTCTCTGGAGATATTAAAAACTTGCCTGGATGCATTCCTGTGTAATCTGTTGTAGGTGATCCTGCTCTGGCAGTGGGGGTTGGACTGGATGATCTTTTGAGGTCCCTTATAGCCCCTGAAATTCTGTGATTCTGTGATTAACATTGCTTCAGTCTAAGCACCTTCCCTTATATTGATAAAAAAAATCTTTATTTTAAAGTGTCTGTTTTCCCAAGTTCTCTCTAGGCATTGTGGTTTTGGGGTTTGTTTCTTTCCTGTAGTTCTAATCTAAATTTTTAAATTACTGTTATTTTTGTATTAGCTTTGATAGTTTCCAGATAAAACTGGATTATTAAGGCTATTACAGGATTTATAAAAAAAATGCCTCAAATCCTCTAAATTTTTCAACCTTGTATACTTCTAACCACACAGAAAATTCATAGTGAAATGCATGCTGTGATGCCTGTTTTGAACAGACAGGAGCCTTTTAAGGAAAATAAAACTCAGAGACAAGCAAGCAATCTAATGTATATCAGCATATCAATAGAATAGAATAGAATAGAATAGAATAGAATAGAATAGAATAGAATAGAATAGAATAGAATAGAATAGACCAGACCAGACCAGACCAGACCAGCTTGGAAGAGACCTTCAAGATCATTGCGTCTAACCTGTCAACCAATCCAACACCACCTAAACAACTAAACCATGGCACCAAGCACCCCATCAAGTCTCCTCCTGAACACCTCCAGGGATGGTGACTCCACCACCTCCCCGGGCAGCCCATTCCAATGGGCAATCACTCTCTGTGTGTAGAACTTCTTCCTAACCTCCAGCCTAAACCTCCCCTAGCGCAGCCTGAGACTGTGTCCTCTTGTTCTGGTACTGGCTGCCTGGGAGAAGAGACCAACCTCCGCCTGTCTACAACCTCCCTTCAGGTGGTTGTAGAGAGCAATGAGGTGACCCCTGAGCCTGCTCTTCTCCAGGCTAAGCAACCCCAGCTCCCTCAGCCTCTCCTAATAGGGCTTGTGTTCCAAATCCCTCACCAACTTCGTTGCCCTTCTCTGGACTCGTTCCAGCAAGTCAACCTCCTTCCTAAACTGAGGAGTCCAGAACTGGACACAGGACTCAAGGTGCAGCCTAACCAGTGCAGTGTCCGGGGCAGAATGACCTCCCTGCTCCTGCTGGCCACACTGTTCCTGATGCAGGCCAGGATGCCATTGGCCCTCTTGGCTGCCTGGCCACACTGCAGGCTCATGTTCAGCCTACCATCGACCAGCACCCCCTGGTCCCTCTCTGCCTGGCTGCTCTCCAGCCACTCTGACCCCAGCCTGTAGCACTGCATGGGGTTGCTGTGGCCAATGTGCAGAACCCGGCACTTGGATGTGTTAAATCTCATGCCCTTGGACTTGCCCATCTGTCCAGCCTGTCGAGGTCCCTCTGCAGAGCCTCTCTACCCTCTGGCAGATCAACTCCTGCCCCCAGCTTGCTGTCATCCGCAAATTTGCTGATGATGGACTCAATGCCCTCTCCCAGATCATCAATAAAGATGTTAAAGAGCATGGGGCCCAGCACTGATCCTTGGGGCACACCACTAGTGACTGGCTGCCAGCTGGATGTGGCACCATTAAATACTGCTTACAGAAATGAAGGAAAGAAAAATATAATTAAGATTTATAAATGCTGGAGCTGTTTTTCAATCAGAGAGATTGCTGTTCACTGTAGGAATATGGAAGTGTCTAAGGATCATTGGAAGTGGAAGGTAAATTAGAAAATAGTAGAGGGAATGGTTATTTTTGAAGAGCATTTTTGCAATCTTAAGCACATGTAAAAATGGTTTTGGGTTTGGGTTTTATTTTCCTTTTCTCTTTCAGGCTTGCCTCTTCTGTTGGTTCTGCAGAGGGACAATGCTGGTATTTGAATCAGTTGATGAAACTTAGTGTTAAACATCGCTACGAGCACGAGCACGGGGAACAGAGCATTACTGAGAGAGATGGCCCAGAAGCACTGCAAAATCATTTAAAGCAAACATCCCCTGGCTGCCTACAGGAAAATAACCTCTTTATCATGGGTGTGACAGAAAATAAACAGGTCTTGTTGGATCCTTCCGAAAGATGGATGACCGCTGGCCGTATTCAGGCCACATCCATTAACTCCTCCATACCTGTGCACCAAAAGGAAAATAAAGAAGATCAGAGAGGCAAGCAGAAGAGCACTGAATCATGTATTAATTACAGTGGGGAGAGCAAAGGCAACAATAACTTGTCAGCCCAGCTCACGGTGCAACAGTCAGTGGTAGCAGCAAGGAGTACAGGAAGGGATCTTCAGGATTTTGAGAGTGATGCAGAAAGGTAAGAGAGATGTCAGATTGCTTTCAGGAAGGTTGTATGGACAGGCAACAGCAGTGAGGGTTTCTTTCAGAAGTTGTAGCAAGAAGGCAATCTTTTTAAGCTCGTTAGACAATAAATTGGTATTTTAAGGTGATGGACACTAGATTTCCATGTTAACAACACTCCCTTGCAATGTTCTGTCAGTTGATGTATTACAGTATATATGTACTTAAAATAACTTTGAAATACTGCATAGGAAGAGCATTTTAAAACTCTCTCTTTTTTTTGCAATGTATTTATGACACCAGTTTGGTGATAGATAGAATTATAGGGGATATAAATGCTGGATGGTTTGTAGGAGCTCTGTGGTAGTTTAAACTGCAAATTAACCTAAGGGGTTTTTGCTATACTATTCACTAGACATTCAAGATTCATCTGTGTGGAGTTTATAGACAGTATCATTTAGAAGCCCAGAGAGAAGAATTGCTTAACTCTACCATCCTACTCCCTTGACCTTAGGCCAGTCTCCTGCTGTTGTGATGACTGAAGAGCTAGCAGCCTGCCCTGCCCTTGGTACTCCTCCAACATGCCTCAACCTGCTCCTTAAAAGTTGAGGCAGAGGTGAGGGGTCAGTTCAGCTTGTTCTGTGCCCCCAAATACTCTTCTTCATGAAGCAGACTGGTTTATTACCTCTTTGGAATGCATGTGCTTCTAGCTTATATGGTTCTGGATACACAATCAGGGAAACCAGAAGCTGACATTTTTGCCTTGAAGGGATAAAAATGCAGTTATGATTTCATAAGAATTCAGTTTTTAAAATGCAGATCTTGAGAAGACTGTGAAGAGCAAGCATAGAAGATGTGCCTCTTCATCCTGCTTAGGTGAATGGCAGTAGTACTTAGTAGGTACTTAAGACATTAATAATTTATCATAAAATTTATTATTCAGGAAGAACACAGAATTCATCACTGCCTCTCAAGAAGTTGAAAGTAACAGTACAGTAGTCTATTATGGAAGGGGAATGCCTCAGAAAAATTAGTTTGAAAGGGCTCCTTTAGAGTTTTTTAGTTAATGTTTTAACTGTCAGTCTGTCGTTGGGCAGTTCTTTTCAACACAGAATACAAACTCAGTTACTGCTTTTTATAAACTCAAAGCTTATATATAAACCATGTTTAGGGGGTGATAGACTTGATAAATGCATTTTAGGAGAAAAAAAGAAATCTGGTCAAATCTCTGGAGCTCCCTTCAGGTACTGGAAAGCCTCTATTAGGTCCTACCCAGTGCCTTCTCTTCTCCAGGCTGAGCAACGCAAGCTCCCTCTGCCTGTCCTTATGGGAGGGGTGTTACAGCCCCCTGATCATTTTTGTGGCCCTTCTCTCAACCCCCTCCACCAGGTCCATGTCCTTCCCATGTTGAGGACTTTAGAGCTGGAGCCATGATTTTGTAATTTTTCAGCTAGGATAATCATAGAATCATAGAATCAACCAGGTTGGAAGTAGACTTCCAAGATCATCCATTCCAACCTATCACCCAGCCCTATCCAATCAACTAGACCATAGCACTGAGTGCCTCATCCAGGCTTTTCTTGAAGATCTCCAGTGATGGTGACTCCACCACTTCCCTGGACAGCCCGTTCCAATGGCAAATCACTCTCTCTGTGAAGAACTGTGAAGAACTTCTTCCTAATATCCAGCCTGAACCTCCCCTGACACAGCTTGAGACTGTGTCCCCTCATTCTGTAGTTGGTTGCCTGAGAGAAGAGACCAGCCCCCACCTCGCTACAACCTCCCTTCAGGTTGTTGTAGACAGCAATGAGGTCTCCCCTGAGCCTCCTCTTCTCCAGGCTAAGCAACCCCAGCTCCCTCAGCCTCTCCTCATAGGGCTTGTGTTGCAGGCCCCTCACCAGTTTTGTCACCCTTAAATCCAGCCATACTAGTGGGCCTATGACATTCATAAAGGTGTTTATTTCTCTACAAGGCTGCATATGGCAGCATCCATGACCCAGTCCCTTTGGCGGCAGTACCAGGCCAAGAGGAAAACTGACTCCGGCGAAATGAAGAATCCTTGGTTTACAGAAGCTCTGAGACGGAAGCATGAAGCTGCCACACTAATCCAGGTGGGTCTAAAGAGAAGAAATAAATCTTACTACTCTTCTGTACTTGTCATCTTCTCTCTCTTTTTAAACTATTTTATTAATTATTAAACATTTATTACTTATTAAACATTTTAGCTAATCAGCACAATCTTTCTCTTTCTGAAAGGGAGCTTTTGTTCTGAAAAGTTTTGTAGACTTACAAAGCATTTTCCCTCTATCTTTTTGGGTTTTTTTTCCACCAAGAATTTCTGTGAATTAATTTTGCTTGATTTACTTCTGATATTATATTTAAGATATCTTTTGCCCATGTTCTTACTGGAGTGTGTCTGTGCTGTTGAACTCACAGAGTGGTACATCATGTCTGGTATTTATGCACCTCACTGCTCTTCCCATCTTATTCTATCCTACCTATCATAGAATCATAGAATTGTTAGGGTTGGAAGGGACCTCAAGGATCAGCTAGTTCCAATCTGCCTGCCATGGGCAGGGACACCTCACACTAGATCAGGTTGCTCACAGTCACATCCAGCCTGGCCTTCAAAACCTCCATCTCTTTCCCTCTCTCTTCATCTCCAAAACCTAGGATTGCCTCATCCATACTGCTATTGGGATAGACCATGGCCTAGACCATCCTCTGGTAGATACAGAGCTAAGAGTTAAACAGAATGGATTATCCTGTGCAAGAATGTACAGATGGTTTAGGTTGGAAGGGACCTTAAAAGATCATCTAGTTCCAACCCCCCTGCCACAGGCAGGGACACTTTCCACTAGACCACGTCACTCAAGGCCTCATCCAGCCTGGCCTTGAACGCTTCCAGGGAGGGAGCATGTACAACCTCCATGAGCAACCTGTTCCAGTGTCTCACCACCCTCACTGTAAAGAATTTCTTCCCAATTTCCAGCCTAAATCTACCTTCCATAATCTTCAATCCATTCCTTATCATCCTATCACTACAAGCCCTTGTAAAAACTCCCTTCCGGGCTTTCTTGTAGGCCACCTTCAGGTACTGGTAGGCTGCCCTAAGGTCTTCCAAGAGCCTTCTCTTCTCCGCAATGAATAGCCCCAACTCTCTCAGCCTGTCGCCATAGGGGAGGTTCTCCAACCCTCTGATCATCTTTGCAGCCTTTCTCTGGTCCCACTCCAGCAGCTCCATGTCCCATACATGCTGGGAGTACCAGAACTGGACGCAGTCCACGCCTTGGTGCTGTTTAATTTGCTAACCATATGCAGTATTTACCTGCCAAGTTGTCAGCAAATGGACCCTATATTGATTTAAAATTTCACTTCAACTTGAGGACATTCAGTCTTGTAAGGCTTCTCTAAAAAAGTTGACAGTGCCCAAGTGATTTAGGAGCCAAAGTGCCATTTGCAGACTGAAATTCTAAATACTTCATTGCTATCTAACTCGACAAATGGGCAGTAGCAAACTGTTTAGTCAATGTGCATATTAAGATGTAGGACAAGTACAGAATCATATTACAGCAGTCAATTATCTGGGAAGTTCACAGGATCACAGGATGTTAGGGGTTGGAAGGGACCTCTGGAGATCTTCGTGTCCAATCCCTCTGCCAGAGCAGAGGGCCAGGTTTTTCTGGAGTATATTGTGTAGCTAGTATGTTAAAAATTGTTCCCCATAAACTTATTTGATCCATTTTTGACTTCTATTGAAGCGACGAGTTTCACTAAAGTGTGTAGTAATTCAAGTATGCTTCCTTTCATTTGTTTCACACCTGATCATTTCCAAAGTTAGCATGAAAATAATCTGTCATTATTTATCTTCTCTGCATTTTTTTTGGATGTTTTTGTTAGCTCTCTCTTGTGTTTACTCTTCTGGAAAGAAAAGCTTAGCCCATTTGATCTCTTTTCACATTACTCTCTACTACTTTTCATCTGTTTGTCCCTCTCTGAACTTTTACCTCATCCTGTTCAACCTTTTTGAAGAAGTGGCTAGAGCTGCATTTCTTAGGCAGAGATACCATTAATGAGTACAATGAGGCAGTTTTAACCTCATATCTTAAAAGCTACTAACATAATTTTACTTTTTGATCATGACTGGGCACTGATCTGATCCTTTGTCCTGTGTTAACAGCTGCCTTACACTTCTCCTTAGAATATACATACATAGAATAAACCAGGTTGGAAGAGACCTTCAAGATCATTGTGTCCAACCCATCAACCAATCCAACCCACCTAAACAACTAACCCATGGCACCAAGCACCCCATCAAGTCTCCTCCTGAACACCTCCAGTGATGGTGACTCCACCACCTCCCCAGGCAGCCCATTCCAATGGGCAATCACTCTCTCTGTATAGAACTTCTTCCTAACATCCAGCCTAAACCTCCCCTGGCACAGCCTGAGATTGTGTCCTCTTGTTCTGGTGCTGGCTTCCTGGGAGAAGAGACCAACTCCCACCTGGCTACAACCTCCCTTCAGGTAGTTGTAGAGAGCAATAAGGTCACCCCTGAGTCTCCTCCTCTCCAGGCTAAGCAACCCCAGCTCCCTCAGCCTCTCCTCATAGGGCTTGTGTTTCAAGCCCCTCACCAACTTCATTGCTCTTCTCTGGACTCGTTCCAGCAAGTCAACCTCCTTCCTAAACTGAGGGGCCCAGAACTGGACACAGTACTCGGAGTGCGGCCATTAGGATGGCTTTTCTCCCTTGCATAAAAACTAACTATAGTTGTTGAATGGAATATATTTGTCACTAGATTGCAGACTAGCATCAGGATGTTTTGTCTGGATGGTTGTGAACATCTGTAGGAAAATAACAACAATGAAATAATGAAGGAATAGTTAATACGTTATTTTTAGATTTTAATAGGTATTTTAATATGTTAATAATTAAATAATCAAAGTATTTCTATAATAGTAAATAATAAATTTTATAGAATAATAATTTATTTAGTGTAAGAAATAATAATTTATATTTAATAATAAATAATAATTAAATAATTTAACATTTTACTCTCTTAATAGATCATTTCATATTGCAATAATCAGGATTTGTGTGTCTAAACCCAGTAACATTTTCTACCACCTTTGAAATTAGCTAATCATCGCCTAAAAATTAATAAGCTAAACATCAAGCTAGAATATGAGATTTGCCCTTCCTGTCTTAGTGCTTTCATTGCACTGCCATTAAATGTCAACAACACTACATCTTTCAGAGCACTAGAAGGTTCTCCTGTGGTGTTGTAAGTGCTTAGGGCATCTTGAACTCTCATAATGTCAAACCCTGATCTGGAGAAAAATTGCTCTCCCGAATTCAGTGTTCCTAATTCCATCTATTTCATTTTGTCCTCTTCCTAGATCTGGCTCTACAGCTTGGCATGCGTTCCTAACACCTGTTCCTCTCTTCCTAGCACTCTAATTCCTAATGTGTTCCTTTTTTTTTTTCCTGGATATGCTTATGCCTACTGGCAATATTTTATTAAAATAAAGATCTTAGTTAAGAAAGAGGAACTGACCTGGGTCAATTGCATGGGATGGCTCCAGGAATTGCTACTTGTAAAATTGAAGACATTTAGTGCAAGTGTATTTTTACTCTCAGTAATTTGAAAGTTGACACTCAGATTTTTCTTATGGAGCCTTTCCTTTCAGTTTATAATAGTCCCTGAAGGAATTGTCAAGTAATTAATTAGTTGACCCAGGTTTGCAGTTGAGGGAGTTGCAGGATTCCTTTCTGCTTACTTGCGGAGAGCCTCTCGAGTACTCTAAGCTTTAGACATATGCTGGCATTTAATTTGTCTTGTAGTTTTAAATGTCACATAAAGTTCAAAAAACAGATCATTGAGCTATTAAACCAAGGCCCAAGATGTTTTATCTTCCTAATGGGATAACACAGAGAATCTGGGTTTGGGGGTTGATCTATGGCTTTGTTTAACATGCTTTAAATTTTTTTGTTTAGGCATTTTGGAAGGGTTGGCTTTTGCGAAAGAAACTGACCAGGGCTCTTGCAGCTGTTAAAAGTGACGAAGTGGAGGATGACTATGAAGAAATAGAGCTGGATGAGTTTACCTTTCCTGAAGTAGGTACAGTAATTAGCATTGAAACTTATTTTGTGTAAGAAATAACTGTGGTTCTTCTTAAGCAGTCGTTCAGGTGTCAGCAAGAAAAGAAATTGGAAGGACTGCCAGGGCTAGGGTGAGCGTGTTGGATGTCCAGAAATAAAGAAGTGTTTGGTGCATATACATAGCTCATTTAAATGTGTTGGTCATGGGTTAATTACTTCTCCTTGATATACTCTGGGAGTTACTGTGCTATTATTGTTGCACCCACTATAGAACCCCCATGTAATAGAATCATAGAATCAGCCAGGTTGAAAAATACCTCATCATCATCAAGTCCAACCTATTACCTAATACCTAACAACTCATGACAACTAAACCATGGCTCCAAGTGCCACATTCAAACCTTTGTTGAACACTTCCAAGGATGGTGATTCCACCACCTCCCTGGGCATCCCATTCCAATGGCCAAATATGCTTCCTTTCATTTGTTTCAGACCTGGTTAGGCCACACCTTGAGTACTGTGTCCAGTTTTGGGCCCCTTAATTTAAGAAGGACATTGAAACACTTGAATGTGTCCAGAGAAGGGCAATGAGAGTGGGGGGAGGTCTGGAGCACAGCCCTGTGAGGAGAGGCTGAGGGAGCTGGGGTTGCTTAGCCTGGAGAAGAGGAGGCTCAGGGGAGACCTTCTTGCTCTCTACAACTCCCTGAAGGGAGGTTGTAGCCAGGTGAGGGTTGGTCTCTTCTCCCAGGCAACCAGCACCAGAACAAGGAGACACAGTCTCAGGCTGTGCCAGGGGTAGTTTAGGCTGGAGGTGAGGAGAAAGTTCTTCCCAGAAAGAGTAATTTGCCATTGGAATGTGCTACCTGGGGAGGTGGTGGAGTCCCCATCCCTGGAGGTGTTCAAAAAGGGATAGGATGTGACACTTGAAGCCATGGTTTAGTTAGTCATGAGGTGTTGGGTGATAGGTTGGACTTGATGATCTTTGAGGTCTTTTCCAAGCTTATTGATTCTGATTCTATGTTGTTAGTTGGAGCAGTTTCAGTTAATCAGTCTTTGGTCATCTGAGTATTGGCCGCCTTCTGCCATCCCCTTCCCTTTAGAAAATGGCTGGGCTCTGTATGAAATTATTACCAGTGTCCTGATGACTTGGAATACTTCAATTTAATTTTTTTTCTTCTCCCTTTCAACAGCTATTTGAAGATCTTTTTTCAGTATTACTGACTTGTTGTAGGAGCTGGAAAAAGGTTTGAGGCAGGAGTCGCAGGAGTCATTCGGTAGACAGGAAATGTGTGTGTGTAAACATAAGAGATCTGTCTCAAATTTTAGGGAATTTTTTTTTCTTTAATTTGAAATATATATACAAAAAAAAAAAAAAAAGAGAACAGTCTCATTAGTTGATGTTCTCTGATCCCTGGCTTCTTTCAAAAATAATAAAAAGCAGAAAGTTGAAGGATTTGTTTCTTCGCACAGGAAGGAAGTATCTGTTCATATATTAAAGAAGGAAAATACCCTGGTTTGAATTATTCAGCAGTAGGCCAGAGTCTTGTATACTGTAATTCAGTTGAGCCACTCTCCTTCCACTCTGTCCGACCCAAATAATCCTGTGCAAACTGCATGGGCCACTCTGTTCCAGCTGTCTGTCAGATAGGCAATTGATTTGGGGCAGGTGCTGCTAAGGCCAGAGAGAAAAGGAAAGGAGGGGGATCAGCTTCAGCATCAGCTTCTGGAGTTGCCCCACATTATTTCTTCTCCACTCCCCATCCCCCTAAAATCTTTATTGAGTTTATTAGGAAAGAAACAAAATATGGGTTTAGGAAGCAGTTCTCAAAGTGTTTAGCTTCAGATCCTGACAGGAGGACCATGAGATACCATTTTAATTTGCACAGCAGACTCAACGGCTGAACAGAGGACTGATGTTAACAAGTTATTCAACCTCTTTGCTTCTTTTCATAAAAAAAAAGATATAAGAACATCTGTTTGCTACAGATCAGTGTCTGTGATAAATTTACACTGCATACAACCCACAAAAAATAGACATTAGAATAGAAGAATAGAATAGAATAGAATAGAATAGAATAGAATAGAATAGAATAGAATAGAATAGAATAGACCAGACCAGACCAGACCAGACCAGACCAGATCAGGTTGGAAAAGACCTCAGAGATCATCAAGTCCAACCTGTCACCCAACACCATCTAATCAAGTAAACCATGGCACCAAATATCCCATCCAGTCTCTTCCTAAACATCTCCAGGGATGGTGACTCCACCACCTCCCTGGGCAGCACATTCTAATGGCTAACAACTCTCTCTGTGAAGAACTTTCTCCTCACCTCCAGCCTAAACTTCCCCTGGCACAGCTTGAGACTGTGTCCTCTTGTTCTGGTGCAGGTTGCCTGGGAGAAGAGACCAACCCCCTCCTGGCTACAACCTCCCTTCAGGGAGTTGCAGAGAGCAAGAAGGTCTCCTCTGAGCCTCCTTTTCTCCAGGCTAAGCAACCCCAGCTCCCTCAGCCTCTTCTCATAGGGCTTGTACTAGATACCTCTAGATACCAGCCTCATTGCCCTCCTCTGGACATGTTCAAGTATCTCAATGTCCTTCTTAAATTGAGGGGCCCAGAACTGGACACAATACTCAAGGTGTGGCCTAACCTGTGCTGTGTACAGGAGCAGAATGACTTCCCTGCTCCTGCTGGCCACACTGTTCCTGAGACAGGCCAGGATGCTTTAGATCCTGAGAGGAGGACCATGAAGTACCATTTTTATTGCACAGCAGACTCAAAGGCTGAATAGAGGACTGATGTTGACAAGTTATTCAACCTCACTGCTTCTTTTCATCAAAAAAAATCTATGTATAATAACATCTGTTTGCTCCAAATCAGTGTCTGTGATAAATTTTCAGTGTATACAATCCATGAAAAATAGGCATTGTTCAGTAAGGGAGCATTTTGGTGCTGAAGGTTGGTGACTGTAACGAGAATGATACCTTGAAGTATTTCTCATATTTTTCCCTTCTTTTTTTTTTTTTTTTTTCCCCTTCTTCCATTTTTCCAAGCAAATATCATCTCTGTGCAGTTTAATGGTGAGAAATATGTGGTTTAATAGGTTCTGCCTAGTTCAGGCTAGCCATCCTCAGTATGTGGTTGCCTGGACCGGTGTTTCTCTTGCCCTTTCACACAGAAACACAGAATTACTGAGGCTGGAATAGACCTCTGAGATCATCAAGTCCAACCTATGACCTAACATCACCAGACCAACCAGACCATGGCACTAAGTGCCACACCCAGTCTTGCCTTAAAGATTGGGTGGGGGTTGGTCTCTTCTCCCAGGCAGGCAGCACCAGAACAAAAGGACACAGTCTCAAGCTGTGCAAGGGAAAGTTTAGGCTGGAGGTGAGGAGAAAGTTCTTCCCAGAAAGAGTAATTGGCCATTGGAATGTGCTGCCCAGGGAGGTGGTGGAGTCCCCATCCCTGGAGGTGTTCAAAAAAGGATTGGACGTGGCACCATGGTTTAGTTAGTCATGAGGTATTAGGTATTAGATTGGACTTGATGATCTCTGAGGTCTTTTCCAACCTGGTTGATTCTAAGATTCTATGACCTCCAGGGATGGTGACTCCACCACCTCCCTGGGCAGTCAATTCCAGTTGCTAATTCCCCTTTCCCTGAGGAAGTGCTTCCTAACATACAACCTAAACCTCCCCTGGCACAGCTTCAGGCCATGCCCTTTCTGCCAAAGGCTGCCTGGCAGGAGAGCCTGATCCCTCCTTCATTCTCTGAGCTGGGGAATACCAAATCACATGGACTTTTCACTTCTACAAAAACAAGCAACGGAAGACTTGTGACAGTCTAGAGCTCTATTTCCTTGTTTCTGGCCTAAAGTGCTTTATAGCAGATTTCTGAAGCAGAGCCAGATAGTGACACATGTGACAGCATGTGTGGGTATTTGCTGGGCCTCAAACAAGTGTGTAGGGAGGAGTACATACTGCTAGGCTAAGAGATCGCATTTGCTAGGGTGTGAAGGCAGAGAACAGTATCTGGAGACCACTTTGTACTGCAGATTTCACTGCTGGATAGGGTGAGTGAAAGGAGAGAGAAGGGCAGAATACCCTTTCCTTGTTGCAAACCAACACTAAATCCTTGTCCAAAAGTTTTTTGAATGGTCCAGTACTTTATGGTGTAGTAATAGGGTTTTTTTAATACCAGTATTATGATGTTTAATCTGTGCCCAGTTCTATTCAACATCTTTATTAATGACCCGGATGAGGGAATCGAGTCAACCATTAGTAAATTTGCAGATGACACCAAGTTGGGAGGCAGTGTGGATCTCCTGGAGGGTAGGAGGATGCTGCAGAGGGACCTGGCCAGGCTGGGTCAATGGGCTGAGGCCAGCAGTATGAGATTCAACAAGGCCAAGTGCAGGGTCCTGCACTTTGGCCATGACCCCATGCAGTGCTACAGACTGGGGGATGAGTGTCTGGAGAGCCGCCTGGCAGAGAGGGACCTGGCAGTGCTGGGGGACAGCAGCTGAACATGAGCCAGCAGTGTGCCCAGGGGGCACAGAAGGCCAGTGGCATCTTGGCTTGGATCAGGAATAGTGTGGCCAGCAGGACTAGGGATGGAATTCTGCCCTGTGCTGGGCACTGCTGAGGCCTCACCTGGAGCACTGTGTGCAGCTCTGGGCCCTCCCTGCAAGAGAGATCTTGAGGTGCTGGAGCAGGTCCAGAGGAGAGCAACCAGACTGGAGAAGGGACTGGAGGGAAAGTCTGATGAGGAAAGGCTGAGGGAGCTGGGGTTGCTTAGTCTGGAGAAGAGAAGACTCAGGGAGGACCTTATCACACTCTATAAGTACCTGAAGGGAAGTTGTAGTCAGGTGGGGGTCAGGCTTTTGTGCCAGGCAACTTGTGACAAGACAGGAGGGCATGGTATGGAGGGCAGGGGAGGGTTAGGTTGGATATTAGCAAGCACTTCCTCACAGAAAGGCTGATTAGGCACTGGGATGGACTGCCCAGGGAGGTGGTGGAGTCGCCATCACTGGAGGTCTTTAAGAAACGCTTGGATGTGTCACTTGGTGGCATGGTTTAGCTGATGTGGTGGCGTTAGGTCACAGGCTGGTCATAGGATGATCTCAGAGGTCATTTCCAGCCTCCACAATCCTGTGATTCTGTGATTTTATACAGTATTACCTAGCATCGTGCAAAATCACTAGTGTCCAAGCATCTACTGAAACCATTTGCAAATATGCAGTGAGATGTTAGGCACCAGCCTTCCTTAAATTGCAGTTTAATATCTTAATTACAAACTCATGTACCCAGTACTCTGTGGAAGGTGAGACTGTGAAACAGCATGGGGAAAACCCCAGTCTCTGCCAAAAATCTGCTGGTTACTTCCTTCAGGCACATTGAGCCCTGGTATATTTTTAGCACAAGTTTGAAAGCATGTCACATGACAAAATTGATTATGTGTGATTGACCTGGAGGAAGGGCCTTTGCCTTTCTCAGTGATTGGTAATCTTTTCACCTGAACAATTACTGATAGCTTCTTGTATTCATATCAGCTCCTGTACGCTGCCGAAGACATTCAGAGGCAACTGATGGCAGTAGTGTTTTGTGTCTGTTGTATGTGCAGTGTCAAACAGGCTACCCCAGATGAGATGAAAGATCTGGACAACAGATGTCTCAGAAAGTATGAGCCTGGTATTTTGTGATATTTTCCTGTCTTTCATGTGGACTTTGGAGAATTCCAGCCTATATGCTCCGGAGAGCTGATCTTAAGGCAACCTTTCATCAAGAGTCCATCCACGCAGCAAATGCTCTCTGCAAGGCAGAGCTCACTTTACCTCTGGTGGGCAAAGTCTGACAGCACATTTGCATGACACAGCTCTTGCTTTCTGTACCATCTCACCATCAGAGGCTGGGGAGGGGTCTGGAGCACAGCCCCACGAGGAGAGGCTGAGGGAGCTGGGGTTGCTTAGCTTGGAGATGAGGAGGAGGCTCAGGGGAGACATTATTGCTGTCTACAACTCCCTGAAGGGAGGTTGTAGCCACGTAGGGGTTGGTCTTTTCTCCCAGGCAACCAGCACCAGAGCAAGAGGACACAGTCTCAAGCTGTGCCAGGGGAAGTTTAGGCTGGAAGTGAGGAGAAAGTTCTTCATAGAAAGAGAGACTGGCCATTGGAATGTGCTGCCCAGGGAGGTGGTGGAGTCACCATCCCTAGAGGTGTTTAGGAAGAGCCTGGATGAGGCACTTGGTGCCATGGTTTAGTTGATTAGATGGTGTTGGGTGATAGGTTGGACTTGATGATCTCAAAGGTCTTTTCCAACCTGGTTAATTAAATTCAATTCCATTCAATCAGCATCGTTGGAATAAAACATGAGTCAACTATAAAAGGGTTGAACTTGCTGGTGTGTCAGAAAACTAATCCAGTTGAAGAGGATCAGTTTAAAGACAATTCTTTCCTCCTAATAATGGGCATTGAATAAACTGTTTTCCTACACTGAGTAAGCCTATGGGCAGAGGTTGCTTTTTGAACTGAGTTTAAATGAGAGCTAATCTGCTCATACTTTTTAGAAAAAGAAAGCAACTTTGGAGGTTGCCACCAAGGTAAAAGGAAATCCAAATCCATCACTGCTTCTTTCATCAGAGGGGGTAAATCTGTTGCCCTGAGACATAGCATTGTTCTGCTTCTGAGCTCGATTATACAGAACTTTAAAATCCCTTTGAAATTACTGACCAGGAGCTTCCTTCATAGTTTATCTTTACATAGCCACATTCAGATACATAGACATGGCTTTTCTTTTTTTCCCTTGTCATCCATGGCAGCTAAGTAGCAATTTTTTTGTTTGATTGTTGTTTTGGGAGGGTTGGGGAAAGTAGGGTGAAGAATAACCAGTATGGTTAGGGGCTGCCCTGCTGGAAAGCAGCTCCATGGAGAAAGACCTCAGAGTCCTAGTGGACAGTAAACTCTGCATGTGACAGCAGTGTGTCCTTATGGCCAAGAAAGCAAATGGTATCCTGGGATGCATCAGGAAAAGCGTGTCCAGCAGGTCTATTCTGCCCTGGTGAGACCACACTTGTTTGGGGTTCAGTTTGGGGCTCCCCAGTTGAAGATAGGCAGAGACCTGCTGGAGAGAGTCCAATGGATGAGGATGACTAGGGGACTTGAGCATATCCCCTATGTAGAGAGACAGAGATCCCTGAGGCTGTTTAGTCTTGAGAAGAGAAGACAGGGAGGGGATCTGATCAGCATCTATCAATATGTGAGGAGTGGGTGTCAAGTAGAGGAGGACAAGTTCTTTTTGGTGGTGTGCAGCAATGGATACAAACTTGAATGTAGGAAGTTTCACCTCAACATGAGGAGAAACTTCTTTACAGTCAGGGTGATGGAGTCCTGGAACAGGCTGCCCAGAGAGGTTGTGGAGTCTCCTTCTCTGGAGTCTTTCAAAACCCACCTGGATGCATTCCTGTGTGGACTACCCTGCGTGATCCTGCTCTGGCAGGGGGTTTGGACTCAATGATCTCCAGAGGTTTCTCCAAACCTCTAATGTGCTGTGATACTGTGATAAAAACTACCTCATTAACTCTACATCTCCCATCTTTAGTGTTCTTATCACGTTCAAGCTAGACACATAGAGTGTGTTTTATTTTCTTTTCAGATAATCCTTCATGAGGTGCTTTGTCTCAGGTTGTGAGCTTGTGACTGTGGCCTTGTGACAGTGATTGGTGCTTTCAGAGTAGTGCCAGGAAGCGTGTGGCCTATGGCTTAGGACATCCCCATAACATTTGTTGTATCTTGACACTGCTACACATGGCTAGCCAATTAGGGAAATAGTTGAGTTGCTGGAATGTGTCCAGAGAAGGGCAACAAAGCTGGGGAGGGGTTTGGAGCACAGCCCTGTGAGGAGAGGCTGAGGGAGTTGGGGTTATTTAGCCAGGAGATGAGGAGGCTCAAGGGTGACCTTATTGCTCTCTACAACTGCCTGAAGGGAGGTTGTAGCCAGATGGGGATTGGTCTCTTCTCCCAGGCAACCAGCACCAGAACAAGAGGACACAGTCTCAAGCTGTGCCAGGGGAAGTTTAGGCTCAAGGTGAGGAGAAAGTTCTTCACAGAAAGAGAGACTGGCCATTGGAATGTGCTGCCCAGGGAGGTGGGGGATTCCCCATCCCTGGAGATGTTACAAAATGGATTGGATGCAGCACTCGAAGCCATGGTTTAGTTGTCATAAGGCATTAGGTGATAGGTTGGACTTGATGATCTCTGAGGTCTTTTCCAACCTTGTGGATTCTGTGATTCTGTGATACACACACACACACACAGAGACACACACACACACACACACATATATATATATATATATATATATATTTAACATATGTACCCATGTGATTTCTCTAAATCCATATGGCTGAAATGATGGAAACAATTTCACAAGAGAAAAGCACACAGGACCCTAGAAAGGACCCTGGAAGTTTTTGTTCACAAGAAATGTACACGTACAGCATTGGCTCTTCCAAAAGTCTGAATCTTATTGTAGCTCCTGTCAGTCATTCCTGACCTGCATGACCCAAACTTTTCTAGAAATGCATTTTTTGTCTTCAGCCTGACAGTGTTCAAAGGAAGCTCTGGGTCCTACACCTTTTTTTGAGTACAGGAATCAAAATTACAGATGGGTAAACGGTAACCTCAGCTTCAGAGGTTAGACAGGGTTCAAGTAAGCGTCAGAAATGTATGCTTCGAAAAAATCTTTTCTCCTGTACACTCCCACCCACCTCAATAAATATCAGGCTCCTGACACCTTCAGGCTACCCCTCAAAGTGGCTCCAAGACCCAGATGCAGCTTTCCCCATTAAGAAGATAAGAATCTTCAGATCTTTCCCCTCTCTGACTCTGCCACACTATGCACATTTTTAGCTGTTATGACCCTAAAGCCTTTTTACAAACCAACAAACACAGTATTCGAGAGGCAATGAATTGAAACCAACAATAAACAAAGCCAACCAAGGGACCCCTCATGCCCATCCTTCAAAAATACATGATTTCAAAGGAAGATAATCCAAAATGGTCACAGAATCACAGAATTTCAGGGTCTGAAAAGGACCTTGAGAGATCATCCAGTCCAACCCCACTGCCAGAGCAGGATCACCTACAATAGATTACACAGGAACACATCCAGGCAAGTTTTGAATATCTGAAGAGAGAGAGACTCCACAACCCCTCTGGGCAGCCTGTTCCAGTGCTCTGTCACCCTCACAGGGAAAATATTTTTCCTCATATTTACATGAAACTTCCTATGCCTAGCTTCCACCATTGCCCCTTGTGCTGTCATTGGGCTTCACCCAGCAGAGCCTGGCTCCATCCTCTTGGCACTCACCCTTTACATCTTTATAAACATTGATGAGGTCACCTCTCAGCCTCCTCCAAGCTACAGAGCCCTCAGCTCCCTCAGTCTCTCCTCATATGGAAGATGTTCAGGCTAGATGTGAGGAGGTCAGGCTAGATGTGAGGAGGAGGTTCTTCACCATGAGAGTGGTGAAACCCTGGAATGTGTTGTCCAGGGAGGTGGTCAAGGCCCCGTCCCTGAGGGTGTTTAAGAGTAGGCTGGATGAGGCTCTGGCCAGCCTGATCTAGTGTGGGGTGTCCCTGCCCGTGGCAGGGGGGTTGGAACTAGATGATCCTTGTGGTCCCTTCCAACCCTGAATGAAACTATGAAACTATGAAACTATGTTGCACTCCCTTCATCATCCTTGTGGCTCTCATCTGGCATCTTTCAAGAAGCTCACTATTTTTCTTGAACTGAGGAGCCCAGAACCGGACACAATATTCCAGATGCAGCCTCACCAGTGCAGAGCAGAGCAGGAGGAGAACCTCTCTTGACCTACTGGTCACAGCCCTTCTAATCCACCCCAGAATGGCATTGGCCTTCCTGGCCACAAGAGCACATTGCTAGTTCAATGGTCATCCTTCACTCCACCAGGACCCCCAGGTCCTTTTTGCCTTTGCTGTTCTCCAGCAGGTCTGTCCCCAACCTATAGTGGTGCATGGAGTTGTTCCTTCACAGGAAAATTTCCTAGGCATCAGCCTAGAACTGCCCCAATGCAGGAACTGAAGTTTGTCAGAAGTGCTGGCCTATGAAGTAATCTGATTTGTATAAAGGCTGGATGAAAGAAAAGGCTAAACACACAAAAGACATTCAGGTCTTCCATTTCAAAGGAAGTTTTCAATCACAGGCTATCATCAATATGTAAATGTGCATAGAAAAGTCATTTGGGCCTCCTGTATGAGCTATAAGAGCTAAAAGTTTGTGATGTCTTCAGAAGCTTGTCAGAACTTAGCACTTTTAGAGAAGACATTTCTAGAGGAAAAAAAAATACTTAGTCTTTGGCAGAAATGAATTTCAGCTTAAAAAAGGAAGGAAAGCTGTCCTGGAGTAGCACTATATTTGAGTGAAAAACTCCACAGAGTGAAATATGTTTGCCAGGAACCAAGAGAGAAAGTTACAGCTTTCTGCCAGATGAAAGTACAGCAGGACTGGCTGAGGTATGCCCTTGTCTCTTGTGAGTGTCCACAGGGTTAACTTTCAGCATATGAGGTTTCTGCCTGACCATTCTCTCCTTTCACTCTGAGCCATTGTTTACCCTGCAGGATTTCTAACGCTGGGAAAAGTAGTTCTTCCTGTGGCACGTGTTGCCCCAACAGTATTCTATCAGCTTATTTGAAGTAGACATAGAATGCTGTTGAACTTTCAGCCTTGCATTCAAGTGCTGCCTTTTACTTGCCTGCTTGTTCTGCCTCTTTGTTTTATTCTCTTGGAGTGAGCTGGACTTTGTTGAATATAATTAACTGAAAACTACAAAAGTGCAAATCAAGGATGTCACCAACCTTGAAGCATTTGATTTCAACTTGTATTCTCTAGAGGAAAAAATGGTGAAAAGATTCATTCTGATTGCTTGCTTGATTGATTTATTACATATCATTCTTATTAAAAACGAGCTTGAATGTAGGGAGAGCAGCTACTATAGTGTGGCCAGCAGGAGCGGGAAGTTATTCTGCCCCTGTACTCAGCACTGGTTAGGACACACCTTGAGTCCTGTGTCCAGTTCTGGGCCACTCAGTTTAGGAAAGATGTTGAGTTGCTGGAAGGTGTCCAGAGAAGGGCAACAAAGCTGGGGAGGGGTCTGGAGCACAGCCCTGTGAGGAGAGGCTGAGGGAGCTGGGGTTGCTTAGCCTGGAGAGGAGGAGGCTCAGGGGAGACATTATTGCTCTCTCCAACTCCCTGAAGGGAGGTTGTAGCCAGGAGGGGGTTGATCTCTTCTCCCAGGCAAGCAGCACCAGAACAAGAGGACACAGCCTCAATCTGCACTAGGGGAGGTTCAGGCTGGATGTTAGGAAGAAGTTCTTCATAGAAAGAGAGATTGGCCATTAGAATGTGCTGCCCAGGGAGGTGGTGGAGTCACCATCACTGGAAGTGTTTAAAATGAGACAGGATGAGGCACTTAGTGCCATGGTTTAATTGATTAGATGGTGTTGGGTGATAGGTTGGACTTGATAATCTCAGAGGTCTTTTCCAACCTGATTAATTCTGATTCTAATTCTGATTGTACTTTGTAAAGCTTGATTGAAGAAAGGACATTTTGACTGAGAACACAACTAATAGCCTGCTTCACTGAGGGGAGAAGAGGTCCAGACAAACAGATTAGATGAAACCAGGTGGTTAACTGGAGGGTTCTTTGTGGGTTTGTTTGTTTGTTTTGTTGTTGAGGGTTTTTTTTTGTGTTTTGTTGTTGTTGTTGTGGTTATTGTTGTTTTTTAAAGCAAATAATTCCACACACTATTCCTGTCAAATTGTAATGAAGGAAATATTTACTCTCTTAATAAGGCATCCTTATTTTTTTGCTCTGCCATTGTTGTAATGCTCAGGAGACAGTCATGATTGCAATTTCAGAGTAATTTTTGGATGTTTATTTTAATAGAATCATCAGAGAATCATAGAATGGCTTAGGTTGGAAGGGACCTTAGAGATCATCTACTCCAACCTGCCCACCAGGGGCAAGGATGCCTCACTATTAGACTTGGTTGCACAAGGTCTCATTCAGCCTGGCCTTGAACACCCCCAGGGCAGCCTGTTCCAGAGGTCCCCCACCCTCATACTGAAGAACTTCTTCCTAAGATCCAGTTTAAACCTACTCTCCTTCAGCTTCAAACCATTCCCCTTTGTCCCATTGCTATGAAAAGTCCCTCTCCAGCCTTCCTGTAGGATCCCTCCAGGTATTGGAAGGCAGCTTCAAGGTCCCCCCCCAGAGTGTTTTGGCTTGTTTGCATTCTGTTGTTTATTTTTCCTATTTTTATCTATCTATATATATATAAATATAAATATATATATATATATATATATATATATATATATATATATATATATAAAAATATGAGGAGGGGAGATTTAGGCTGGATATTAAGGAGAAATTCTATATAGTGAGGGTGGTGAGACGCTGGAACAGGTTGCCCAAAGAAGCAACCTCCAGGGAGGTCGTGAATGCCTCTTCCCAGGAGGTGTTCAAGGCCAGGCTGGATAAGGGCTTGGGCAGCCTGGTCTAGTGGAAGGTGTCCCTGCCTGTGGCAGGGGTGTTGGGACAAGCTGCACCAGGGGAAGTTTAGGTTCGAGGTGAGGAGAAAGTTCTTCACAGACAGAGTTGTTAGCCATTGGAGTGGGCTGCCCAGGAAGGTGGTGGAATCACTGTCCAAGCCCTACGAGGAGAGGCTGAGGGAGCTGGGGTTGTTTAGCCTGGAGAAGAGGAGGCTCAGGGGTGACCTCATTGGTCTCTACAACTACCTGAAGGGGGATTGTAGCCAGGAGGGAGTTGGTCTCTTCTCTCAGGCAACCAGCACCAGAATGAGAGGACACAGTCTCAAGCTGCACCAGGGGTGGTTTAGGCTCGAGGTGAGGAGAAAATTCTTCACTGAGTCATTCGCCATTGGAATGTGCTGCCCAGGGAGGTGGTGGAGTCACCGTCCCTGGAGGGGTTCAAGAGGGAATTGGATGTGGCACTTGGTGCCATGGTCTAGTCATGACAGGTCAGACTTGATGATCCTTGAGGTCTCTTCCAACTTTGGTGATACTGTGATACTGTGATCTCAGAGTTAATTGTTTAAAGCAGAAGGTTTGACTAGAGACTTCTAGTCTAGTTTCTGACTAAACTGTTTCTGTCCTTGAAACGGTGAATGACTCAGTGAGGAAATAGAAGCAGGAGAGAGGCATAGAGAGTTAGTTCTTAATTTTCAAAAGAAGTTTCACGACTTTGTCAGCTGGTAATTCATCTTAGGATTCTGAGGTCCATCAGCTTTGGAAACTTAAGTTAGCTTCCGCTCCCATAGCAGCTGAGTTAATCTACACCACTTCAGCAGTTACATGCTCTGAGTAATGTCAATGATTTCCATCCTTTGGGGATTGTCTTAGAGATGACCTTACAAAACATGCAGACTAGATGGTTTTATTTCTCATCAGAAGTTAGATTACTGGTTTCAGTTGAGGGATCTTTTCCTAGATGTTAACAGAAAGTCCTTAAACCACCAATTTCCAAAGTCTGAAAGAATATACCAAGGGAAGGGTTGTTCTCAATCTGTCCAGCTTCTTTCATTCTCCCCATAAGCATCTGCTGCTGAACACTTCTGGAAGCAGAGTGCTGATGTAGATAGATGTGTGGTCTGACCCAGAACAGATTTGCAATGTATCAAATACTGGCCATTCTTTTCAGCCTGTATGTTAACATCTTCTTGCAGCTTCTTGCTTCTAACCATAGTACATTTTGGGGGATTGGTTTGTTTTTTATTATGCTCTTGTGATCCTCCTTGATCTCAGAAAGATAAAAGGCAATATGTGGTAGCATTATTCACACTTTGGACAGAAGTGCTTCAAAGCTGAGTGCAGGTTTTACACTGTGTCCTGTGAGCTGGGTTTTGTTCATGATTTAAATATGGGTCAGAACAGCCCAAATTACACCTATAGTGATTATAAAAGGTTATGTAGCTCCAGAAAGTAATGCAGAGCATACAGAATTAGATTAGAATTAAATTGTATGGATAATGCTTGCACTAAAACTCTGCTTTTCAGTAAGTCGTTCCGTCCCCACTGAAGTTAGTAGAACTGTTCTCACTGACTTGGGTGGTTGCAGGGTTGGATTCTAGTTTTGAGACCACAAAGTTTTAATGTCCAATGATAAATAGTCATTACATTTTTAAAAGAAAGGGGTATTATAAATATTGGGAGGGGGGGAGGAGGGAAGAAAAAGAAAAGAAAGAACTAACAAAATGAAAAATGTTAAATACAATTTTCCATGCAAGTAAATATAGTATACCTGGAACTGCTTATCAAACATTAGCATTTTATTTGCTTTGGAATTCAGTTCAGATTGTTGGTTTGTTTATTTTTCTATCAGTGAACAGTGCCAGTAGAATACACCTAAGTATTGATAGATCTGTCATAAACTTTGCATTAATCGTAGCTCAGGACTCTGTTCATGGGAAACAGTTTCTTGAACTTGGTGCTGCCAAAATCTCTAGGGATGGGATGGGATAGAATAGGATAGGATAGAATAGAATTGAATTGAATTGAATTGAATTGAATTGAATTGAATTGGATTGGATTGGATTGAATTGAATTGAATTGAATTGAATTGAATTGAATTGAATTGAATTGAATTGAATTGAATTGAATTGAATTGAATTGAATTGAATTGAATTGGATTGGATTGAATTGAATTGAATTGACCAGGTTGGAAAAGACCTTCAAGATCATTGCGTCCAACCTATCACCCAACACCATCTAATCAGCTAAACCGTGGCACCAAGCACCCCACACAATCTCTTCCTAGACACCTTCAGTGATGATGACTCCACCACCTCCCTGGGCAGCACATTCCAATGGCCAATCTCTCTTTCTGTGCAGAACTTCTTCCTAACATCCAGCCTAAACCTCCCCAGGTGCAGCTTGAGACTGTGTCCTCTTGTTCTGATGCTGGTTGCCTGGATAAAAATGATGGAAGGGCATATATATGAAAATCTCTGATGTGTTTATTTTTGCTGGCCAAAGCCAACAGCAGTGTGGTGTATTTTTATAGTAAGGTATGTGTTCATAGGATTGCCAAATGTGCTTACTGATAAATCAGTTGTCTTTTGGCTTTGTCTAGCATGTTTATATAGAATCATAGAATCATGGAATGGTTTGGGTTGGAAGCAATCACTAAAGGTCATCTAGTCCAACGCCCCTGCAGTGAGCAGGGACATTCTCCACTAGATCAGGTTGCTCTGAGCCTTACTGAGCCTTATCTCGAATATCCAGGCATGGTGCCTCAACTACCTCCCTGGGCAACCTGTTCCAGTGTTCCACCAACCTCGTAGTAAAGAAGTAGTTCCTAACATCCAGTCCAAACTTCCTCTCATTTCAAACCATTGCCCCTCATCCTATCACTGTAAGCAGCTGCTCTACAACCTTCTTGTAGGCCCCCTTCAGGTACTGGAAAGCCACTCTTAGGTCTCCCGGGGTTCTTCTCCTCTCCATGCTGAACAACCATAGCTCCCACACTTTTATATGTTCATTGGTATTTCTTTTCAGTGCTTAAAACAATGAAAGACATTCTACAGGTTATGAAAGCAATACAAACACTGTGGAGCATATTAAATTAAAACATGGCAAACACTGAGCTAAAATAAATATTTGTGAGGAAAGTTTCAACCTAAAAGCTAAGAGCCAGGCACTTTTATTGGGCTGTGGTACAACGGTGAAGCAAAAGGATTCAATCAGTGTACTGCTGAAGTGTTTCTTGTTCCAAAAAATTGACTACAGCTTTGGAGTGTTAGTTTTCATGTTTCATGATTTTATTGATTTCTGTCTCAAACAATTTCATCAGAGAGGTAATAATTCAAGTTGCTGGGGTGCAGGCTTGCCCTCAAATCTGGTCGTAGAGCTTGGATCTTTTCACTGCTAATGTGAGACATTTGAGTGCTTGGGTGATCAATGGACACATTGTTGTACACAACACTTAAGTTGAGAGACATTGCAATTGTACAAGAGGTGGAAATATACCTCACTCCCAGCCATACTGATTGTTTTGCAGATAGAGGAGGGGGAAAAGAAAACACATCTAAAATTTGAATACTGGCAAAGTTGAAGACACATCTGTTGAAGACTTTGCTTCTAACTGGATTGCAGAGAAAAGCTTCACAGAAAAGCTTCACAGAATCATAGAATTGTTAGGGTTGGAAGGGACCTCGTGATGCTGATTCACAGCTACCTTATAAATAAAAAGAGTGGTCTTAGAGTCTCCAAATTATGCAACCACTACCTGAAGTCACCTTTTTAAAATGGAATATGTGCCTTTTGTCTTACAATTTCCAAGGGCTTGGGAGACCTTCTTAGAATCATAGAATTTTTAGGGTTGGAAGGGACCTCAAGGATCATCCAGTTCAAAACTCCCTGCTATGGGCAGGGACACCTCACACTAGATCAGGTTGCCCAGAGCCACATCCAGCCTGGCCTTGAAAACCTCCAGGGATGAGGCTTCCACCACCTCCCTGGGCAACCTGTTCCATTCTTGATTACCAGTCTAAGTCTGTGCAAAATCTTGTTTCCACAAACTACACAGAAAGGTATCCAAAGCTTGGATAATTTCTCAGGGTCAGAAATGAGAGAAATCTGAAATATTCTATGAATGAAAGAAAGTAAGAGCAGTCTGAGTACTGTGTAAGTGAAGCCAAGTTTTTCAGAGGTATTTACTTGCTGTGTAGGACTAATTTACTTCTCTCACTTGACAGAATATATTGAAAGAACATGTGACCAGAAAACTCAAGGATTTGTAAGAAAAAATAAGCCATATATGAGGGCTGAGTTGGAAACAAAATCTAAATGTTGGGTTTATGCAATAAAACTGACTTCCCCTTTGAAGTGCTGGAGACACCAGCACCAGTTAACACCTAATTCTGTCATCTCTTCATTCCAAGCTATGATTTCTGGGCCCCTCAGTTTAGGAAAGAGGTTGAGTTGCTGGAATGTGTCCAGAGAAGGGCAAAAAAGCTGGGGAGGGGTTTGGAGCACAGCCCTGTGAGGAGAGGCTGAGGGAGCTGGGGGTGCTTAGCCTGGAGAAGAGGAGGCTCAGGGGAGACCTTCTTGCTGTCTCCAACTCCCTGAAGGGAGGTTGTAGCCAGGTGGGGGTTGGTCTCTTCTCTCAGGCAACCAGCACCAGAACAAGAGGACACAGTCTCAAACTGCACCAGGGCAGGTTTAGGCTGGATGTTAGGAAGAAGTTCTTCATAGAAAGAGAGATTGGCCGTTGGAATGTGCTGCCCAGGGAGGTGGTGGAGTCACCATCCTTGGAGATGTTTAGGAAGAGATTGTACGGGGTGCTTGGTGCCATGGTTTAGTTGATTAGATGGTGTTGGGTGATAGGTTGGACATGATGATCTTGAAGGTCTTTTCCAACCTGGTCTGGTCTATTCTATTCTATTCTATTCTATTCTATTCTATTCTATTCTATCCTATCCTATCCTATCCTATCCTATCCCATCCCATCCCATCCCATCCCATCCCTAGAGATTTTGGCAGCATCAAGTTCAAGAAACTGTTTCCCATGAACAGAGTATAAAATGGATATAAAATACTCAGTCAAAAACAGTTCTTTAGGCCTTTAAGTACATTAGATCTGTGTTTTTTGAGAGTTCGGCAGCATTTTTTTCATAACTTGGTTTTACTAGCAGTGTTGGGATAAAATTACAAGCATTTGGGAAGGTGGGGATGCATCTTATTAAAAAGAAGAAAAAAAATGGAAACAAACCCCAACCCCCACAATCCACCAATACTGCTAGTCTCACTAGTTCAAAATAAAACTAGACAGCACAGCCTCTCCAAAGGTGCTTTAAGGGTGATTCCTCTGCGGGTGACATTCTGGTATATGACATGAGCATCTCCCCTGTGAAGAGAGACTGGGAGATCTGGGGCTGTTTAGTCTTGAGAGGGGAAGACTGAGAGGGGATCTGATCAATGCCTATCAATATCTGAGGGGTGGATGTCAAGTGGAGGGGGCCAAACTCTTTTCAGTGGTGCACAGGAATAAGACAAGGAACAATGGATACAAACTTGAACACAGAAAGTTTCAGCTCAACACGAGGAGAAACTTCTTTCCAGTGAGGGTGACAGAGCCCTGGAGCAGGAATAGGTTGCCCAGAGAGGTTGTGGAGTCTCCTTCTGTGGAGACTTTCAAAACCCACCTGGATGCATTCCTGTGCAGACTACCCTAAGTGATCCTGCTTTGGCGGGGGGGGGTTTGGTCTCGATGATCTCTGGAGTTTCCCTTCCAACCTGTACTATACTGTGATACTGCGATACCGTGGTTTGAAAACACTCCAAACAGTATGTAAGGCTATTTAAAAGACACTTTGCAAAAGTTATCAAAACTAAGCTGATTTTATCAGTGCACTGTCTGACTTTACTCATTCAGGCAGACTGCATTAAAGAAGGAATGGCTAACTCTAGGTCCCACCCGTTTCCCTTTGAAAACACTCCTGCTCTCAAACCAGCTGCTCTGGCCAAAGGTAACATGTCGCAGAACCTCCTCACTCTTCAGGCTTTATTCATTCCTGGCGGATATGCTATTTTGGGGGTGATTAATACAACAATCTATTGACTTGAAAAACATGATCACTTTTAGAAGTCTCAGACTTCCTCCACATCTTCCAGATGCAATTTTTCTTTTAGATTTTCTTTCATTTGCTTCATCCCCTCCCCCACCCCCACCCCCCTATTTCTTTATTTTGGATTTATTTCAGCACTCTACTTCACAGTAGCAAGGGGGGGAAAAAAAAAGATGATGTACTTCGTCTGCACATTTGGCAATGGATTAAAAATTGCTGGTTGACAGACTGCTTTAAAATACCGAGATCTGCATTATATGACAACAGCTGAATGTTTTCAGAACATCTAAAGGTTGTTGAACTGTAATGTCTGCTAGTTATTTGATAAACTTTGAAGTTGCAGCTTTTTTTTTTTCTCCTTGTTTTGGTAGGGTTTTTCTCTTCTCGTTACAAGCATCGTAGCGCTGATGTTTTCATTTCCTACAATCACAAGAAAGGAGTCTTATGAATGTATAATTCATTATATTTGGGAATGTTAAGTATAACTAAAGTCACCTGGTTTTGCCCTGTTTAGTTTAGGTGAAGCTGAGGTGGTCTGTAATGGGCGCTATGAGGAATCTTTTTCTGTTGCAGAATAGACTCTACAAACCCTGGTCCAGGTTTACCTGCACACTTTAAACTCAAACTTGCAATAATCATCACCTACTTTTTTTTTTTTTTCTCCCTCTTTTTCTTTCTTTTATTCCCCTCTCTTTTTCTTTCTTCCCCCCTCTTTTTCTTTCTTTCCTCCCTCCCCCCCCCTTTTTCTTTCTTTCTTGTTTCTTTTCTCTTTGCAAGAAATATTCTGGGCCTTCAAATTGCAGTGAACGTTCAAATAGTTTGCCATTGTCGCCACAAGAAGTTTGTCAGTGTCTTAACAGACCACATTCAAGACAAAATATCCACTTTCACAGCAGGTAAGTTAAATAATAGATCATTATTATTTTTTTTCCCCCCTTCATTATATTTAGTCCATTTGTATTTTGCAAAAATCAAAAGGAGCAGAGCTTGAGGCTGTTTGCTGCTGCTTTTGCCACTTTTGATTAACATGATATTACTGTAGTTAAAGTATGCTTGGTAAAACCAAATTTATTAAATTCAGTTTTGTGGGGTTGTTTTGGGTTTTTTTTTCTCCATGGCTACCAGAAATAAGAATCTAAGGACATATGAAAGGATGTATAAGTGTGTTTTTATTTATCTAAGTTTGACTATAAATCATAAAACTGGTTTTTACATCTATCAGAACATAGATGTTGAAATGGAGATTTGTAAGACTAGATAAAGATTAAAAGGGATTTTTCTACACAGCTGCATTCTTTTGGAGAGAAAAGGCTGAAATATGCTTCCAGTAATTGAAATGTAAACATTTCAAATTGATGGCAGACTTTTATTACTCTCCAAGATAAAGCCTTCCTGGAGTATTAAAATAGATATTTCATGTTATTTCCAAGCTTCAAAAGTGCCTTTGAAAAGGGACAAGCAATTTACAGAATAGCTACAAACAGCAAGGGCTGCAAGATAGTTACCCAAGACCCTTCCTGATTTACCTACATTTCGGTACTGCTCTGATACTTCGTTTTTCAGGTCAGAGGAGGCAACGATATCCCAGCTTTCTGACTGGAAGGAAAACAAGAAATCTTCATCCATACCTGAAAAAGAAGAGCAAATTTCAGAAGAATGGTATGTTAAACTATTTTTGCTTCCCTAGCAGCTTCCTGGGGTAGGTTCAGTGCAGTTGGTGGTTGTTGCTTGCTTTCTGGAAGCGCAGCTTTCAAGAATCTCTATTTTCTGACCGATGTTACAATTACTGTAATTACTTTTACAATTGTCTGCAATGCCAGTGTAACGAGCAGCAATAATGTAACCTTAAGATAAGCATTATGTACAATTCAGAAAGTTTCCTACCATACAGTTCTCCTTCTCTTGGAAAGTGCATTACACAATAATATGCAGCTGGTTGTAACATAATCCACGTGAAACCTCTACTAAGTTATTCTCTTCCCTTAGGGGCTTTAAGGAGATTTCTACTGCGCAGCTAATGCTGAAGAGGGCCCAGAAAATGAAGCCTAAAAAACATTGTAATAAGAATTCAAGTAAGTCAACGGTTAAAGAAATTGTTACCTTGATGGCACTTTTCTCTTCTAAAACAAAAAAAAATCCCAGAACAGTGTCTTTCTTTTAAAAGCACTGATCTGAATAAAGGTGGAGTGTCATCCAGAAAAAGCATTGCAGTTTCAATCAGTTTATTCCATTGATAAAACATTCTTCTTCTACAAAATACTCTGCTGGATTTTGAAGTTGACTATTTGACAGCTATCCTAAGCAAAATATTTCTTTTTTTTTTCCTCTTGTTGTTCATGTGTTTTATTAATTATTTATTTTCCCTAGATGTGGAATTCGTATTTCTGCATTTTGTGTGCTTCTTGGAATTCATATTCCTGCATTTTGTGTGCTTCTTGTGTTTTCCTCCTAGGTGGATCTCAGGTTAAAATCACTGACTTCTGCAAGAGCTGTTTATGAAAATGACAGTTTGGTAGATATGCAATGA
Source organism: Melanerpes formicivorus (assembly GCF_026170545.1). Lineage (NCBI taxonomy): Eukaryota > Metazoa > Chordata > Aves > Piciformes > Picidae > Melanerpes > Melanerpes formicivorus. The sequence continues at coordinate 2,747,841 of NW_027142406.1, read as the reverse complement.
CATAATGTTGTTTGTACTAAATAGCCACTGTGCAAATAGATGATGCTTGTCCAGTTTCCCTTTAATTAACTTCTGATCTTTCCCAGATACTTCTTTTGTCAATGAACCTTTCTTAGAATCACTGACTGTTGGTAGGATATGCTAATCATAGTATCACAGTATCAGTCAGGGTTGGAAGGGACCACAAGGATCATCTAGTTCCAACCCCCCTGCCATGGGCAGGGACACCCCACACTAGATCAGGCTGACCAGAGCCTAATAAAAGTGTTAATGGAATACCTTGATAACAATATTGATAAAACATTAGTGCTAGTGAAAAAATCACTGAAATATTTAGGGTCCTGCTTGACAATAGAAGCTACATCTAAATGGGCTTTGAAAAGTTAAGACTTATTGACATTTAATTTTCCTTAACTGTATCCCAAGCTAGTTAATTTCCCTCTTTTGTATGGCTTTGTAAATCTCTTCTGTATTGATGTGTTGAACAGACTGAAAGAAATTTTGCTTTTGCACAAGGGGGAAAGATCAGCCCACAGATAAAGTTAAGAAATAGACTTCTCTGTACCCTTTTCTACTTGAAATATCATGCCTAAGAAGAAATATGACAGAAAAAGATCTCTAGTTACAAAAAAAAAAAAAACACAAAAAAAAAGCTAAGATAAAATGAGGGGGAGATGGAGAAAGTGATATGCAGTCATCCAACCATGCTTTATTGCTATGGAAAGGAGAAACAAAAATGCTAAAGGCTGAAAGTTACTATATTTAAATTTTGATAGCTTCCCCTGATGTCCTACCTAAGTTTTAAACAGTAAATATCTTCTATGCAGCTGATTGTTTCGCATCTGTTCTGTTTGGTGGCCTCTGTATCATTCAGAGCTTGTTCAGTTCTATCATCTTTTCTCCATATGCTCTCTGGTTTATGTTAGCAGTAATTCATTCGGACATAAATGTCTGATTAAACATATCGGATTTTCTAGCCTATTTCTCTTGCAATTCCAATGGACCTTTTTGTTAAAAAAATATGCTTATGTTCAATTTGTTCTGATTATTCAGCATGGCCTACGTGTGTTGAGCTTTTTAATGTATCACTTGGAATATTCTCAGAGCATGTTACTGGTTTAAAATAAAAGAAAGGGAAAGAAAAGGAACAAAACTTTTGCGCAGTGTTTTCACAGGGTCAAATTTCCTCCTCTTGACACTACCTCATATCGGAATTTTTTGTCTTTCTGACTATTACATCAAGTACAAACCCCCCTGTATAAACCATTTTCCTCTGCAGAGATGTCTGACAGTCATGAAAATCCGAGGCATTTCTTTCAGGTGAGCAGAAAGCATCGGTTCCAGAACCAGGAAATGTGACTGAAAATATTACAGACTCAATCCCTTCTCAGCACAAAGATTATCAAACCAACTATTCTTTACCATATAGGATACTGACAAAGTCAGTCCTTCCTTTGTCACTAAGGACCAAATAAACATCAATTAAAACAAGCATTTTTATCTTAAACTGAGGCTAAAACTCAGCTGCTATGCTAAATAATGATCCTGATGGAATATTCCCCATGTGAGAAGAGCCTCCAAGTATATAATTATGCTTTACACCAGCTATCTCCTCTGAAGTAATAAGAGCAAGTCAGGGTCTTGTTGAGGGTCTGTTTGAACAGAGGGACTTCACAGCATTTAAATTAGAGCAGATATACCTTATCCTGAGGCTAGCCAGCTTCAGATCAGGAAACTGTAACCAGATCCATTAAGCTGCCTGTATCTTTCGTGGATCTCTGTGTGGCAGAGCTCATGCTAGAATACTTAGAGCAATTCCAGTACACCTAGGGAGAGAGTTCACAATCTTAGGCCATTGCTGCGAGTTTAACCCTACTGAAGCAGGAATTCCATAAGAGAATTTATTCCTTCTAATATTTAAAAGTAGATTGAAATTCATCTCAATAAGCAGATGCCAATCATGGTCTTTTTCCTTTAAAATTAGCATCCTGTCACCTTCATCTCCCCAGAAGTGAGCTTCATCCATCATGTACTTACTGAAAGTGCATGTGGCACGTAGGATTTGTTTTTAGTATTATTATTTATGTTCATTATTTTGAACCTCCAGGTCCTCAGTGTTATAATTGAAGCTGTTTCCTTCTTAGCTTTCTGATTTAAAACAGTTGAAGATGCGCTAGCTACAAGAAAATACTTTTATTAGTGATAAAGATTCCTACCCAGCAGAAAATAAGTAGCCAACATCTGCTTAAAATTGTGAATTACAAGGTATAACAAAAGCCATTTTCTGTGTCATATATATTTGCTACCACGTGTTGGACTTAAAAGCAAAACTTCTCAAGTTCTGACACTAGGCAAAGCAGCAACGTCTGAAGGTTCTAGATAGAAATAAATCAGAACCTATTAACAAATAAACCAATAGCTTTTGTGGTACCGTTTCAGCATCATCCCAAACATCTTCTATGTGATATTGATAGTTCCATGGTTTTGTGAGTTGCAGGGAATGTTGTCACTGATGGATTTTCTGTAGGAACAAATGGCCTGTCAGAGTATGCTGTCTGCTTCCATATGCTATCAAACTCCTTTGCTTTAGGTCTGAGATTCACAAACTCAGTGTTAAATCAGCTTCCATTCAGAGAGCTTTACAATTGCTCTTTAATATAGTCAAGATGTCAGCTGGCCTGGAATTTGGATTGGACAGTCATGGACAGGTTCTGATTCTTAACATCTTCAGGTGTGTGACTACGCTCCTGTTCGGTTTTCATCTCAAGCATTTGTCTTCTCCTAGTGCTACAGTGATGGGATTCATTTGGTTAATTATCAAAGTCCACATCTGAGCTAGTCACCTGCATTCTATTATGGAAAGAAATCAATACACCTTAAGTGCTATTAATTTCCTCCTAAAACATAATTAGAAAACAGGCTACTTGAATCTGACTGTAAAAGCACTTACAGTTCTCCGTTGCCTACACACAGAACCTAGAGTGACTGGCTTGAAGTACAGAGTTAAACTGTAGATCTGTGGAAGTAACTGAGAAGTATCTTACCTCATATGTCTGGCCATGTACCTTCCCAGTAGTGAAACAGAAAAATTTATGGAAAATGCCATCAAGTGCACTGAATCCTGTGGTTTATATTACAAGGAAGGGCTTAAAGTAGCATAACCTTATAACAGGGAGTGATTCAGGCAGGGCTTTTATTGCAATAGACCAGTCCCACCAACTAATGTCCTTAAGGCCTGTTATGCCCTAATCCACTACAGCTATATATTCTTGTTTATGTAGTTAAATAAAGTTGTGGCCTGTATTTTAATGATACCAAATGCAGGCTGTGTCTGATTCAACTATTTTGTACTCTGCAGTAAGATAATACAAAAAAGTGTGGGCAAGAAGCCAGAGATTTTGCAGCCAAGCAGAACTGGCATAGCGTCAGGAATATTTCTGCTTAGTGTGGGTGTACAAAACTCTGTTGAAATTGTAATTAAAAATCTAATTACAGCAAACATTAATGTACCTCACTGTGCTATGAAATTAAGTGTCCGAGACCCATAAGGATCTCAGCTTCCTGAAGATGTCTTGGCGCAGCAGTAGAGAATTTCTTGCTTAACTTTGGATTTCCTTGATTCTGTGGATTATTTTTTTTATTAGCTTCTGAAAGTTAGCTTCTTTTTCTCTTACGTTGGCTGGAAGCCTTCTCTTGCTTTCAGTTTGTCTCCCCTACACCGCCGTATTACTTCTCGTTTAACTAGTTCCTGTCCAAAGGAAAGCTCTCTTATCACTGACTGAGATGGCAATTCTGGCTTCCACATAAGAAGAAAAGGGAAAAAGAAGGCAAAAGATAGAAAGAAAATATAGAATGCATGACTTCTACAACCAGAGCTAAAGATATTTCACAGAGGTCAGCAAATATTTTTTGGTTCTAGTGTAGGATTTAAGGCAGCAATGCAATACGAATTCAAGCAACCAAACAAAACTGAAACAACCCCCAAAAATCTTGAACCAAAACACACACAAAAAAATCAAACCAACCCACCCCACAAACCCCAAAAGGGCTGATTGATTTGTTGAGTTAACAAATCTGGGGGGTATTATTATTCCATGTTACACTTTACATGAATGATCATCAGACAGTTTAGGAAGGATGTTGACTTGCTGGAACGAGTCCAGAGAAGGACAACAAAGTTGGTGAGGGGCTTGGAACACAAGCCCTATGAGGAGAGGCTGAGGGAGCTGGGGTTGCTTAGCCTGGAGAAGAGGAGACTCAGGGATGACCTTATTGCTCTCTACAACTACCTGGAGGGAGGTTGTAGACAGGCAGAGGTTGGTCTCTTCTCCCAGGCAAACAGTACCAGAACAAGAGAACACAGTCTCAGGCTGCACCAGGGGAGGTTTAGGCTGGAGGTTAGGAGGAAGTTTTACACAGAGAGATTGCCCATTGGAATGGGCTGCCTGGGGAGGTGGTGGAGTCACCATCACTGGAGGTGTTCAGGAGGAGACTTGATGGGGTGCTTGGTTGCATGGTTTAGTTGGTTGGGTGGTGTTGGATGATAGGTTGGACATGATGATCTTGAAGGTCTCTTCCAACTTGGTCTGGTCTGGTCTGGTCTATTCTATTCTATTCTATTCTATTCTATTCTAAATATGAATTCAAGCAACCAAAAAAAAGCAAAATAAACCTCAAAAGTCTTGAACCAAAACACAAAAAAAAACCCCAAACCAACCCACCCCACAACCCCAAAATGGCTGATTGATTTGTTGAATTAACAAATCTGGGGGGTATTATTTTTCCCTGTTACACTCCACATAAATGGTCATTGATCATTTATGTAAATATAAATTCAAGCAAGGAAACAAAGCTGAAACTACCCCCAAAAGAATTGATTATTGATCATTTATGTAACTATGAATTCAGGCAACCAACCAAACAAAACTGAAACCAACCCCAAAAGTCTTGAACCAAAACACACAAAAAAAACCCCAAACCAACCCACCTCACAACCCCCGAAGGGCTGATTGATCTGCTGAATTGAGAAATCTGAGGGATATCATTATTCCATGTTACACTTCACATCATTGATCATTGATCATTTAGAATAGAATAGAATAAACCAGGTTGGAAGAGACCCTTCAAGATCATCGTGTCCAACCTATCATCCAACATCACCTAATCAACTAAACCATGCAACCATTTATGTAAACATGAATTCAAGCAACCAAAAAAAAAACCAGTGATATAAACTCCAAAAAACTTGAACCAAAGCACAAAAAACCCCAAACCAACCCATCCCACAACCCCAAAAGGGCTGATTGATTTGCTGAATTAACAAATCTGGGGGGTATTATTATTCCATGTTACACTTCACATGAAGGATCATTGGTCATTTATGGAAATATGAATTCAAGCAACCATACAAAAGCAAAATAAACCCCAAAAAACTTGAACCAAAACACACAAAAAAACCCCAAACCAACCCCCCCCCCCCAACCCCAAAAGGGCTGATTGATTTGCTGAATTAGCAAATCTGGGGGATATTGTTATTCCATGTTACACTTCACATGAATGATCATTGCTCTGTATTTTCTTAGTCAGAGAAAGAAAAGCTACTGTTGTCATCTGGACATGGAGTTCTAATTGCAGTTCAATTATGGAGCAAAATGTGGTCTTTCTTCCACGAGAATTTACAAATTGAATTACCCAACAGATAAGCATCTGTCACTATGTGCTACTTTGATTTACCAGATCTTCAAAGTTGGCAGAGATATGTTTATGTTTTTCTAATTAGAGATATTGCACAACAAAACTGAATGACCAGCATTAATTTTGTTGGGTGTTTTTTTTTCTTTCCAGTTTCACATATCACTAAGAAGTTGTTTAGCAAATGTGGTGCCAGATCAGGCAGTCACTATTCAGTCCATATTGTTTGTATAATATTTCTTGTGTTCATCCAACTTATCTTCTATATTTGGAGTCAGGCGAGCAATGTGCATTAAATTACCTCCTCAGTTCCTAGATTACCAGCGTAGATTGTTGTTTTATAAGCCACAGATAACTGAGTGTGCCAGAATCCAGGAAGATATTTGTATGGGTTTTGAACTGCTGGACTCTCTTTCACAGTTCTCTGTGTGAAATCTAAAACATTTGATTGCTCATCATCAAAGCATATGTGCAGTTCATTTCTCTAGCTCGCTCAGAGACGGAAAAGCACTAGCATTATGAAGTAATCTGTGTAATATTGCCTACACTTGGGACTAGATAAAGAAAAGGACTCATTTTTAATAACAAAAGAGCTGTAGGCAATAGTTGATGTGATCCAAGTAGGTACAAATTTAAGTAGTCTGGCACTGTGTTAAGTCCCTTTAGATTATTTAAGTTATTTTACAAGGACTCAAAGATAAATCTTCTGATAAAAGTCTCTCAGAAGAACAATTTCCATCATCTTGGTCTCTTCTCCCAGGCAACCAGTACCAGAACAAGAGGACACAGTCTCAGGCTGTGCCAGGGGAGGTTTAGGCTGGAGGTTAGGAGGAAGTTTTACACAGAGGGAGTGATTGCCCATTGAAATGGGCTGCCCAAGGAGGTGGTGGAATCACCATCACTGGAGGTGTTCAGGAGGAGACTTGATAGGGTGCTTGGTTGCATAGTTTAGTTGATTAGGTGGTGTTGGATGATAGGTTGGACATGATGATCTTGAAGGTCTTTTCCAACCTGGTCTGGTCTATTCTATTCTATTCTATTCTATTCTATTCTATTCTATTCTATTCTATTCTATTCTACTCTACTCTACTCTACTCTACTCTACTCTACTCTACTCCTATTCTATTCTATTCTATTCTATTCTATTCTATTCTATTCTATTCTATTCTATTCTATTCTATTCTATTCTATTCTATTCTATTCTATTCTATTCTATTCTATCTTCCCAGTTTATGGACCTTCTTTACTGTCGATATGCTTATAGACAATTAGAGGCTTGAAGACACCAGAGCATCATTGGTATAATTTAGCTTTGGACCGGTTGGAGTTTTCACAGAATTGAGTGGAAGGCTGGGCTAAGGAAAGGTGACATCTTTTAAAACACTTCTGAAGTATTTTGATAGACCCACATAAGATAAATGTGTGTTGTTGTAAGAATTAGTTTAAGTTAATCAAATAAAAGAGTTTGAAAATCTTCAATCACATTGTCCCTTGAGAGGTTTTAATCAGTTTTGTCACTTTGTCTTCGATCTTTTACTGAAGAAACACACTGGTTTTGTAACTAGGATAAAACCATAAGTAGCCAGGAATAATATCAACACTCTATTGCATCAACACTGTATGCTGGATGATGGGGAAAAAATTGTAGTTTTATATATATATATATATATATATATATATAAATTATTCTTTGCATTTTTATTCATTTATAGTGCTTGTATTGACCTGATAGAGAGGATCCAGAGGATGGCCACAAAAATGATCAAGGGGCTGCAGCACCTCTGCTCTGGGAAACTCTAATAATGACCTTCCAGTACCTGAAGGCTGCAGAGGGACTGTTGACAAAGGCCTGTAGTGATAGCACAAGGGGCAATGGTTTGAAATTAGAGGAGATTGAGATTGGATGTGAGGAAGAAGTTCTTTATCATGAGGGTGGTGGAACACTGCAACAGGTTACTCAGGGAGGCAGTTGTGACCCAATCCCTGAAGAATTTCAAGGTCAGGCTGGACAAGGCTCTGAGCAACCTGATCTAGTGGAGGATGTCCCCGCTCACTGCAGGGGAGTTGGACTAAATGACCTTTGGAGGTCCCTTCCAACCCAAACTGTTGTCTGATTCTATGGCTCTGTATCTTACAACTGTACAAACCACAATAATATTTCACACTTCAGATATTTTTATAATGTCTAATACTCAGAGTTTCAGAGAGAACTTCTAAAATCTAATGTATTCCAATATATTTTTTGTCACCAATCTTACTGTGATCTCCTACACCAAATGTTGCTATGGCAAAGAACAGTAGGTTGCTACACATCTGGTTGCGTGTTTCGAGGCATGCAAAATTAGGCCTACTTTGTCCATCTATGAAAAGTTACTTTAAATCTGACATTCTTTAGGTTACTCTGGAACCTGTAATCATCACACAATAAGGTGAGGAATATTGTTCTAGACAGTTTTCAACAGAAAGAGTGTGAGGTACTGCTGATCCTGCCTTGGTAGGAAGGCATCGCCGAAATTACTTCCATTCATTTTTTTTTCCACGATTCTTTCATTAGTCAGCTTTGCTTTATTGTGTGAGAGTAGCACCACTACAGATATTCTGTCAACCAAATGCTTTTGCACTGTGGGCTGACCAAGAAAATCGTGTTTTGAACTTTTCTCTCAGTGCATTATCTCTTAAAATATCCTCACCCCATTAGAGATCTCCTCCAGGCTCATAAGGCAAAGGCACAGCATGTCTGCGCCGTCTTGCTTGTGTCTAGAGAGCAATCTCTGAGGGGAAAAAAAAGCAACTTTTAGGATGCCTTTATGTTCCATTATTTGTAGCTGAAGCATCTCCTGCAAATATAGATGTCTGGTGAAAACCAGCTTTATAAATTGCTTTTAAACTTCATAAGAAGTCGCCCATTGCCTTAAGAGGGCTTTGTGATCCTCTATTTCCCTAAATAAGGAAACCATAAAAGCAACCCTACTTCCTTTTCTGCAGTATTATAGATGCTGTTTCAAACTCTCTCAGTAAATGCCAACAAGGTCATGTAACAAGCTCAAAATGAAACATCAGACGTAAATAGTCATGTAAATTTATTCTGTCTGAATGCTCTTTGAATCTTTCCATCTCCTCTCTCTGCTCTGGCGATGTCTCACAAACTCATTTTTGCTGCACTTGCATACTTTGTGAAAATCCAGCTCCTTGCCTTGCCAAATCTACTTTCTTGCTAATTTCTGATACTGTTTTCCCTCTTTATTTCTTACTAAATTCTACCCTTTTCTGACAGTTTCAAGTCACCTTCATAGACAAACTTTTTCTGCCTCATTGTTTCTCGGACATTCTTGAGGAGCGTATTTGTCTGCTTCTGCTATTTTCTTTTAGCTATGTAAAACTTCTTTCTTTGATATTTCCACCCCCCCCCCAGCTTTCTGTAACTTATGTTATGAAGTTCAGTGTCACAACTAGAAAACCACGTGGATTTTCCTTGTCACTGACATATCTGCTTTTGTTTCTGGATTACTCCCAGCCATTTTAATATTGCCATTAACGCATCTGCTTTTGTTTCTGGACTATCCCCAGCCATTTTAATATTGCCATTAACGTATCTGCTTTTGTTTCTGGACTATTCCCAGCCATTTAAATTTTGCCATTAACGTATCTGCTTTTGTTTCTGGATTATTCTCAGCCATTTCAATATATTTATTTTTTTAAATGACAGGTTTATCCTCTACTTCACAGAATAGCAGGGTTTCCACATTCCTTCTCACCCTCTGTTTCCCTTAAACTCTTAATTCTCTTCTATGTCAAGCAAAGAGTGCATCCTCCACATACAAAGTAATGCATGAAAATCACCTTTCCTGACTTGTGTGGGTTTGCCATAGCTTAGCTTTTGTTAATTAAAGTTTATATTTTTCCTTCCAGTCTAGGAACATGTAGTATTTAGATTTATACACAGTCTTGTGTTCATCTTTGCTTATTTGCAAAGTTTTCCAAACAACAGTTCTGAAACTAATTAGGACTTCGTACTGTGGCACAGTCAATGAGTCCATAGAGTTTGGGAGTCGGTGGGCTGAGCGGTATTTTTAATTTCAACTTTTAATTTCAATAAGGCTGGGGCATGGAAGAAGGTTAGCTTATGATCTGCAAGTTTAGCCTCAAAAAAAAGAAAATAAACTGCTTCCTGCTAACATTTTTTTAGGTGTAAGTTAATTTAGACAGTCAAATAATTCGGAACCAAAACTTTTAGAAGCAGTGCTTGTCACAGTTTTCTGTTGATGCTTCTGCTTCAGTGAAAGATTTTTAAGATACTTGCTGTAAATAAATGTTTTAGAATTTATTTTTCATTTGTATTTTCTGCAAATAAATGCTTTAGAATTTATTCTGAGTTTGGAGATGAGCTGGCTGAAAGACCAACGGTGTTAAAATCCTGCCAAACGCTGACTTTGATTCTCAGTTGCTCGCGTGTTTATGTTGCTTTATTTTAGAACGTGGGATCCTCTGTGAATATGAGACTTACTTTTAAAGGTATTTTCATTTATTAAGTGGCTAAAAGGTGAAAAACTGCTTGAAGGAATGAATGAGCCGGGTCTGACCTTTGATTTTAACTTGTTCTTGTCATCTAGACCCAGCTGTGCGCCTGGCGTTGTTCAGAAACAGTGAAAATAAATATCTCCCTGTGAAACCACCAAGGAAGACACAGCCTATAAATGTTGGGTACTTTGAAGGTATGAACAAGTATTTGACTTTATCTCTATGCATGTAAGCATGTATATCTTCTAAGATCTTTCAAGGAAGCCTACTTGAAATGTAAAATAATATGCAGAAATAGAAGGCGGCAGGAATTTAAGGTCCTTATCTGTTCCTGGATATCTCAAGTTACAGCAGTGAAACATTTCAATTCCAGTTCATTGGGGAGGGCAGAGGATGCTCCTAGAGAGAAATTCGTAATGAATTGGTGCTTAATTTTTTAAAAATTCTTATTCTTTTCCTCTTGCTTTTTCTCTTTTCCTTTTTCTCTTCTTCTTCTTCTACTTCTTATTTTTTCTTCTTTTTTCTTTTCCTTTTTTCTTTTCCATTTTTCTTTTCCTTTTTTCTTTTTCATTTCCAATTTTCTTTTCCTTTTTTCTTTTTCTTTTTTCTTTTTCTTTTTTTTTTTCTTTTTCTTTTTCTTTTTCTTCTTTTTCTTTTTCTTTTTCTTTTTCTTTTTCTTTTTCTTTTTCTTTTTCTTTTTCTTTTTCTTTTTCTTTTTCTTTTTCTTTTTCTTTTTCCTTTTCTTTCTTTTTTTCTTTCTCTTTCTCTTTCTCTTTCTCTTTCTCTTTCTCTTTCTCTTTCTCTTTCTCTTTCTCTTTTTCTCTCTCTTTCTCTTTCTTCTCTTTCTCTTTCTCTTTCTCTTTCTCTTTCTCTTTCTCTTTCTCTTTCTCTTTCTCTTTCTCTTTCTCTTTCTCTTTCTCTTTCTTTTCTTTCTCTTTCTCTTTCTCTTTTTCTTTTTCCTTTCTCTTTTCTTTTCCTTTCTCCTTGCCTTGCCTTGCCTTGCCTTGCCTTGCCTTTCCCTGCCTTGTCTTGCCTTGCCTTTCCCTGCCTTGCCTCACCTTTTTCTTCTTATTAATTATTATTATGATGTTTTCTTCATAAAAGTAATTATCACAGCTTGTCACAGAAGTATTAAATACAAAGCACTAGAATACAATTTTACCAATGACATATCACTTCATCTCATTGTCACCTTTTTGCAAGCTAAACATTCATTCCTGTCCTCGTTCCTTAATGTATAACAACTCCTAACAGTTATTAACTTGGGTTTGGAAGTTAATTTCATAAATATTACCTAAAAGTCCAGACAACAAAAGCATCTTCAGCATGTAAATATGAAATTGGCTTCCTAAAACTATTTAAGTACGGATGTAGCTTTTTTGCTCTTAGAATTCTTGTTAAAACTCTCCCCACTTTCAGGACAATTAGAATAAGACCACACCTGTTTAAAACACCCTTGTTGTAAGAAACAGAGCATCTCTTGAGGCATTGTTTTTAGAGTGTTTTGTATCCTTTTGCAACTCAAGAGTGTGCTCAGAAAGTTGCCACCTGTGTCTTTTAATCTTTTTTTCAAAGATACAGCCTTTTGCTCTCTGATTTATTCACAAGCCCACAAAGTAGAATTAAAAATAACAATGCTATATTAACATGCCGTGAATGGGGATAGAAATTAGAACCTGAAACAGGTGTGCAATCTGAGTATGCCTGAACTGAAAGTCCAGATTTGTTAGGCCATGCTCGAGTTTGGTTGGAAACAATTCTTGATGAATCCTGAAGAAAGATGTTTGCAGTATTATTTGCCCCCAATCCAACCATAATTTTACTTAGAATATAGAGAGCCTGTATCTACTGAGCCTGATTTAGCATTCCCATGTCTCATATCTGTTCATGTAGCATAAGCATCAGAATGCATCCTGTGCTGAAGAAACAGGGCATGCAGACTGACTGCAAAACAACAGATGCCTGAAGCCTCTGAGCTGTAGTCTGGACGTTCAAAACCATGTCAAAGAGATAAACTTGATCCCAGGGTCACTACCCTAAAATCAGTGTCATTTTAGCCTAGCTTTCCTGCTACCAGTTTATCTGTTCCTGCTTGGAGACATTCCCCTCTGTTTTGGAAAGCCAACATATGAATTCTATATACTACTGAAATTACTTTATAAATACATTTAAAGAAGGCACCATAGCAGATTAGATGTCAAAAGGCAAGTACTGGAGTGGCACTCCTGTTTATCATTCATTTCAAGGATCATTGTGCTTCTTTGGCCAACTCACAAACAGATTTGTTTTCAGCAATGCTTTACTGGGTGCATGCATGCAATCTGCTGAGCCTTCAAGAAGACAAACAATACCAAGTTATAGAATTGTCCTTCCACCTAGGCATTGCTGTGTTGTGGATTAGAACCCAGAGTGCAGGACAGAGCATTTATTTGTATCTGTGGGAGGATACCATCGGTCTGAACCAAGAGCTTCTAACTTTAGAATTTGGTAGCACTTTGCATGTTGTCTACTACAAAGCAAAGCACCTGCACGATACTTTCACAGAGTTCTGTTGTCAGGCATTTCTTCCCTCACTCACAGAAAAGCTTGTTTCCCATTTCCCCTCTCTCACCTTTTGACCATTTCTTCCTCTTTTGCCTGGAATAGATCTCTGTGGGTCTGTTCTGCGATGGGGGTTCTTTCTGTAACAAGAAGTGGAATGTTTTCACTCTGTATCCATAAATCTTGTGTGTGGACACCATATTTTAAATCAAGAGAGAACACAGGCAAGTCCATTGCATGGGGGAAATATAATTCCTCCACTCAAGCCCTTTTACCTTCACAAGCTGGTAGTCAACGCTCTGGCAGAAAATTTGAGCTCCAGTCTATCTCCTCCAAAAAAAAATCACCAGCCCTAAATAAATCTTTTAGAAAAGGCACATTCAAAATACTCCTGCTTTATTTCTTTAAATTGGGAAATGGGGGGGGTGGTGGGGGGAGAACCATAGCATCAGTAACAAGAACACATGTGTTATCTGTTAAATAACAGAATCACTACTTTTGAAAGGAGATGCCCTCGGAAGTGAAACAATTAGAACAGTTTCAGACTTTCAAACTGGAACACATCATGGCAGCAAATATTTGAGAGGTAATCTAGTTAAAATGTATGATGAATGTCTTTTTTCTTCATTATGTCTTTGGTTTACATTTAAAAATACAAATAAGACAAAAAGGAAGAGGAATGAGCCCAATATCTGATGCTTGTGTTTCTGGAGGTTATATGTTGTGACATATATGCTGTCATAATTTGCTTTCTCATCTAGGCTACTGCATCATACTGACATGGTCATGTCATATAAAGGAATATCCAAACATAGTGAGGACATATTGTTGAGGCAATATTTAACTGTTTCCCTGTGATAAAAGTAGTGATGAGTTGATAGGTAAGGAGGTGATATGTAATTTTGAAAGCTTGTCCACAACTTTAATCCTATGGGGCGATTCCCATGTCCAGTTTCATTTAATACCTTGTAGGAAAACAGTTTCCAAACCTGAGTGACATCATGAAATTTTCTTGCATTTTAAGAGAGTTACCATGCTTTACTCACTGCTGTTATGAAGATTCCTGCAGGGGGGCCATTATTTGACATCTGTATCACGACAGCACACAGAAGTTAGTCAGGGAGAAGAAGCCTCTCTTGATGAAGTATTCTATGCTTCATCAAGAGCATGAGGAAACATTGTTCATGGTGACAGGCATTTAAAAGTGCAGGAGCCATAGGAATGTAATTAAATGTGTGTGCCTGTACTGGGGATTGTGGCTGAGTGTGTTAATACATACAATACGTGTGTGTGTGCACACACCAGTGTATATGCATGCACCATAGGTAGGGATATGAATTCAGGAAGCCCAGCATTTATGCATTTTCTATTTGTGTATTTTGCCAGGAAAGTAGAATTGTAGAATCATAGAATTGTTAGGGTTGGAAGGGACCTCAAGGATCAGCTAGTTTCAACCTCCCTGCCATGGGCAGGGACACCTCACACTACATCAGGTTGCTCACAGCCACATCCAGCCTGGCCTTCAAAATCTCCAGGGATGAGACTTCCACCATGTCCCTGGGCAACCTGTGCCAGTGTCTCACCACCCTCAAGGGGAAGAATTTCCTCCTAACATCCAATCTGATTCTACCCATTTCTAGTTTTGCTCCATTCCCCCTAGTCCTATCACTCCCTGAGACCCTAAAAAGTCCCTCACCAATACTCTCTGGTGTAATTTGTAGTATCAGTGGTCATTTTGTAAAGCTGATGCTTTCTGCTTCAGTTCCTTTAACATATATTTATTGTATGAGGTTGTTGTATAATACAGATTCATTATTATTTAAATACATTATAGCTGCCTTCCAATACCTGAAGGGATCTACAGGAAGGCTGGAGAGGGACTGTCTAGCAACAGAACAATAGGGAATGGTTTGAAGCTGAGGGAGAGTGGGTTTAAACGCGTGCTAGGAAAGAGTTCTTCAGTATAGGGTGGTGAGATTCTGCGGGGTGTTTCAAGGCCAAGTTGGATGAGGCCTTGAGTAGCCAAATATTGTTGAGAGGCATCCCTGCCCATGGCAGGGAGATCAGAGTAGATGAGCTCTGAGGTCCCTTCCAGGCTGAACCATTTCTGTGGTTCTGTGATAGTTATTATATATCATGACACTAACTTCAGTAAACTGTAAGGTAAGCCAGAGAATATGCAGGTGTGGATATATTTATTGCCTCTTTATAGCCTGATCAAATGAAAGCCTGACTTGATGTACTTTCACTTCTGCTGATTTGCTGGATGTTTCCTGGGATTATGTATATTGCACTGCTCTTTTTGGTGTGCTGGGGTTATGCTTCCAGCACTGTTGCTGTGTTTGAGTTAGTGCTAGTTAGTTGAAAACCAGAATATGGCTGCTTGCTGTTTTAATGAATATTCTTGGAGACCTTTGTGTGTTGTTGTAGATTGTGACATTTCAAAGATCTCAAAGTTTTGGAAACTTCAGAAAGAATACAGATAGATTTCATCACTTCCTTGTTGTCTGGAGGCTGTTTCTGTTGTCTGAAAGTCTATTTCAGTTGTTGATTGAATGTAAAATACATTGGGAATATGTGGGATAATGCAGATCATGAATTGAAGGAAGAGCCTGTCCTTGACTATTTCTCCTTTCATGGGAAGTTCCAGTTAGTTCTGGCTCAATGTGTAACAGAGCATCTCTGCCAGCTGTGGTTCTGTAATTACAGGGTCTGCAATTTCACTTGCACAGAGGAAGGATACCTACTTTCCCAACCAACAATGGGAGCACTTTGTCCCAGTACAGCAGCTCAAAATTAATGAAGTAGCCCCAAGGCCTAGCACTTTGTTCTGCTACAAGCTTTGGGAACAGGATGTATCTTTTGGGGTCCTCAGTAATCCACCTACCACAACAATTTTGGTGTGTTATCCAAACAATTTCTGTTCAGTGGAATGGGAAGCTGGATTCCCATCTGCAGAGCAAGTTGGAAGGATGTAGTCAGTAAGCAGAGAGTCCAATCAAACTCTCCAAGTATTATTTCAATATGATTCACTTAGTTTCTCAGGGTTTCACAGACTCTGCACTAACTAACCATGGGGATGAGGTGATTTGTTGGGATGTATAGAGCATTTACTTTCAGGCACATCCATGTCCATCAGTGGCACATCTGTGCCATACATTTCAAAGAGGTGGAAGCAATACAACTTGACTTCACTCAGGAATGTGCACAATGACCAGTGCCAAGAACTATAACTCTATTAAGAATGCATTGGGCTGCGTTGTCAAGATATGGTTTGCTGTAGCTTGGGAACCTGTTAGTTCTAATTGGCAGTGCTGTATTTCCTGTCATTTTATGCTCATTGGTGACTAAAGAAAACACAATGGGTATAATGTTAAGACAGATTCCACCAATGCGAGCTTGATGAAGAGATTATGCTTTTTCAGGTGGCTTTCAATTATGGAAATATTTATTCATTTGTCTTTAAATTGCTAGCAGAAATAACATTTCTCTTTTTTTTTTTAATATTGGAAGAAGAATAAGAGGCAAAATGATCTTGTGATTATGTCCTCTGATTTAAAGATAAATATAAAAGATCCATTTAAAGTTGTCTGGTTTCCAGCTTTCTGATCTTTGAGTCATAGAATGGTTTGGGTTGGGAGGGACCTCCCAGAGGTCATCTAGTCCAACCTCCCCATATGAAACTCCTCCTAGTCTCAAGTGAAAAATGTTGCAAAACACTCCTATGGATTATTAGTAGTAGTGCTAACTAAAAACGTGAATGTGAGACTGTGCAGTGCTAATTTAAGGTTCAACCTGAGATAATTCTGCGAGCTCATTAAACTGCTACATAATAATCAACTTAGTTTCTTAGATTTCCTCTGTTGCGCCACAGGAACACACTGAGGTAAAAGTACCTGTGCTAATTAATGTTGCAAAACACTCCTATAGTGAGTTGTTATTGCTAGTGCTAGCTAAAAATGTGAACATGAGACTTTGCAGTGCTAATTTAAGGTTCAACCTGAGATAATTCTGCGAGCTCATTGAAATGTTACATAATAATCAACTTAGCTTCTTAGATTTTTCTCTGTTGTGCCACAGGAACACACTGAAGAAAAAGTACATGTGGTAATTAAACACCATTGTTAATTGATTGAAATCACTGATGCTTCTTAATACCTGCCTGAGAGTTAAAAGAAGGTACTGAGAGTGGGATGTTAGTATTAGTCTTTTTATTTTCCCCTTTATATATCTTGTCATTTGCTATTTTAGAGCATTTTAAAAGGCACTGAGCCGTAATTAGTGATTTGTGTTAGCTGTTTTCACTGGAAAACACGTAGGTGGCATCGACTCCCAGGAAGCAGATTGTTTGTAAGCATACACCTCTTACTGGTGCTGTGGTCTGGGAAAAGAAAAAAAGATTAATAGCTAACATTCTAAAGCAGGCCTGGCTGCAATTCTGCTAGCTGAATTTCCCATGTTTGCAGCAAAAGGCAATTATTACTTGTATGCCAGGCTTTGAATTTGCATGCCAGAGCAAGGAAGAAGTTTCTGAGCGATACAGCACTGACACAGACACACACAAAAAGAATGGAATAATGCATTTCCATGGAATGTAAGGTCTGTCCTGAAATGGGATGAAAACATGTTACAGAAACCTGTATTGTGGAAGGGGATCTATCTTTTAAAAACCTGAATTCTCTGGCTTTGTTCCTTATTATTTAGTTTTGAGCTCGCACAACAGAACTTTCACATTGAAATATTTTCTCATTTTAAGGAATTAATGGCTCTCCACCAGCCCTTTAACATGTAAAATGAGTAGGTTACTTGTGTCCAGTACATCCAAAAAGAGCCAGGATAAAATAAACATAAGGAGTTGGATATCTTGGAAAAAATCTGTCATGGGTTTGGGTTAATCATCTCCAGAAGAAATTCAACTTAATGCCTGAAATGTAAGACTTCTTGGAGAACGCAGTAAAGCCTGAGGCAGTGTTGATCTGAAGGAGTGCTCTCCATGGGTCAGAGCTGCTCTGCTGGCAGAGTGCAAACCCAGTTCACAACAGCGGTACGCTGAGAAGTTGTAAAAGACTGCAGGGGCCTTACAGTGCACGCACTCAAGCTTCAGTTACATAGTTCTAGTGGCCCAGTTTCTTATTATAAAGTCAAACTAAAAAATAAATCTGTGCCTAATTTTCTAGCCTCCTGTCCATCAATGAGATACTGTAGGATTTTGCCAGTATTTGTGGAATGAAGCAATACCGAAATCACGGCGTATGTTTAAAAATAAATATCCAAACCCTCGGGTTTGTGCATTTCTGCAGTGCACTTCCATGGCTGGATATTTATAAATGATCTAGACATAGGAAAGTTTTATGAAGAGTTTTGCTTTTCATATTCCATTTAAAAAAAAAAACAAACAAAAAAACAACCAAGAATAAGAAAGAATCATTTTCTATTTGCTGGAAGTTCCTGAGCAGGAGCTATTTGCCATGGACACTTAGATGAATTCTCAATGTGGTGCTAGTCTTCAGGGTTCCTGTATTCCCATGTGAAAGGTTTCTGACCAGGGTTCCTGTATTCCCATGTTAAAGCTTTCACCTGCCTGTGTATTATCTCTCTGTTCCTGTCCCTTCTGTTTTGCAGGTTGATGTGATTTATGGTGGTATAAAGACTTTATTAGTGCTTATCGTACTTAAATGCGGCCTCTAAGCTGACGAGCATGTTTGTTTGTTCAGCAATCTTCCTAAACTTGGATGTTATACAAGATTGCAGGATGAAGTAGAAATTGCAGTGCATTGTCTAAAATTGCAGAACAAAGTGCAGACTGTCACCTGCACTTCGGCAGCATAGTAATTCACTAATCTTTAACACAAAAGGAACAGCATCTTTGGAGGGAAAGAAAGAAATTACTGACTTTTTGCTGGTAATTGCCCAAATTTCACTCAAAATATCTTCAGAGGTTGAAAGCTATTTTTTCCTCACTGTTCAATGCAGTGACACTATAGTTTTGTTTGCATCCTCTGAGATTCTGCCTGGATTTTTTTTCCTCCCTTCCTTGGCATTTTATGTCCAAAAGCTTGGTAGTGTAGATATCTGCATCTCAGCCAAGGCATATATAAACAAGTTGACTCCACATTCACAGCTTCTGATACTACATAAGGCAATCATTTTGGATGAATAGACCCCTGAGTATCGAAGCATTTCAAATCCTTTTTCGTTTGACCATTCAGTGACCTGATAACTATTTCCTGTCCCTAAGTAAGGTTGTGACCCAGGTCTTAGAGTGCAAAACGCAGATAATTTTAGCAACAAGTTAAATCCAAATGGATTTGGTTGAAGGGGGTAAAGGAGAGTAGGTTTGGCTAAATTCCTCTAAAATAAAAGTGTTACAGGACTCGGATTTAGTACATGCAGTTAAAAGTAATTGTCAAAGCTGTCGCTGTTAGTTTGGATGCCTGGGGACTGTAGTCAACATTAGGGTGGTTTATATATTTGCTTTACTTTGACTGAACAACAACAAATACTCTTTTCACACTTTGACAAACCCATTGCTAAGAGAGAGCTCATTAAAAGTG
This sequence comes from Melanerpes formicivorus, assembly GCF_026170545.1. Lineage (NCBI taxonomy): Eukaryota > Metazoa > Chordata > Aves > Piciformes > Picidae > Melanerpes > Melanerpes formicivorus. The sequence continues at coordinate 2,728,537 of NW_027142406.1, read as the reverse complement.
CATTTTCAGACCTATTCCAAGCATTTTTCAAAGCTGAGTCTTGCAAGCATTGATGAGCAAATTCTGCTTTAACATAGGCCACAGAAAATGTGTGTTCGGTGTCCATAAAGGTACCATGAATGTTGCATTGTCATCTTGGAGAGGAATTTCCACCAGATACAGAGCTATGAGCAAGGAATGTAGTCTGTCCTTAGAGGTATTTTATAGGTGGAAAACTTGTTCCAGTTGAATACGATGCATTTTAAATCACACATAAAAAAGTGTTTGCTGTAGGTATACATTTTAATAGCAATGCCTCTGTGTAAACTCAAGTACTTCCAGGGGGTAAATTAAATTAAGACCTTCACCTCAGAGCTTTTCATTGATTTGAAAATAGAATTGCTGAAAGTTTCTAATAAAAGAATTCTTTTATCTTATTCTGTAATGTGAACTATGGTTTTGTGGGGAATCAATAATATTAATGAGGTCAGTGATCTACAGCATTCATATTTTCATGTGCTTAAACTTGAGCACATGTTTAAGACTTTATGATAAGCAATAACATGTTGTGATTCAGCTACATAATCTATGATGGTAATGTGCAGCATTTTTCAAGCAAAATCTGAAGTCTTGGAAACCTAAATATCACAAATTTTCTGCTATTGCTTGCTCATTCTTACACCAAAGTCCTACACCTTTCATAAGCCTCATGGCTGATACACCTAGATGATTTTAGAAGGAACTGCAAGCTACTCAGATGTTTCATTAACAATTTCAGTTATTCAGTGATACCTGCACCTTATTTCTATAATGTACATCTTCCAACTTCATCACTTTATAGTTCAGTCCTTACCCTGAGCAGCACAGAAGCATTTGAGCACTTGTTTGGAAAACATAAGTTTGTGCTATCTTGATGCACGCACCATGGATGCTTTATCTGGTTTATGTGTCTACAAAAAGTTAGAAGGTAATTTTTTTTCCCCCCCTCATATTCTTAAGAAAGGCAGCACACAGAGATAATACTTTTGAATAACATTTTGTTTCCACGCTAGTCTAGAATAGTTTTTTCTATGTAGGTTTATTGTCAGGTTAACTAATGAGCATGATTACAATTTCATAAATGGTTGCATTTGTAGAATCCTGCAGATAACCCAGTTCAGGTAACAAGATAAAGAAACTCAAGTAGCCAGGCAAAAGAAAACTTGATTTCACTTTCACAATCATCATTAAACAATCAGATTATTAATAACTTTATATTTCAATATCTCTCTCTCTTTTTTTAATGGCTTCTAAATGCAGATTGAATATCAGGGTGACTGAGAAATTGGCTGTGGAAAGTAATTTCCCTAAAGCTCTTGCATGCTTATCATTTTCTCAGCAAGCCTAGTAATTTTCAGTTCATGAAGAGACCAGAGATATATCTTTTATTAGAGACAGGATTTAACTTCTCAGCAAGGAGAATTTAAACACCACTGCCTATTTCAAAGTTAAATTTACTGAGAATTTGCTTTAGTAGCTGAGTGGTGAATGTGAAAAGAATAGTAGTGAATGTGGAAAAAGAATGGTAGTGAATGTAAAAAAGAATAGTAGTGAATGTAAAAACAATAGTAGTGAATGTAAAAAGAATAGTAGTGAATGTAAAAATAATAGTAGTGAATGTAAAAAGAATAGTAGTGAAGATAGAAAAGGATAGTAGTGAATGTAAAAAGAGTAGTAGTGAAGGTAAAAAAGGATAGCAGTGAATGTAAAAAGAATAGTAGTGAAGGTAACAATCAAGAAATTAAGAAAAAAAGTAGTGAATGTAAAAAGAATAGTAGTGAATGTAAAAAGAATAGTAATAATGGTAAAAAGAGTAGTAGTGAAGGTAAAAAGAGTAGTAGTGAAGGTAAAACAAGTAGTAGTGAAGGTAAAAAGAGTAGTAGTGAAGGTAAAATCAATAAATGAAGGGAAAAAGTAGTGAATGTAAAAAGAAAGGAAGCTATGTGCTAGTGAGGCAGAAAGTTCTGATTTAACCTACCAATGACCTGGCTTTGTTTGTTCAGATGACAGTTCTAAAAGTGTGCAGAGAATATTCCCTTTTAATACAGTTATTTGCCGCAAGCCCTGACCTCACTGCCTGTCAGGGAGCAGGTCTGAATTGGCCCTTTCTCTGATATCGTGACATTGCTTCTGTTGCCTCGATTGTGACCTCTGATTGCATGATACCCCTGAGAGTTCAATTTAATAAGCGTGACTCCTGACTCTTAGCCAGGTCTGCCTTTTTAGGTTCTGTCAGACTCTGCTTCTAATCTGGTCTGCATATGCTAAAACACCGCGTAGACTGTCATCATACTGTGTGAGTTGTGTGCACTATAGTCAAACTTCTCTTCCCAACATCTTTCATTTGTTGCAAATGGAAGTACTTGTAAAAGCTTACTGAGAGTACATTTTGAAAGTTGTTTCTTCCACAGTTAGAGCTGTGCTTGGGATCAGGAGGTTTTATACCTTTGTATAGTTACTGTTACTTCCCTATCTTCGCAAGCACGTGTGTTATCCGTGCATCATACTCATTCCTTACTTGGAAACTCGTTTTATTTCCCCTGAGAATGTGTTACATACTTCTATCGCTTCCCATCAACAATATGTTTGTCCATTATAAAAACAGCAGGGGCAAATCCCCTTTTGTTCGTTGTGTAATTAAAACAGTTGCACAAGGAGACAGTACTGATGAGCACGCAGAGCACTGAGAGGTGCTCAGGATCAGTCAGGTGAAAGCTGAAGAATCTATTCGGAATCCAGGAGAAGGTGAGTAGAATTCAGACTGTTTAAGTGTCATTGAAAATTAGATATCTTGTATTTAATGACTATTTTCCTTCATCTCTGCTTTCTTTTTTTCCCTGTTTTCTTCCTCTTCTAGCCAGAATCCTGAAGGAGTCTGATCTGAGACCTGGCTGCTGTGAGAATGGTGATGCTATTCAGACTTTTATCCGATTGCAGGATCCTGAACTGGAATATGGAGAAGCTCAAAGATTTAAAAGAGAGTTTCAAGAACCATGGTGCAAGTTGCAGACAAATTTCTGTCTTTGCTTTACTTACATGCATTTTTTATTTGTATTGTTGGTTTAGATGCATTTACCTTTTGCAAGCCTCTGTATCATACTGCTTCTATGGATCTGCCTTTTGAGAGAATCTCGCTGAACCAAATGATGTTTTCTGCTCATTTTGGTAGATGGTTAAAAAAACCAAACACCAACACCTCAGTAAATGTTACAATTTCATATTTAGTTCTCCCTTTCTTCAACTGCTTTAAAGATTGCTGTTCACTTTTCCACACAGCTCACTTGGTGTTAAAATCCTGTGTTGTACGAAAAGGAAACTGTATCACAATCTTTCTTATGAACCAAGATCCCAGATACAGGGCTAAAAAATGGATATTTTCTTCCAACATTCAAACTTGGCAACGAAATGCTGTTCATTCTCCATCTTGGTGACTTTCACAGTGGAAGTAAAATTTTGGATTGGCCAGTTAAACTGTATTATATTTTTTTTTAATCCTATAGTTAAATTCCCATGTAAGATAATACAATTTTAAGAGCCTGATTTAGTCTGTAAGGTTGTAAAAGTCATAATATTATCATCTGATCCCTTATCTAGGATTAAACAGTGTAAGGTTAGTTATTGAAGTTCCTTAATCTCAAATGGGAGTTTGCTTGCCTAATTTTAATTGAGGGAGTTTCACTCCTTTTGAGGTCTGGTCTTTAGTGCTCTTTAAGTTCCTGCACTGTTTGCTGGAGCTTAGAGAATTGGCTGCAAACAAGCAAAGTTAGGAGTGGGCAACTGGTTTACCTGCTGTCAGGCAACAGGTAAAACAAATTACAATTTTAAGTTAATTAGTTCTGCCTGTCTTGAAAGCTATTGCAAATATCAACAGAATGCACACGAGGCAGATTTCCCTATTCAGAATCTTCGTGGCATATCAGGCATATAACTTACTCCCCCCTTCTCAAACAATTTTCTATATGCATAGAAATATTTGTCAGTGATTTGGAGAGTTTGGTAGCAAGCCTAGCTGAAATGTTTACTAAAACACAGACGTACTCTAAGAAGAAAACGGTTATAGCCAAGCTTAAGGAAGATTAAATTCCATTCAGTAGTAGCACTCAGTTGGGCTTTTTGTTAATTTTCTCATTCAAAATAAGTTTGACTACAGGTCTAAACAAAATACTGTAAAAGAACAAGAGGGGTCAGGGATCATTTAGTCCTTTTCCAACTCGAGTTTCTTCATTCACTAAGGTAAATTATTCAGACTTTCTCTGCATGGGTAGAAAAAAAACCCCACTCTGCCAGCGTGACTATAACTGATCCAAATCAACTGTGACTTAATTCCTGTGGGGCTGAAGGCTTTTGAAGGTGTTGGTTTCTCTAAAGTGATACACTGCCTTTTAATGATTGCCTTTGTCATGTCTTTACAAGCTGAAAATTCTAGTCCAATTAATCAGAAATCCATAAAGATACCACAGCTCTTTGAGCCACAGCAATTACAAATTAACCTGGGGCAACTTGTAAGCAAATTGTGGTTTTGTTTTGATTTTTTTTTTTTACCTGTCCTTCCTTACAAATGGAATTCCACCACACACACCCCTTCCACCCTCTCCTCCCCCCTTTTTTTTTCCCCCTGGAATTTCATCCTTTTTATTTCCTGCCATGATGTATTGACCATTCAAGCATAGCTTAATAAGAGGAATTACTACTTTTATTTCTGTATTTATTTATAGTCACTCATAAGCTTACTTTTTGGGGTTATTTTTAAGCTAGGTATAAATAAATAAGAGCTATACATGCTTGCAGATTAACTCACTTTAGATGCAGGGTCTTAAGAAATACAACCATGCCTATCCGAGACTTCTTTCCATTGCAATTCAACGAGCATTAAATCAAGCCTTGTTTATCCGACGCTTGGCATGATGACAGGCCTGATCTTCAGTGTTTTGCTCTAAAGTAAATCAAACAGCAGCCTTGCACTTAGCATTTGTGTAGAATCTGTGTGTCCTTTTTGACAGTGTGGAGTAGTTCTGTTCATATGCATTATTGCCCTGGCAAAGCTGTGAATTGTTGTCACAGGACCTTCATCAAATTTCAACCGGCGTTTTGTGACAGTGTGACCGTTTTAGGTCTCTCACCACCACACTCAGCATCAGAAAGGCAGCCAGAAAGAGTTTCACTCACACAAAATAAAGCACTTTCAAGCTGAAATTCTGTAGCTACAGAGTAGATGACCAACTCGTAAGTGCTTATAACTGAACTACATCTTGATACTCATAGAATCATAGAAATGTTAGGGTTAGAAGGGACCTCAAGGATCGGCTAGTTCCAACCCCCTACCATGGGCAGGGACACCTCCCACTAGGTCAGGTTGCTCAGAACCACATCCAACCTACACTTAAAAACGTCCAGGGATGAAGCTTCCACCAGCTCCCTGGGCAACCTGTGCCAGTGTCTCACCACCCTCGTGGGGAAGAACTTCATCCTAACATCCAATCTGAATCTAAACATTTCTAGTTTTTTCCATTCCCCCTAGTCCTATGATTACCTGACACCCTAAAAATTCCCTCAAAGGAGCTTAATTTTTTTTTTCCCTTTGAGTATTCTTCTTTGATAGGTGCCAATCACATGGTACTTGTGTACATCATGTGTGTTGATGAACGTGAGTTCTTAAAAACAAGTTCATACATTACCCAGGAAACTATCTAGAAAAAAAACGTTCATTCTCAAGACTGAACATAGCAAAACCTTTAACATACATTCCCAAGCTGTGATACAAAATTCCATATTTCAGTTATTTAGTCATTAATGTGATGAGACAGTTATTAAAGTGGTGTATGTCAACTTTTGTGACTTCCTCCTGCTCCTAATGATTATTTTTAACACTTCCATGATGTCCCTGCCCATTGCAGGGGGGTTGGAACTAGATGAACCTTGAGATCCCTTCCAGCCCTAACAATTCTATGATTCTATGATTCCATAGGTATCTTCTTGTCCTTACATTTTTATTTTGTTAGGCCACACCTCGAGTACTGTGTCCAGTTCTGGGCCCCTCAGTTTAGGAAGGAGGTTGACTTGCTGGAGCGTGTCCAGAGAAGGGCAACAAAGTTGGTGAGGGGCTTGGAACACAAGCCCTATGAGGAGAGGCTGAGGGAGCTGGGGTTGCTTAGCCTGGAGAGGAGGAGACTCAGGGGTGACCTTATTGCTCTCTACAACTACCTGAAAGGAAGTTGTAGACAGGCAGATGTTGGTCTCTTCTCCCAGGCAGCCAGCACCAGAACAAGAGGACACAGTCTCAGGCTGTGCTGGGGGAGGTTTAGGCTGGAGGTTAGGAAGAAGTTCTATACAGAGAGAGTGATTGCCCATTGGAATGTGCTGCCCAAGGAGGTGGTGGAGTCACCATCACTGGAGGTGTTCAGGAGGAGACTTGGTGGGGTGCTTGGTTGCATGGTTTAGTTGGTTGGGTGATGTTGGATGATAGGTTGGACACGATGATCTTGAAGGTCTCTTCCAACCTGGTCTATTCCTCTATTCTATTCTATTCTACTCTACTCTACTCTACTCTACTCTACTCTACTCTACTCTACTCTACTCTACTCTACTCTATTCTATTCTATTCTACTCTATTCTATTCTATTCTATTCTGTTCTATATTGAACAAATGTTTCATTAAGTTTGGATTCTTTGCCCCTTTCTTGTACTTCTAAATCCTTCAGTAGAAAGAATACCTACCTTAATGACTGTCACACTTTGTAGAATTTCTTGTGTTTTGGATTTTATTTGCCCTCTTGATAGGGGACAACATCCTGCACTATTAGTTATACATCCTGCACACTCACAAAATGTTCTTTGGGGTTTGGTTTTTTGCTTGTTTATAATTCCTTTTGGAAATCTGATATCTTAAATAATTTTGCTTGCTTTATTGAATTTAAAGAAAGGTATTCCTCTGGCTTGGACTCCATGGAGGCTGACAATTATTTCTTGCTCAGGAATACTGTTTCATTACTGAACAACTGAACACCTCCATTCAAGTTCCTGATTGTTTCTGTCAGTTAGAAACAATCTTAATAATCTTAAGGAAGAACTGGGCCTGTCTAAAATTAAAATCTATCAAGAAATTCTGTAAACAACAATGGTTGATGTTATGCATGTCTTAATTTTCTCCTGGCCAGGATGGAATACATTCCTCTTTTCAGAAGAGAAAGTCTGTTGAGAAGAGATTTATATTTATTGTTGTTGTTGTTGTTGTTATTATTATTATTATTATTATTATTATTATTATTATTATTATTATTATTATTATTATTATTATTAAAAACCCAACAAAAAAAAAAAAATGGAAGGAAGATTATGGAGGAATGAGAGGATCGAAATTCTGTGAGAGTGTAGGTGGTAAGAATAAACTAAATAGGCTCAATCTACTTCAGTCTTACTTACTCCTTACATTTACTAATGGAGAATGAAGCCTGGAAGTGCTGAACACATTGTTTCCAAATATTCTTTCACACCTCCCTGATTTCTTTGGTTCTTCCAGGGCCTTGTCTAGCCAAAAGGTCTCTGAGTTTCTCTTGGCTCTACTCCAGATTTACTTCTCAGCAGCGCTGTCGATGAATTTTGTCCATCCTGCAGGGCTGAGTCAAGCAGGACACAGACTACAGAATCAAGCAGCACATAGACTACAGAACACCCTGTTCATAGAAGACCATACAAAAGAATAATGAGAAAGTGCAGCATAATGCTGTAAGAGTTTTGACGTAGTTTTTGAACTTGTAAAAGGCTGAGTGGATCTTGAAGAGGGTGGAATGCAGGAAAGAGCAGTTTACACCAGGAATTCTTTGTGTGTATCGGGGTAGAATATCCTCCCTGTCATTTCTCCATTTCTTTTCAGAGTTTGGGTTTGGTTTTAGGGTTTGGTTTGTTTTTAGGAAAGAACTAACTTACTTTTTCAAATATGAAGTTATTTCCTGTTATTGCCCAACCTACACATAAAACAAGTCTGCCTTTTGGAAGCTGGACTGAGGAATGTTAGTCTGTTCTTTGTAGTTGGAGTGCTCATCAGTATTGTCTCCTTGTGCAACTGTATTGTACTATTGCCACAATACAAGAGTCCAGAACACTGGGGATGAGAGTTTGATGCTTGGATACCTTCAGCAGTAAAACAAAAAAATACCCAGAAGCAGCTGATAATATTTCAAATGAGTGGAGTCAATCACTGTACAGCATTTAATCAAAACCTTAAACATTCAAAATCATGGACTCCAGTCACCAGAGCTTGATATTTGCATTCCCAAACTTGAAAAGTTTCAGAAAAATCATGAGGGTGGTGAGAGACTGGCACAGGTTGCCCAGGAAGGTGGTGGAAGCCTCATCCCTGGAGGTTTTGAAGACCAGGCTGGATGTGGCTCTGAGCAGCCAGATCTAGTGTGAGATGTCCCTGCCCATGGCAGGAGGGGTTGGAACTAGATGATCCTTCTGGTGCCTTCCAACCCTAACAATCCTATGATTCTATGATCTTAATAAACAAATGTTTGTTTAGGTTACTGTCCTGCCTTTTTTTTTCCTCTCATTATTTTCTTGCTTTCCTGTGGTGGAAAAATCACATGAGCTTTGTCATCCACTGAGGTTAGAATAAATAACCATAACCATAGCTTATTCCCATGTTAAAGAACTGCTGTAGCATTCTGAAGAAATAAACATATTTTGCATCAATTGCAAATCAATCATCAATTGCATCAATTTCCTTGATGTGAATGTATTTGAACTGCAGACCACGTAAATCTGAAGGTAGTGGTTTGAATGGTACAAAAGTGATCAGCTGAATCAAATGGTTGGGTATTGGCTTGGTTGAATCAAATGGGAGAACAGTGGTTTAAATGGTACAAAAGTGATCAGCTGAATCAAATGGTTAGGTATTGGTTTGGTTGAATCAAATGGGAGAATATGATCAGGTGACCCATCTGGTGGATGTGGGGAGGCCTGTGGATGTGGTCTACCTGGACTTCAGCAAGGCCTTTGACACCGTCCCCCTCAGCAAACTGCTGGCTAAGCTGTCAGCCCGTGGCTTGGACCACTACCCTTTCTGCTGGGTTAGCAACTGGCTGGAGGGCCAAGCCCAGAAAGTGGTAGTGAATGGTGCCACATCCAGCTGGCGGCCAGTCACCAGTGGCGCCCCCCAGGGATCAGTGCTGGGCCCTGTGCTCTTCAACATCTTCATTGATTATCTGGATGAGGGGGTCGAGTCAGTGATCAGCAAGTTTGCAGATGCCACCAAGTTAGGAGCAGATGTTAGTCAGTTAGAGGGTAGAAAGGCTCTGCAGAGGGACCTCGACCGACTGGACAGATGGGCAGAGTCCAATGGGATTGTATTCAACAAGTCCAAGTGCCGAGTGCTGCACTTTGGCTACAGCAATCCCATGCAGAGCTACAGGCTGGGGTCGGAGTGGCTGGAGAGCTGCCAAACAGAGAGGGACCTGGGGGTGCTGATCGACAGCCACCTGAATATGAGCCAGCAGTGTGCCCAGGTGGCCAAGAGGGCCAATGGCATCCTGGCCTGCATTAGGAATAGTGTGGCCAGCAGGAGCAGGGAGGTCATTTTGCCCCTGTAGTCTGCTTTGGTTAGGCCACACCTTGAGTCCTGTGTCCAGTTCTGGGCCCCTCAGTTTAAGAAGGACATTGAGAGACTTGAAGGTGTCCAGAGAAGGGCAACAAGGCTGGGGAGAGGCCTTGAGCACAAGCCCTATGAGGAGAGGCTGAGGGAGCTGGGATTGTTTAGCCTGGAGAAGAGGAGATTCAGGGGTGACCTCATTGCCCTCTACAACTACCTGAAAGGTGGTTGTGGCCAGGTGGGGGTTGGTCTCTTCTCCCAAGCAACCAGCACCAGAACAAGGGGACACAGTCTCAAGCTGCGCCAGGGGAGGTTTAGACTGGAGGTGAGGAGGAAGTTCTTCACCGAGCATTGGAACGGGCTGCCCAGGGAGGTGGTTGAGTTGTTGTCCCTGGAGGTGTTCAAAGGGAGATTGGACGTGGCACTTGGTGCCATGGTCTAGTCATGGGGTCTGTGTTGATAGGTTGGACTCGATGATCCTCAAGATCCTTTCCAACCTGAGTTATACTGTGATACTGTGATACTGTAATAGTGTTTTTACATATGGTTTTAACATATTCTATGGAAGGCCCATTCCAGGCCTAAGGCATTGGGGTTTTATGGAGGAACAATTAGGCAGAATTGGATATTGTATTTCTCATTCAAGCTGATTTTAAAACATTAACTTCATGTGAAATTGTTCAGAGGTTTTTCAAGATTAGCCATTGGAATGTGCTGCCCAGGGAGGTGGTGGAGTCACTGTCCCTGGAGGTGTTCAAGAGGGGGTTGGACGTTGCACTTGGTGCCGTAGTTTAGTAGTCATGAGGTCTTGGGTGACAGGTTGGACTCAATGATCTTTGAGGTTTTTTCCAACCTTATTGATTCTCTTATTCTAAGTCCCAAAGAACAATAGTTACCTCCCAGCAGGTAAAGCACATGAAATTCAGAGGTTTTTTTTTACAATAAATGGTACAAAAGTGATCAGCTGAATCAAATGGTTGGGTATTGGTTTGGTTGAATCAAATGGGAGAACGGTGTTTTAAATGGTACAAAAGTGATCAGCTGAATCAATGGTTGGATATTGGTTTGGTTGAATCAAATGGGAGAATGGTGGTTTAAATGGTACAAAAGTGATCAGCCGAATCAAATGGTTGGATATTGGTTTGATTGAATCAAATGGGAGAATAGTGGTTTAAATGATACAAAAGCAAACAGCTGAATCAAATGGTAGAATATTGGTTTCGTTTCTGGCTTATTTTTTTAAGGCAATAATTATTTCTTTGGAGGACTATCTAGTAGAGAGTGTGGACCTGCTTTAAACCAGTGCACTACTGTTCTTTTTCTTTTCTCTTTTCTTATTACTAATTGACTCTTTGTATTAGCCCTCATAGAATCATAGAATCAATAAGGTTGCAAAAGACCTCAAAGATCATCGAGGCCAACATGTCACCCAACACCTCATGACCACTAGACCATGGCACCAAGTGCCACGTCCAATCCCCTCTTGAACACCTCCAGGGATGGGGACTCCACCACCTCCCTGGGCAGCACATTCCAATGGCTAACAACTCTCTCTGGGAAGAACTTTCTCCTCACCTCCAGCCTAAACTTTCCCTGGCACAACTTGAGACTGTGTCCTCTTGTTCTGGTGCTGGTTGCCTGGGAGAAGAGACCAACCGCCACCTGGCTACAACCTCCCTTCTCTTCTCCAGGCTGAACAATCCCTGCTCCCTCAGCCTCTCCTCACAGGGCTGTGCTCAAGGCCTCTCCCCAGCCTTGTTGCCCTTCTCTGGACACCTTCAAGGGTCTCAATGTCCTTCTCAAACTGAGGGGCCCAGAACTGGATACAGTCCTCAAGGTGTGGCCTAACCAGTGCTGAGTACAGGGCAGAATGACTTCCCTGCTCCTGCTGGCCACACTATTCTTGATGCAGGCCAGGATGCCATTGTCCTTCTTGGCCAGCTGGGCACACTGCAGGCTCATGTTCAGCCAGTTGTCAATCAGTACCCTCCAGGTCCCTTTCTGCCTGGCTGCTCTCCAGCCACTCCAGCCCCAGCCTGTAGCACTGCATGGGGTTTTTGTGGCCAAAATGCAGCACCTGGCACTTGGACTTGTTGAATGCCATCATGTTGGACTCTGCCCGTGATCATCAAGTCCAACCTGTCACCCGAGACCTCATGCAATCCCTGTATCTTTCCCCAAACAGAATTTCCATTTCTTATCCCAAGATTGCCTGATCAGAATAGCCACAAATTAGCAAAAGGAAAAAAATATAAGATAAATCAAATCAGCAATTGCCTGTGTGGCAGCTTCCTGTAGACACCTTAGGAATGGGCTGCCTGGGGAGGTGGTGGAGTCACCATCATTGCAGGTGTTTAGGAGGAGACCTGATAGGGTGCTTGGTTGCATGGTTTAGTTGATTAGGTGGTGGTGGATCATAGGTTGGACACGATGATCTTGAAGGTCTCTTCCAACCTGGTCTGTTCTATTCTATTCTATTCTATTCTATTCTATTCTATTCTATTCTATTCTATTCTATTCTATTCATTCTTCTATTCTATATATTTCTTTAGGTTTATACACAAAATCAGAGAGGTGGTTTATATCTTAGGAAATATCACAATATGAAGCTGGTATTGTTATGTAGGAAGTTATAAGATAAATGAGAAGTTGTGTTTAAAGTACATGAAGGGGTAGAGAAAGTGATGACAGCCCATAAAAGTTGCGAAAGTTGGATAAATTGAAACAGTGTTTAATGCTGGCCTTGAAGGCAGTGCCAGGAAAGTGAAGCTTATAAAGCAATTGAAAGGGAAATGTACCATGTTCACAAGAAGAGTAAAAGACATCAGCAGCGTAATATGGAGTGGTAGTTTGCAACTTTTTTGTGGGATCAGAGGGTTGGAATGAAAGGGATTAAATAATCAGGAGATGCCAGGAAAAGTTTGTCAACAGTGTTGTGATGTGAATAGAAGGAAACCATTTTAAATGAGGTGGCTGAAAAGTACACTGTGGAAGATTAAGTGAGACTTGGATTTGCCTCCATGTGGGGAAAGGAACAAATTGAACCTAAACAATAAGATAGGGATACATGCTGATTGCTGCTACTGAGTAGAGGAGGTGGGGTGTTTCTGCAGAGTCAGGAAGAACAAACAAAATAGAAACTTGTGGGAAGGAACAAATATGAAATCCTGTTACCCTTCAATTCTGGAGGTGAAATTTGTAGTTTGAGTGGTTTAGGAAATCTCAGTGGTATCTCAGCTTTTGCATCATTAATAACAAGTCCTGAAAGAGAGAACACAGAAAGCACAGGCTGGAATCTAACCAATGATGAAGCATGGACTAAACGAGTGAAGCTTCATTAGTTTTATTAAAACATCCAGAAACAGAGCAAAGTGTTAAAGACTGCACAAAAATAGCTATGAAAACAGGGAGGAAAAGGACAGCCAAAATAAAAACTATGGTCTTAACTGAGGGTGTCATGAACCCCTGGATTTGGTGAAGGAGGAATGGTGTGAGAGTGAGGTCAAGAAGAGTCATATGAGAAAAAGGACATTATTACAAAGCAGATTAAGAGATTAGAGAAGAGAAGGAGGTTTGCAGATAGACTAGTATCATACTAGAACTTATTCATAATCTGGAAAACAACTAAAATGCCTAGTAGCATGCTAAAGATCACTGTAAATACCATTAACCCCATACAGTGCTACAGGCTGGGGTTGGAGTGGCTGGAGAGCAGCCAGGTAGAAAGGGACCTGGGGGTGCTAGTTGACAGCTGGCTGAATATGAGCCAGCAGTGTGCCCAGGTGGCCAAGAAGGACAATGGCATCCTGGCCTGGATCAGAAATATTGTGTGGCCAGCAGGAGCAGGGAAGTCATTGTGTCCCTGTACTCAGCACTGGTTAGGCCACACCTTGAGTCCTGTGTCCAGTTCTGGGATCCTCAATTTAAGAAGGACATTGAGATACTTGAACATATCCAGAGAAGGGCAATGAGGCTGGGGAGAGGTATCTAGTACAAGCCCTGTGAGGAGAGGCTGAGGGAGCTGGGGTTGCTTAGCCTGGAGAAGAGGAGGCTCAGAGGAGACCTTATTGCTGTCTACAACTCCCTGAAGGGAGGTTGTAGCCAGGTGAGGGTTGGTCTCTTCTCCCAGGCAACCAGCACCAGAACAAGAGGACACAGTCTCAAGCTGCACCAGGGGAGGTTTAGGCTCAAGGTGGGGAGAAAGTTCTTCCCAGAAAGAGTAACTGGCCATTGGAATGTGCTGCCCAGGGAGGTGATGGAGACACTATTGCTGGAGGTGTTCAACTAATTTGACTTATTATTAACAGCATAGACATTAATTTTATACTGCTTGATCCTATATTAAGAGCACCATTTTCCAAGTACATATTGAGAAAATTAACTCTGGTCACAGGTTTTTTATATTAAGAGAGGAAAACTAGAATGCTGAAGAAATTCCAGGCCCTTCTTTTCGCATTGTAGGTCTTAGTTTCCTTAGTCTCTTGCTTTGTTTGCATTGTCCTCTGTACGAAAGCAAGTTTTGAAGTGAATTAAATCACCCTCTAAACAGAAAATTCAACTGTGGAAGGTTGGATACAATGCAGACTTCTCTCCACATTTCTCTCTATCAGGAAACATATGACATATTAAAGTTAGACCTTTTATCTTCCCATCAGATTTGGTTTGGGGTGGGCAGAGGGGGTGAGGAATCACACTGTGTTGAATCAGATTGTTCAGCATCCTCTTACATATAAATTAACAAAGAGTCGAGTAGCTAATGGGTTTGCAGCAACCAGGGTCAATGTTTTCTGGGTAGAGAAGCTGAAAATTAAAATGTAGGTTGTAAAAGACCATGCTGAATGTAGATTTTGGGTACCCATCTTGCTTCTTTTTGTGTACTGCTGTGTTGTTAAGCACACTTGTCCTGAGCACTGGGGAGCGTGGGTAGAAGGTAGTCCTTTGGCAGTGGGAAGCATAGGTTTAGATACTCCACAGCCTGGTGGTGTTTGAATACTCATCTCTGACATGCCAAGCTGATCACTTTGGGTAGTTTTCCAATCCTCTTTTTAAAGCTGACTGCCATGACTGAGGGCACAAAATGCATCAATCTTGTAGAACAATGTAGGAGAGGAAAACTGACACTGCCTAGAATTTAGGACACTTCACCAGAAGTAGTTCACAGATTCTTAGCCCTCCTTTAACTCACTTAATGGGTTGTCTAGAGATAGTCTGATTTAAAGCACGTAAGCAGCATCCATACTGCAAACTGAACACGAATCATTCTGCCTCAAAGAATCAAAGAATCAATCAAGTTGGAAAAGACCTCAGAGATCAGAGCATGACAGTTGGACTCCATGACCATAGAGGTCTTTTCCAGCTGAAACAATTCTGTGATTCTATGCCCAGCAAACAAATTGGATCGATGGTGGATGACATTTTTCTTGCATCATTGTTCAGGTTTGCACATTGATTTAGGGCCCTAGAAAAATGTGATTTTTCTTTAATGTTCACCTCCAAGGATGTTTCTGCTTCCAAGGCCCATCCGAGCAAATTCTCTCTTCCTTTAGGAAGGAAGCATCTACTTAAGGTGCCCAAATTCTGTAGGGAAATAGGAGTAGGTATCCCTGAAAGCTGCACTGGATCAGGCCTATGTGCATAGTGTGTGTGTGGATGATTAATTGGCAACACCTACGATTCTTTTACTGTATTAATACCAAATGTAAGACTATTCCCATCTTAAATTATTAATGTGTGTGTCATTATATGTTAAAAAAAGGGGAAAAAAAAAGAAAAGAAAGAATAAATCAGAATGATTGGAAGCTTAGAAGTGATAATCTAATGCTTGTATGATACTTTACATACCTCTGAGATTAATTTGGGTTGTGCCGCCTTTGATGCGTTCCTTTCTCCTTTGAAATTCTATGAGTTGTCTGGGTTTAACAATTAAAGATTAGAGGTCTGATCTATTTCAAAGATGCAGAATGCTTACTGGTCCTGGGAACTTCAGTGGAATTTGTGAGTGTTAGTACTGCTGCAAAATCAGGTCCAGGTTTAAAAAAAAACCTGAAACAACCCAGAGCTCTAATTTAAGAAAGCCACCAAGCAAATGTGTGTTAAATGCTACTGATACACCAGATCCTCAAGCACATGATGTTCATAAGAGTAGACTAGAAAACAGATAGTGCTGTCCTTTCATATTTTAATATTTGTTGGTAAGAATCAAAAAGAGAGATGTTACTATAAGAAAAGTAAAAATAAAGATATATTCCAAATATTAACTGAAATATCAGGAACAGTGTGGCCAGCAGGAGCAGGGAGGTCATTCTGCCCCTGTACACTGCACTGGTTAGGCAGTGTACAGTGTCCAGTTCTCGGCCCCTGGAGTACTGTGTCCAGTTCTGGGCCCCTCTGTTTCGGAAGGAGGTTGACTTGCTGGAGCGTGTCCAGAGAAGGGCAACAAAGTTGGTGAGGGGTTTGGAACACAAGCCTAATGAGGAGTGGCTGAGGGAGCTGGGGTTGCTTAGCCTGGAGAAGAGGAGGCTCAGGGGTGACCTTATTGCTCTCTACAACTACCTGAAGGGGGGTCGTAGACAGGCAGAGTTTAGTCTCTTCTCCCAGGCAACCAGTACCAGAACAAGAGGACACAGTCTCAAGCAGCACCAGGGGAAGTTTAGGCTGGATGTTAGGAAGAAGTTCTGTACAGAGAGAGTGATTGCCCATTGGAATGGGCTGCCCAAGGAAGTGGTGGAGTCACCATCACTGGAGGTGTTCAGGAGGAGACTTGATGGGGTGCTTGGTTGCATGGTTTAGTTGGTTAGGTGGGGTTGGATGATAGGTTGGATGTGATGATCTTGAAGGTATCTTCCAACCTGGTCTGGTCTATTCCATTCCATTCCATTCCATTCCATTCCATTCCATTCCATTCCATTCCATTCCATTCCATTCCATTCCATTCCATTCGTGCTAGAGCAAGTGCAGAGGAGGGCAAGGAAGCTGGGAAGGGCCTGGAGAATAAATCTGATGAAGAGCAACTGAAGGAACTGGGGATGGTTAGTGCGATACAGAGGAGGCTGAGGAGAGACCTCCTGGCTCTCTACAGCTACCTGAAAGGAGGTTGTGGAGAGGCTGGTCTCTTCTCCTAGGTGATAGAACAAGAGGGAATGGCCTCAAGCTGCCACTGGGTAGGTTTAGACTGGACATCAGGAAATATTTTTTCATGGCAAGAGTGTTCAGGCATTGGAATGTGCTGCCCAGGGAGGTGGTGGAGTCACCCAGCCTGGCTGTGTTTCAGGGTGGTTTGGATGTGGTGCTTGGGGATATGGTTTAGGGGTGAACTTTGTTTTAGGTTGTACTTGGTGATCCTGAGAGTCTTTTCCATCCTGAATGCTTCTGTGATTCTGTGAAATTATTGAGCAGTGTCTGCCTATTTGAGAAACAAAAAACAACAGCACAAGTAGCACTAATATGGAACAAGAACGCGTTGTTTAATAGCCAATATGATTGTAATTTAAAAAACTACAACAAAACCAAAATCATAAAAAACAACCAGCCAAAAAAAAAAAAACAAACAAAAAATTAGCTATTGTGTACTGTTTTACCTTGTCTCAACAATGTTTCTATAATTAACATTCAAAGTTGGAATGGGTTGTCCAGGGAGGTGGTTGGGGCGCCATCCCTGAGGTGTTTAAGACCAGGCTGGATGAAGCTCTGGCCAGCCTGATCTAGTGTGGGGTGTCCCTGCCCGTGGCAGGGGGGTTGGAACTAGCTGATCCTTGTGGTCCCTTCCAACCCTGACTGATACTGTGATACTATGAAAGTTAAATGTAAATAAATAAATGTATAAAATGAAGCCAATTCTGCTTCCAACATAATTCCATCAAAAACTCAAACTGCTACTAAGAGCACATTAGTCACAATTATTCTGGGAAAATAACCTGACAAGTTAGAAGGGTTTTGGTTTTGTTGGGTTGGTTGGTTGTTGTTTTGTTTGGGTTATTTTATCATAGCTTATTGTACATGCATCTTGTTTTGTCCATCATGGACACACAAACTCAGACATGAACCTCTAATACTGGTTTTAACCCACTAGCTGGAGATGCTTTTCAATAGAGGAAAAGGTTACAAGCATTTTAGTAAATACATGAATCACACAGAATCATAGAATCAATATGGTTGAAAAAGACCTCAGAGATCATCAAGTCCAACCTATTACCTAATACCTAACACCTCCTGACAAAAAAACCATGGCTCCAAGTGCCACATCCAATCCTTTTTTGAACACCTCCAGGGATGGTGACTCCACCACCTCCCTGGGCAGCACATTCCAATGGCTAACAACTCTCTGTGAAGAACTTTCTCCTCACCTTGAGCCTAAACTTCCCCTGGTGCAGCTTGAGACTGTGTCCTCTTGTTCTGTTGGTGGTTGCCTGGGAGAAGAGATGAGCACCCACCTGGCTACAACCTCCTTTCAGGAAGCTGTAGAGAGCAATAAGGCCTCCCCTGATCCTCCTCTAATAATTTTGATCCGTTTAATGAGGAAGGAACTCTTCCTTCTTAGGAAAAATGAATTGTCCCGGTATTAGTGGTAATACTAGACTGAATTTTCTGTAAATACAGCTAAGAAAAAGACTAAAGATAATTTCTTGGGAAATTACTCCTCATTGGAGAGCACATTCTAAAAAGCAGAAGGCTCAGTCCACCAGGACTGCAATTACAAAGTTGTGCAGTGTGTTTCTTATTCCTATTATAAATCAGGACCTTCTTCATCTGAAGAGCTGTAGGGGTGCCGGTGTAGTTACAGACTTGGAACCCATACATTCCCAAAATCTAATGGTCAGTAAGCCATACTCCTGAGCCAGGAACAGGGGAAGACAATGTCATAAACTTAGAAAATAACTGGCTCCCACTTTAATCAAGGATGCTGATGAATACTGTAAATTTGCACTGATTGAGTGGTTGTCTTTTGTTCATCCCTGACAAACTCATTTGGGTCTACGGAGTATGCCTATCCAAGCTTTTCATTTTCTGTCTTCCTAAGAAAGTTAAGTGAGAGTTCTTTACATCAGGTGAGGAGAAATTGTTCTGTCAACCTTCTAGTCTGTGGCTCACTAGCAAGACACAGAATACAGCAATAACCAGGTTGGAAAAGGCTATCGAGTCCAACCTATCACCCAACAGCATCTCATCAACTAAACCATGGCACCAAGCACCCCATCCAGTCTCTTCCTAAACACCTCCAGGGATGGTGACTCCACCACCTCCCTGGGCAGCACATTCCAATGGCCAATCTCTCTTTCTATGAAGAATTTGTTCCTAACGTATGACTTCATATTCTCAGCCTGGAACTCGCCTAATTTTAATAGACTGATTATAGGTTTGGCAGTGGAACTCATTCAGCCTAAGAAATGGATTTGATTTAAACAAAGGTTCTCTATACCAAGGCAAATGGAGAGCACAACCAAAAGATGTTTGTGTTTCAAACTATGAAACAAGAAGCTATGACAGTTTAATAATATTCCCTTGGAGCTAAAAGATGAAAGCAATGAGCTCACTGCAAGGTCAGGTAAAATGCAAGTGAGGGACTACATTTTGCAGCTTAGGCAAAACTGTAGTTTTTACAGAAGGATAAGCACCTCTGCTATGAGGATAGGCTGAGGGAGCTGGGCTTGTTCAGCCTGGAGAAGACTCCAAAGGGGACCTTAGAGCTGCCTTCCAGTACCTGAAGGGATCTTGCAGGAAGGCTGCAGAGGGTCTTTTCCTGAGGGTGTCTGGAGACAGGACAAGTAAGAATGGTTTGAAGCTGAGGGAGAGCCCGGTTAGACTGGATCTGAGGAATTTCTTCAGTACGAGGGTGCTGAGACTCTGGAGCAAGTTGCCTGGAGAGGTCATGGATGCCTCCTCCCTGGGGGCTGTTCAAGGCCAGATTGGATGAGGCTTTGAGCAACCAAGCCTAGTTGAGAGGTGTCCCTGCTCATAGTGGGGAGGCTGGAGTAGATGATCTCTAAGGTCCCTTCCTACCTAAACCATTCTGTGATAAGTGCAAAAAATACTACAGATAATGTAGCAAGCCTCTTTAAAGGTTAAAAGGTCGATGAACAGGTTGATGAACAGCCTGGGAGTTTAGATAATGTTGCCAAAACACTAATAAAAACTAAGGCTTAAAATAAGAAATATGATGAAACCATTTATCTCAAAGTCAGTTCTGACATCTTCACCACTACCCCACCACCCCCTTTAGAGTTATTGTTAGTGAAATAATTCACAGTGGGCAAAACCAACATGATACACAGGGAGATGAACTATGTCCTTTGCTGGTTCAAGTGCAAAAGGAGAGGTATGCTCCTACATACATGAAAGGGACCTCAAGAGATCACTGAGTCCAACCCCCTTGCCAAAGCAGGATCACTTAGGGTAGTCATAAAACAATACAAATAAAATAAACATGGCCTAAAATAATAGTGAATGAGAGGAATATCTTTTATTATCTTTTTTCCCCCTCTCTCCAGGTGAAAAAGAAGAATTTTCTCAGCTGGATATTACTTTAGATGAGAAATTACAGAGAAGAAATGACTTTACATACCGATGGCTTCATACGCAGGTTCTGGATTATGAAACAACCAGTTCCAAGGATGTGAAGAGGTGAGGTCATTGCCTTTGAATTAGATTTATTATTATTGTTGTTATTATTATTATTATTATTATTATTATTATTATTATTATTATTATTTTAAATTTATCTTGTAAAATGATCCCCTAGGTTAATAGTTCTAAACCAAACATGGCTTTGTAGCTAGCAGACAGTACACCGTATTTCCAGGTCCCCAACCACAGTACCAGGCAACCAGCACCAGGATAAGAGGACACAGTCTCAAGCTGTGCCAGGGGAGGTTTAGGCTGGATGTTAGGAAGAAATTCTTCACAGAAAGAGAGATTAAAAAATGGGATTATAACTGCAAACAGTTTCAGGACAAACACTAGTGCATAACACACATCCAGAATTAACATCACCACATGACAGAAAAAAAACTATTTTGCAAATTTCTTGGCAACAAAGCTGGGGAGCGGTCTGAGCACAGCCCTGTGAGGAGAGGCTGAGGGAGCTGGGGTTGCTTAGCCTGGAGAAGAGGAGGCTCAGGGGAGACCTTCTTGCTCTCTACAACTCCCTGAAGGGAGGTTGTAGCCAGGTGAGGGATGGTCACTTTTCCCAGACAACCAGCACCAGAACAAGAGGACACAGTCTCAAGCTGTGCCAGGGGAGGTTTAGGCTGGATGTTAGGAAGAAATTCTTCCCAGCAAGAGAGATTGGCCATTGGAATGTGCTGCCCAGGGAGGTGGTGGAGTCACCATCCCTGGAGGTGTTTAGGAAGAGACTGGATGGGGTGCTTGGTGCCATGGTTTAGTTGATGAGATGGTGTTGGGTGATAGGTTGGACTCGATGATCTCGATGGTCTTTTCCAACCTGGTTAATTCAATTCTATGCTATGCTATGCTATGCTATGCTATTCTGTTCTACCCTTTACAATTGGGTTTGTAGTGATTGTACTGATGCTTCTTCCACAGTGATAATGACATGATAAACAGTTCAGAATCTACACAGCTCAGTGCTAGCAACACCCTGTTGTAGAGTCTGGGAGGAAAAGTATCAAAGTGCTCACTCATCATATATTTTATAACTTTATTGGTATATATTATGGTTTTATGTAATTAGATCAGCTGCAACATTATCTATACTGTTAAATTTGATTAAGAAAGCAAAACCCCCCTCAGTTTAACAAGATAGTGTGTATTTATATTTTGTTTTCAAAACATAAACCAAGCTTTCAGATCTCCATGGCATGCTTTAGTAAAATGTTGTAAACATGCTCCTTCTATATTTAATGCTGGGTATTAACCAGGTAAAATTTCCATACATTGAAGAAAAAAAGGTTAATCTCATTTCCTAAACTAACATGAGGATACAGT
This sequence comes from Melanerpes formicivorus, assembly GCF_026170545.1. Taxonomy (NCBI): domain Eukaryota; kingdom Metazoa; phylum Chordata; class Aves; order Piciformes; family Picidae; genus Melanerpes; species Melanerpes formicivorus. Next base: position 2,706,993 of record NW_027142406.1, on the reverse strand, counting down.
AAGTATATTTTTTGGTCATAAATTCAATATAAGCCATTGGTATCTTAATGAAGTCATTACTAGACACAATGCCAAGCATCTCTAATAAAACCAAACAAAGTGTCAGTAGGCAAGCAATGAATTTAATGTAGGCATTTTAGCTTTAAATATTTATTTATAAAATACTAAATGAAATGGACTGCATATTGTTATGTTTCGTATGGAAATTAGAATAGAATAGAGTAGAGTAGAGTAGAGTAGAGCAGAGTAGAGTAGAGTAGAGAAGACCAGGCTGGAAAGATCAAGTCCAACCTATCACCCAACACCATCTAATCAACTAAACCATGGCACCAAGTGCCCCATCCAGTCTCTTCCTAAGCACCTCCAGTGACGGTGACTCCACCACCTCCCTGGCCAGCAGATTCCAATGGCCAGCCTCTCTTTCTGGGAAGAACTTCTTTGTAACATCCAGCCTAAACCTCCTCTGGCACAGCTTGAGGCTGTGTCCTCTTGTTCTAGTGCTGGTTGTCTGGGAAAAGTGACCATCCCTCACCTGGCTACAACCTCCCTTCAGGTAGTTGTAGAGAGCAAGAAGGCCGCCCCTGAGCCTCCTCTTCTCCAGGCTAAGCAACCCCAGCTCCCTCAGCCTCTCTCTCACAGGGCTGTGCTCAGACCCCTCCCCAGCTTTGTTGCCAAGAAACTTGCAAAATAGGGTTTTTTCTGTCATGTTGTGATGTTAATTCTGGATGTGTGTTATGCACTAGTGTTTGTCCTGAAACTGTTTGCAGTTATGATCCCATTTTTTAATGTGGCAAAAGTCCCACTGGTCTGCATTTGAACATCACTGGTACCCCTTTTTAGAACAGCTGATAGATTTATGTAACTGAAAGCAATTTTAGTCCCAAATAATCTGACAACTGATTTAGCTATCCTTTATGTCACTACGTGCAAAAATCCATGTATGGATGCATTTGTTGACACTTCTAGTTTTGATTAGTATTCTGTCATTGGAATAAACAAGTGGGGAGGGACTTTTAGGATGTCAGGTAGTTATAGGACTAGGAGGAATGGAGCAAAACTAGAAGTGGGTAGATTGAGATTGGATATTATGAAAAAGTTCTTCACCATGGGGGTGGTAGGACGCTGGAACAGGTTGTCCAGGGACATGGTGGAAGCCCTGTCCCTCGAAGTTTCTAATGCCATGTGCCCAGTTGCCGCATGGCCTTAACACCTGACAAGGACCGGCTGGATATAGGTCTGAGCAACCTGATCTAGTATGAGGTGTTCCTACTCATGGCAGGAGGGTTGGAACTAGATGATCCCTGAAGTCCCTTCCAACCCTGACAATTATTCTATGATTACTTGTTAATGATTTCTTTAAGCACAAAAAAATTAATATTAATTACTCTTATGCTTTATCAGTTAATGTTGATTACTCTGTCACTTCTTAACTATGAAATTATATTAAATAGTATCATTTCTACTTGAGCAGAAGTATTTCAGTGAAAAGATGCTGTGCAGGTATTTTAGCAAGCCCAGTCCATAAGTCTCTGTCCTCTTTTGTTTTATTTTGTTTTGTTTATTCCCAGCAGTCGTTTTTTGCCTGAGTTAGATCCTGCGATACGTGACAGTAGACAAGTACAACTTGTGGTAAGAACTTGTTTCCTTGTGGGATTTTGCAGGATTCAGCTATGCCTTGATGGTGTTTTCAAATGCATATTTGGTGTAAAAACAACCAGGAGATATTTTTTTTAATTATTATTATTTCTTTTTGAGCAATTAAAATTCTTTAATGCTGTCTCTATTTGGCAGTCATTGATGGAGATCAGAAGGAAACGTTTGAACACAAGAACCCACGTGTGTGTGTATAGGTTTCCAATGTCAGAATCTGACACTGGTTTGGGTTTTTAAGACATCAAATGCTGCTGTGTGCTTTTGAAGATTGCAAATCAAACTTTTGAAAAAATAAAAGTGTTTAAAAGAAGATTTCATACAGTTCTGCACCACTTGCATTATTGACTTAAAACCTGTCTGCTTTTCAATCAGACAAGTCTAAATGTTATAGAATAGAATAGAATAGAATAGAATAGAATAGAATAGAATAGAATAGAATAGAATAGAATAGAATAGAATAGAATAGAATAGAATAGAATAGGAATAATAGAAATAGAAATAGAAATAGAAATAGAAATAGAAATAGAAATAGAAATAGAAATAGAAATAATAGAAATAGAATAGAATTAGAATAGACCAGACCAGGAAAAGACCTTCAAGATCATCCAGTCTAACCTATCACCCAACACCATCCAATCAACTAAACCATGGCACCAAGCGCCCCATCCAGTCTCTTCCTAAACACCTCCAGGGATGATGACTCCACCACCTTCCCAGGCAGCACATTCCAATGGGCAGTCTCTCTTTCTATGAAGAACAACTTCTCAACATATAGCCTAAACCTCCTCTGGCACAACTTGAGACTGTGTCCTCTTGCTCCGGTGCTGGTTGCCTGGGAGAAGAGACCAACCCCCACCTGGCTACAACATCCCCTCAGGTAGTTGTAGACAGCAAGAAGGTCTCCCCTGAGCCTCCTCCTCTCCAGGATAAGCAACCCCAGCTCACTCAGGCTCTCCTCACAGGGCTGTGCTCCAAACCCCTCCCCAGCTTTGTTGCCCTTCTCTGGACACCTTCCAGCAACTGAGCATCTTTCCTAAACTGAGGGGCCCAGAACTGGAAACAGTACTCAAGGTGTCATGTACAAATCACAGAATCACAGAATCAACCAGGTTGGAAGAGACCTCCAAGATCATCAAGTCCAACTAATCACTTGGTGACCCTGAGGGTCTCTTCCAACCTGAAGGTTTCTGATAGTTGAGGATGTCCCTGCTCACTGCAGGACTTGATGACTTTTGAAGGTCCCTTCCAACTCAGACCATTCTGTGATTCTGTGAACAGTTGTGATGGGTTTTGATTGCAGCAACACTGATAGTTAGATAAAGTTTGAACCAGTAATTTTTCTAAGCTGAGCAGATAATAATCTGATAGTGTTCTCTAAATCACACATGTGGTAATTATCAGTAAGCATATGTGCACCTAGGTAGATTGTATCTTATTTACAGTAGGCAGTTCTGTCCACAAAATGCTGCTGCAATCCCACAACGATATTATGTGGTGTGCCCACATAACTGGCAGTGTTATGGGATTGTCACAGCCTGTGCCACATAATTACATAGCTGTTCCACATGAATGAAATGCAGAGAAAAAATGTAATAGAAGGCCAAAAAATAGAAGAAGGAATAAAACCTATCTCTAATACAGACAGCAGAACTTTGCAGGCAATGAAATAATGATATGTTCTGTACACAGAGACAGTTAGGGAATTACAGGTTTAAAATTTATGTGAGTTCTCTTAACTTTTAAAGCTTGAAACGTGAACTCACTCCTAATGCTTTTGCAGAGTAACCCAGGGAGAAGCTATGAAATCATGACAAAAAAATGAAGTTAACCTATAGCTGCAATCATCAAAAAAACAAGAAAAGTTCTTGCAAACTGAAAGACAGAGGAAAAGATAGAATTTAAATATATATGTGTATATGTGTATATATGTATATATGTGTGTGTATATATATATATATATGTATATAATTATAAGAGGAAAGCATTCCTGGGCATTTCCAGTCATTTATTCATATTTCATGTGCTCATTCATCATTTCCTGGTGTGTAGTAGGAGGTTTCTAATTGATCTTTATGCACATTCCAGGAATTTAAGACATTCTTCATGGATACAAAACAGTATCACACTGACTCTAATTGGGTGCAAACTCTTGTCTTTACTTGAAAGAAAATAAGAAATATTTTACATCAGAGACCCAGGCAGCCCTACTAAACCCCAGCATATAACATTGAATACTGTTGACCACAAGAAGATGAAGCCTCGAGTTTCGTGATGATAGGATTTGGATAATGAAAGTTTAATTACTTAAAGTACTGTTGCCTCCTGGGTCTTGGGAATTGGGGACATTAGGAAACTTCTGCTGTGTATTGAAACAGGTCAGATGAAAGCAAGAATAATCAACCTCATTGGTTTGAATCTCTCTTAGCATCACAATGATTGCCTTATTTCTACTAAGGAAAGGCTTAAAATTTCAGTATTTCAATTATTGCATCCTAACAGTAAAGCCATAGAATAGAATAGAATAGAATAGAATAGAATTGAATTGAATTGAATTGAATTGAATTGAATTTTAATTGAATTTTAATTGAATTTAATTGAATTGACCCGATTGGAAAAGACCTTTGAGATCATCAAGTCCAACCTATCACCCAACACCATCTAATCAACTGAACCATGGCACCAAGCACCCCATCCAGTCTCTTCCTAAACACCTCCAGGGATGGTGACTCCACCACCTCCCTGGGCAGCACATTCCAATGGCCAATCTCTCTTGCTGGGAAGAACTTCTTCCTAACATCCAGCCTAAACCTCCTCTGGCACAGCTTGAGACTGTGTCCTCTTGTTCTGGTGCTGGTTGCCTGGGAGAAGAGACCAACCCCTACCTGGCTACAACGTCCCTTCAGAGGGAATAAAGCCCATGTAGTAAGCTGTGGTAAATCTAAGACCTTATTATGCTTATCTTGAGCATTTTGATGATGATTTTGCTTACTGCTACTGCTTAAGTTCTTAGGTAGGAAGATATCCTGCCTCACAATTTTGACTGGGCACTTGAAATTAATATAATGTGTGGCCTCATCAATGTTTATAAATATGTAAAGAGTGAGTCCCGAGAGGATGGAGCCAGGCTCTGCTGGGTGGTGCCCAATGACAGCACAAGGGGCAATAGGTGGAAGCTGAGGCATTAGGAGTTTCATATAAATATGAGGAAAACTTTTTGCACTGTGAGGGTGATAGAGCACTGGAACAGGCTGCCCAGGGAGGTTGTGGAGTCTTCCTCTCTCGAGATGTTCCAAACTCACCTGGATGCATTCCTGTGCGATCTGGTGTAGGTGCTCCTGCTCTGGCAGGGGGGTTGGACTGGGTGATATTTCAGAGTCCCTTCCTGCCCCTGAAATTCTGTGATTCTGTGATGATTTTGCTGAATGACAATTAGGATAGCCTTTCTGACTCCTATTCATGTCTATTTTTATTTACCTACACGGTAAACTGCTTCACAATTAATCATGAGGAGAAAGTTTTTCACTGAGAGAGTTGTTAGCCATTGGAATGTGCAGCCCGGGGAGATGATGGATTCACCATCCCTGAAGGTCTTCAAGAGGGGATTGGACGTGGCACTTGAAGCCATGGTTTAGTCATGAGGTGTTGGGTGACAGGTTGGACTTGATGATATTTGAGGTTTCTTCCAACCTTGGTGATTCTGTGATTCTGTGATATAACTTTAATTTTAAAGTGTTTTGTACCTCAGAATATCTTGATAATTTAACATAAGGTCAGGCAAAAGATTGAGATGCAGAGCAGGGCTGTAGTCAAGGCAAAAGTTCCTCCTGATTGAGATTAATTTCTGATTAATTGGGAAAGAAAAAAACAAAACAGCTTTTTAGTACTGAAACTAATGGCCAAAAGTCTGAAGACTTCAATGGGGTGATTACTGCAGATCAAAGTCTAGTACTGCATGCTATGAAGAAGTGTACCAGTGTGGTAAATTTCTTCCAAATTTTTGGCTCTAAGCTATAAATGTGAAAGGGAAGGTTTTAATTAGCTTCAGAAGACTTTCAGTCAGGTTCCTTGCAAACCTGAAATTAAGTTTGCTCCAGTGATTAATACAACCTTAAATATTACACTGACTCTAATTGGGTGCAAACTCTTATCTTTATTTGAAAGAAAATAGCTAATAGTTTACATCAGAGACCCAGGCAGCCCTATTAAAATCCAGCATTTAACATTGAATACTGTTGACCACAAAAAGATGAGGCCTTGAGTTTTGTGATGATAGGATTTGGATAATGAAAGTTTAATTGTTTAAAATACTGTTGCCTCCTGGGTCTTGGGAATTGGGGACATTAGGAAACTTCTGCTAAGTCTTGAAATAGGTTAGATGAAAGCAAGAATAATCAATCCCTTTGGTCTGAATCTCTCTTAGCATCACAATGATTGCCTTATTTCTACTAAGGGAGGGCTTAAAAGCATTCTATTTAAAGGTTTTGGGCATACAGAGCTCTCACAAACTTAAAATGACTGTAAATATTAAGAGTTGGCAGGGGAAAACTGTTGCTCTTTTCAAAGTTTCTTGACACTGCTGGGGAAGAGAAAAATCAAATGTTGATGCTAACAGCAATATTACAGCCTGCCACCTATGCAAAGGAAATCTTTAAAGTCATGGTCATTAAGCGTATGAAAGTCAAGAATCAGAAGACAAGGGATAAACTGTTTTTGTGCTAACACAAAGGGCAGGCAAGCACTGAAGGAAGAGCCTAAAATTCTCTGTATCTTTCAGGCTGTTGATTGGGAAATGCATGAATTTTTTAATGAATTTTTACATTAAACAGTGACTGGGTAAAGACAGGGAAATGAAACAGGTCTCCATTTCACATGAATTCTCTAAGTTAGAGTGGACTACAAAGCCTGTCTGCGTTGGTGCAATGCGGCTCTTGGTACAGTGAGCTGGTTTGAACAGGAAGTCTGGAGATCGTCTCCTCCAGAGTAGCCTACAACTTTATAGTCACGGCATTTTCCTGAGCAAAAGGGAGCTGCAGGCTTCAACCCCCAGAGGAAGGAGTTGAGACCCAGTCTCTCTATTCCTGAGTGAGCAGTCCAAGCTGCTAAATTATGCAAAAGTTTCATGCCCTTCCTGCTAACGTGCTTTCCTTTTTCGGTGTGCGCTGGTTTTCCTGAGGAATGGTCTCTGCTCAGATACTTAGCTTCTGAAAGAATTGGGGGCTTCTCAGCCCAGAGAGAGGAAGGACTTAATCTTCCTTCTGGTTTCCACTTCTGAAGGTCCAGAGACTAGATGTCTTTGTGTTACAGTCCTTCAAGTTGACTGACGCTACACCGGGGATTTTGTAGATCGCTCTTGAGCGGAGTCTTAATTTTTCTCTGTCGTTGTTAGTGCCCCTTAGTATCTAGTCAGCGAGAGGGCTGCTTTTGGTGTTGAATAGCTTTTCATTTCGAGGAGAGGGGCTTCTTGTTGAGTGAATGCAAAGCCATTTCTGCAGAACTAACAATCTGCCCTTTATGGTGTGTGCTATCTTCTAGGTCGATATTTTTAACCTTTGCCCTACGTGCTTTCAAGGCAAGGACCCGCTGCTAAAATGCAGCCATAATCTCCATTTCTGTTCTCTCAATATTTATGTGTGCCAGGAACATGCCCAAATGTACCAACACGGGATGTTACCATTCATATAATACTCCTGCCCAAAGTATAATTAAAATGCTGTCTGACGGTTAAGTTTAATTAGCAAAAAAAAAACCAACCCTACAAGATTAAGTTACTTGCTAGGTCCTGGCCTGATTGAACTGATACGTGTCCTGGATAAAACATAAATATTGCAGAAAATAATCCAAGACGACATCTGTGACATTCAACTATAACTGAAATTATAGACTGGTCAGTAAATGATCTTAAGCTGTTTAAGGTTTCATCAGGCATCTGCAAGATTGATTTTCTTCAAAATTACTGTACTAAAATGTTTTCTTTTGTTGTTGCACTGACTCAGATCGCAAACCACAATTTTGAGATCGGCTCTTATTTACGAAAATGCTTTGACATAGTACATTTGTTCAGCCTAGGCAACAATAAAGGATTGTGGTATCATTTTGAAGAAGGTTGTTTGACAGATCCTGTTTGTTTATTTGGGGTAATGTGAGCTGCATTCAGAAAATGTTATATTTTGTTTCATGATTGTGTACATTCTCTCCCGCTGCTTCCAGGCAAGCCCTGTAAGCAGAGAAGACACGGATTTAGACCTTGTTTCCATGGCCAGTGGAAGTGCTTTGACTGAGAACAGAGAAAAAAATAAGCAGCCACACAGACACTCAGCGAGGTCTTCAAGTAAGTGATGTTTTTATTCAATAATCAATGTAAAAGGTCGTTTTGAGAAATGCTAAGTGGAACTGAGCACGCTTGGAATCCCTAATAAAACGCGAGGCTTATCTTCTGGTTGCTCTCTGATGTAAGACCTTTTCCCATGTTTTTCTACAGCTCTGTCTGAAAACGCTGCCATTAATGTCAGTGGGCTTTCCAAGTCATGTTCCCTGTGATATAGGCTAGGTCTTCTGCAGATCTAGTTCTTAGAAGATTTCGTTTGCTCTAAATTATGAAACAGGGTGGGGGTTTTTCTTTATAATGCCTTCCTTCCTTTTTTTTTTTCCCTTTTCTTTTTTTCTTCCTTTTCTTTATCCAAAGAGGGATTGAAAAATGCGTGGTTTGTTAACTGAATACCACAGCGCAGATCCTAATCAAGCCACAGATTTCTGTCATGTTGTTTACCAACGCTGCTGTAGCATATCCATCCCGCTGAACCTAGTCTGTAGCTCAGTGGAGGTTTTTCAAAGCCTTAGGGTTTTTACCACGCTGATACCCTACAGATGAATAAAAGAATCTGTAGACAGGGGGTGGGAAAAATAATAATTGTATTTTTAAGTCATAAAATGCATTTTAAGTCATGTTAATTTCTGTGTAGTGTCAGTGAAGAAAACGTTCATCTATTACTGCTAATATACCACACCATGCATTGTCATTTGTGTGCAATGCCTTTGCCAAAGAAATAAAGCTCCAACCCCACCCCACCCCCCAAAAATGTTAATTTCTGTTAAATTCTGTGTAGTGTAAGTGAAGAAAATATTTATTACTGCTAATATGCCACACCATGCATTGTCATTTGTGTGCAGTGACTTTGCCAAAGAAATAAATCTCCAAGTCCCCCCCCAAAAATGCTAATTTCTGATAATTTCTGTGTAGTGTAAGTGGAGAAAATGTTCATCTATTACTGCTAATACGCCACACCATGCATTGTCATTTGTGTGCAGTGACTTTGCCAAAGAAATAAAGCTTCAACATCCCCCCCAAAAATGCATCTTCCAGCAAATATAAGCAGTATTAAATAACTTGGGCACAATTATTGAAATTCCTCCAAGTGTTTAATTTGTGACATTTCCTGAAGCTCTGCATGCCAAATAGGAATCAGGCTGTTTCATGGCTTAGATGTCATTGCTGGATTGGGGGGAGGGGGGGAGGCTATTGTTTTCATATACGCTGGCTTCTCACTGCTAAAGGGAAGCAAATGCGAATTCACGGCGAACAAGTAAAAATATTTCATATCTCTTTTTTTCTGACATCCTTGGTAAATAGTACAAAATAAAGACTCACTTGCATTCTGTTAGTCCACCCCAGGCAGAAAAATAAAACAGTGAGTACAATTTATTCTTCACTGATTCACTTGATTTACAATTCTAAGTCCTAGTCTTAAGTTAGTTGCATCCATAGAGAAAACAAATGTGTGTTTTTTTCTCTCTGACTGCCATCTTAGAAAAGAATTGTGTCCAGAGTTTTCCTGTCTCTCTCCATTGGCTAGTGATGAAGTCCTGACACTTAAGTTAGATGAGATTCCAAACTCCTAAAATCCTGAATTTAGGTGAGCCAAGTATGAGCTACTGATGGCAAAATTATCATTCCATTCTGATCTTCAGAATTGAATGTATGCATATATAATGAATAATTGAATTAGATAGTCTACATTGCATCCACATTAATGTGTTTCTGCTGACTAGGTTGCAACCTACACCAGAAAAATGAATAAGAATAAGCAATCTCAATGAAGTTAGGCATGTACAACTTGCCTTTGTTAGGAGCTTGGGAACGGTAAAGAAAGAAGTGTCTCTGTATTATACCTTCAAAGAGACTAGGAAAGGAGCGGGAAAGGACCATCAACTGGTGGAGTCATGTGAAACAGAGAGACAGTTTGCAGTGTCTGGCAATATATATTTTCATGAAATACACATCTCCTACAGCAGAGTTACAC
>NW_027142406.1:2635237-2691943 GCF_026170545.1 Melanerpes formicivorus | reverse complement strand
ACATGCCCGTGGATCCATCCTCAAGGCAGCTTTTGGGTGCAAAGTTGTACTGAGGGATTGTTAGCAATAAAAGCCCTACTGAAGAGATGTTCCTTAAGTTCCATGCTGACCAGTGGATGGGGACTGGGTTTTCCATGACATTTTTGGTGGGAAATATCATGTAACTGCCCCAGACTGGCCATCCTTACAAGGACCAGAAATTGGAAGGAATGACATTATGAACTACAGTGGTATTTGCAGAGCAAATGGGTTATTCTTCAAGAGCATAGATTGACTTCCTCCATGATTTTGGTGACATAGGTGACACCCTGGATTAACACATACCTAGATGCCAAGGACTGGTATTTTGTTCCTCTCCCTGTCTTCACTTGAATAATAGATTTGTTTGGGAGCTGACAACCTTTTCTTAGTTTCCTTGCTGATTGATTGCCTTTTATAAGGTTAGGGTTTTGGTTATGTTTCAGGTGTTTTTTTTTCATCAAACACTAAAGAAGCCCAAAAGCCCCAGGTAGATGCAAAATTACTGTGTGACTAAAACCATCTCATTAGCAGTAAGCAGGTAGGAGCATCTTATATTGGTAACAACCAATGCCAGTGATTTCACCAGGTTAAGATGTGACTGAAATAAATGTTTGTTAATAGCTGGGATTTGGAGTTACTGTGTTCTTTTATTCCGTGCTAATTTCTCTTAGATAAAGAAACTAGAGGGTAGCACTCCTTTTATCGTGAGGTTTTGCTTCAAGTCTGAACGCGGATAAGCACCACCGATGGGCTGAGCCACAACCAACATGCACGACGGATACTCACAGGTACAAGATAGTGTTTTTCTTTTTCTTTTTCTTTCTTTCTTTCTTTCTTTCTTTCTTTCTTTCTTTCTTTCTTTCTTTCTTTCTTTCTTTCTTTCTTTCTTTCTTTCTTTCTTTCTTTCTTTCTTTCTTTCTTTCTTTCTTTCTCTCTTTCTTTCTCTCTTTCTTTCTCCTCTTTCTTTCTCTCTTTCTTTCTTTCTCTTTCTTTCTTTCTTTCTTTCTTTCTTTCTTTCTTTCTCTCTTTCTCTCTTTCTCTCTCTTCTCTCTTTCTCTCTTTCTTCTTCTTTCTTTCTTTCTTTCTTTCTTTCTCTTTCTCTCTTTCTTTCTTTCTTTCTCTCTTCTTTCTCTCTTTCTTTCTTTCTCTCTTTCTCTCTTTCATTCTCTCTTTCTCTTTCTCTCTTTCTCTCTTTCTTTCTCTCTCTCTCTCTTTCTCTCTTTCTTTCTTCCTTTCTTTCTTGCTTTATTCCTTTCTTCCTTTCATCCTTTCTTTCTTTCTTATCCCCTGAGAAATCGCTATAGCTATTTTAGTTTAAATTCTCACAAATGATAAATGCCTCTGGTTCAAGCCAGCTCAGTTCTCTATGCTTGGATTTCCCCACTCTGCGAAAAAGGAGAAGGAAAATAAAATAAAATAAAATAAAATAAAATAAAATAAAATAAAATAAAATAAAATAAAATAAAATAAAATAAAATAAAATAAAATAAAATAAAATAAAATAAAATACTAATGGCTTTATTTCCCTTCTACATTCCAGTCAGTAGATGGGAGATGTCCCGTCAAAACTGGGTGTTTTCCTGCCACCATCACCACGTGTATGATGTTCGAGAGGTTATTCATAGCAAGAACATAAGTCAGCCTTAAGCTTGACTCTGGTTTGCCTAATGTGCCTCTATTTAACACCGTTCTGCAGCAATTTCCCTTTAAAACGGCGATACCCTTAACGTGAGAAAAGAAGGCTTGCCGCGGGAAAAAGCACAGCGAGGCGAGTCTCTCTAAATTGTAATTTCTCGTGGTCTTTTATCTTCCGTCGCAGTTTATTCTTAATTTACGGCTTCTGTGAAAACTACCGACGGGACGAGCGAGGAGACTTCGTGCCGCTGGAGCCAGCGTCGGGCCGGGGAGCGGCAGCGCTGCGGCCCCGCTCCGGAGGAGCACGGAGCCACCTCTGTGTCTCTGTGACCGTTTCCCATTCTACGAGCAACGACTTCGTTTTTCGTTGCGGGTTCAGCCCCATTGATTTCGGTGCGACTCTTGCCTGAAAAAAAACGACAGCAACAAAAACCCCAGAAAACAAAAAAGCCCAAACAAAACATCAACCCCAGCCGTGAACAGCTGCGTTTTATGCAGCTCTTCATCTTGATGCCGTTTTAATTCGCTTCTAATTGCAGGTAATGTCTCGGGAGGTTGTTGCAGCTCGGCCGTGTGCCAGGTTAAACTCGACCAGGGTAGTGCAAGGACTTGTCCCTGGTCTGGAGGGATGCTCTGGCTGTGATGCCCACTGGCCCAGCGGGGGCGACCCGCTTTCCTCTTCGCGGGTTCCTCTTGCCCTGCGAGCAGGGGGGCGAGGTAAGGCTTCACGCTCATCCCACCTCCTCTTTACCGGATTGCTTGGTAACGTTTCACAGTGCCCCCAGCACCGAAATAAGTGCTGAATAAGCAGCAGAAATAAGCAGCAGAAATAAGTGACTTTTCTGCTGGGATCATGTCCTCTCCCCACTGCTCATCGCTGCCTGATAGCCTCTAGAAAAAGCCGTCACACAGACGGGCTAGGGAAAAAGGTCTCTCTCGCGGTGACATATGACAGGTACGATGTTTGTCAGGCAAAGTGAAATATTCCGAAGCAATTTGTAACACAGTGGATGAATTTTGATTGCCCAGGGTAGAAACAAAAAGAAGACTGTCTCTGACCATAGGCTGGGGGATGACTTTATTCGCCAATATCAATATTTGTGTGGAAAGCTTAAAATATGTTGTTTTTCCAAGAGCTGAAGTTTTAAAAGGGGAGGAGGAGGGCCCATGGATGAAATATTAGCAGCATATCGGTTAACCACTAAGTCCTTTTCTGTATTCATCTAGCCGTTTCTGGTAAGGAGGGTAGAGACTCAGAAGACTTGGGGATAGATGCTCCTTAATGCTCGCTAGCGTTTGAAGTGATATAGGACAAAATAAGGCTGAGATTGTACAGAGCTGGGTGCTGAAAGAGCGGAATAAAATTGCTCTGTGGCTTTCAGCATCTCTGAATTACACGTTTTTAATCGGATCTAGCACACATCGCATTGAAGGGGGGGGAGGAGGGGAAGCAACGGTTCTTTCAAAAGACCTATCCTTGAAAGCCAACAGTCCCTGTCAAAAGCAGCTCAATGCATCCGTTTGTTAGTGCCCGCAACTTAAACAGGGATCTATTTCTTTAGCCCCTCTCCCTCTGTCCTCACACCTTCTTTTAGCTTCGTGCTTAGAAACCAGAATGTCGAGCCATATTTCATGCCTTAGAAGAAATCAATTCATCTGAGAATGACAAGGCAGCCCCTCACACACTCTCCAGGCCCCTCGATACATTCAGAGCCTCGGGGTCGCTCCGGTAATGTAGACCTTATATTTTCGGAATTGTCCCTATATTAATCAAACTGCCAGCAGGCAGGAGCGCCTAACTTGGCAGAGAAGGGTTTCTCTGTCGGTTTGCAGAGGTGCGCCGGTGCTCCGTGCTCTCAGCAGGCGCTCGTTTGATTCGCAGTAGAACGAGAAGGGGTCGTTGGCGGGGGGTGAATGGGAATTAAAGAAAACAAATAAAAAAAGAGGGCTAAACAAAACAAATAGCTTTATTTAGTTAGACTTCCACACTTAAACCTCTTAATCAGCTCCTCTGGGGAGCACCCCTTCCTTGGAAATTAATTCCCGGGGAGTTGGGGAGGGAGAAGCAAACATTCACCTCTAGCGTACTGCACAACCTAGTAGTGAGCTTTTCCAGGTTTGGAGTTTTTCCCCTAAGACGCCTATTTCTTTGATATGGAAAGCGATGTTTGGTTTGTTTGTTTTTGGTTGTTGGGGTATTTTTGCCTTGCGTGTATCTCTGTAATTTGTTGGAAAGCGGGATGGAGCGGGCGGGGGTAGGATTTGGCTTTCACAGAGCAGATCCAGCCACTCGGCTAGTTCTGGCAGCAGGTTTGTCCCCTCGGAAGGACGGGTGGGACAGACGTCTCCCGCAGCAGCCGTGCCCATCTCCGGCTGCAGGCGGAGAAAGGCTGTGCCTGCCTTTCCGGCGATCCCGAGTGGAAAGCCGGATCCTACTCTTATTCGAAGTGCCGAGCAGAAAAGTCGGATCCGAGCAGCATGTATAAGAGCAGATCACTTCCTCCCGATAGTGCCAGAGTGCACGGGGCTCTAGTCCCACGGCCCAACTTTCAAATCCTTTCTAAACTTGAGAAAGAGCTACAATAGCAGCCCGATAAAGCATAGATTAGATTCTCGTAGGATTTGTTTTTATAGCACATATGTAAGTGGGATTCATTACAATTTGAACTAGATCAAGATAAGAGATTAATGCTTTCATAGAGCATCTCTGCTGAGATTTCCTACGGGGCTACGATTAAATCCACACACTAAATATTATCTCGTTCCATTTTATGTTGAAAGAAACGTTAGACGGTCTAAGAAGAGTAATTACGTGTTGCAAGACGAAAACTGTGGAGGTTCGTGCATCTCAGACAGCAATACCGCTTTCCTAATAGGCGGAGGGAGACGAGGGAACCTTCCCGTTCAGCAGTTTCTTGTCTTGCTCCTGAATATGCCTTTGAGGGACATGAAATCTTCATTTTGTCTGTGCAGGTGTCCTGCAGGAAACCTCCCAAACAGCTGAGGTACTGTCACAGTGCCAAACTGCTGGAACCGTGAAATAGTTGCTGTGGTTAGTTGGCTGTTTGTGGACAAAGTCTGGGAGCGTCTGAACCTCGAGTCTGGCTGGGAAAGGCTCCGGGCTCGGGCCCGGCATAATGAGAAACGACACATCACCTTCTCTGTGCGAGGTAAGCGGGGCTCGGCCGTCTCCTCCGCCCACGTAGAATTAACGTTCAATTACCAAGCAGAAGAGTAGTCGATTTGTTCCTGCTCTTTCACTTAACTCTGGAAAGATCGATCCCAGGTTTGTTTTTGTTGTTGTTGGGTTTTTTGGTGTTTTGTTTTTATTGGTTTTGGGCTTCTTTTTTTTTCTTTTTTTTTCTTTTTTTTTTCCGCAAAGTCACCCCAGACAATGTCAATTAAACACTTCCCTTCCGAGCGTAAAATCTGAAGGCTACCCACCTACACCCGAACCGATTTTTGTTTGTTTTCTTAGGTGAACAAAAAACCTGCCCTTTAGCAAGAAAGTTCGTTAAACGGGGCTCGGATCGGGACCTTTATGCAGCTGGGTTGCAGAGACGCGTAGCACACACACTCCTTGAGGCATTTGGGTAGTGATGCTTAACATACTTTTAAAAAGAAAGCAAGAAAAAGTATTTTAACAGCCTCCAAACCTCAATTTCTTTCAGTGCTCATTGAGATGTAGTGCCTTTTGGGGTTTGGGTTTTTTCCTCGCCCCCCCCCCCCCCCCCCTTTTTTTTTTTTTCCTGGCAGTAAGAATACTTCACATGATTCTTCTCACAAACAGGATGTCTGGAAAATTATAACTCAGCCAAGCTCGATTTTGAATCTGTAATTTGCAGATTGCCACATTCCGCTGGGAGGGAGATGTGGAGCGAGTCGCGGGTGTCTTTTTATACCTTCTTTCGCCTTCCACAGGTCAGATCTGTCCCTCCCAGCGTCAAATGAAGGAGATCGGGCGCTCGCCAGTCAGAGGGTCTCTCTGCAGCCTAACTCCTCAACCGACCTAATGCAATAAATTCTCTGGGTCTGAACACGAGATGACCAGCTCGGTAATTAAAACGGAAGGCTTATGAAAATCTCGAACCATTTGAGCACCTGCTTTTCGAGATAACCAGTTCTCTTCCCCTCCTTCCCCTCGCGGCTGTCGCTACCCTCCCTGCCCTACTTCCAGCCCTCAGCCGACCCTCACTGCGGGGGACATTCCCCCACGGGAACACCCAACTCTCATCTTCAAAGCGTCCCATTCCATTTTCCCAGATAATTGCAGTGTGCCTATGTGTGAGCAAGCGAATACTAACACCCCAAATTCGTTTAGCCTAGTCCCAGGTAGAGCTGATTTCTTCTCATTCACTCCTTAAGTAAATTTCGTGTCGTAACTTTTCTGGAGGGAAGAGGACTGTTCGTGTGAAATAGATTTTAAAATATATTTTTTTAAAAGATATCTTCTCTGTGTCGTGACATCCACAATTAAAAACTAGTGTTACAAATGAGATGGGGAGACGGGAGGATGAGATTTCCCGAGCATTTAGAAGGAATATTCTCGCGCGTACTGATGCCGTTCTCACTTTATTTAAACACAAGTATGTGAAGGGAACTGTCGAGGAGATCCCTCAGACATGCAGTAGCGCTGTTTCGGCTGGAAACGGCAACCAGAGCGGGAGCGGCAGCATCAGCTGAGAACCGGCCACCCTGCCCAGGGCGGGCTGTCTCGAACCGTGCGGGTCCGGCACTGGGCTCACACGTCCCTTTTCCTAAATCCGTTCACTTTTCGACAGCGAGTCGCTTGCGATTTTTTTCGCAGGATCCTCATTCTTACGCTTGGGTCTGTAACTTGTGATCTCAGGAAGGGGAGGAAGGGGAGGAATGCGAGGGCGGAGGGGGGGGGGGGAAGGTAGCCCGCCTTCCCCGCAGGAGAGACCCGCGGGTGCCGAGGCGGGCATCCCCCCTCCGTGTGCTCGCCCGGCTTATCGCAGGGGACAAGCTTCCCTCCAGGAGTTCCTACGCACTGCAGGGGCGAGCTCCTTCACACCACCTCTGGCCACGAAATGTCTCTCCATCACACATAACACCCTTTCACAGAAGGTTTAGGAGATACTCCATCTCTGGAAACACAGCGGCACATCTGCACGCAGCTCTTAATAACCGGGCTGCCTGGCGGAGGGAGCCAGTCCCCGAAGAAAGATGCTTTTCAAAGCCATCTCACCTCATCACAGGATTTCTTTTTTTTTTTTTTTTTTTTTTTTTTTTTTTTTTTTTTTTTTTTTTCTCTTTTGCCGCCTACTCCCCTGGGATCTGTCCAACCCCTTTTAAATGGTTTTAGCTCGCTGAAGTCAGCTTTCAGTTTTCAAGCTTTTAAGGAGAACGAATGCCATGCGTGGCGCCAATTCTCCCCTAGGTTACATCTCTCCATGCCTTTGAAGTCAGCTGGGTTGCAGAGAAGTAAATGAGAGCAGAATTTGGCCCCTGGAGCTAACAGTGATATGTAACCACTCTGATTATTTATTTATTTATTTATTTATTTATTTTCCGGAGGAGGAGGGGTAGATGGATTCTAAGATCCGGTCGTAATTTGTGTCGCTCTCTATCGTTAATACGCACATACTGTAAGCTCAGCTCATATAGAAATCACGACGCTAACGTCGTCGGACAACGCTTTGCAACGAGACAGGGCGAGAAGCGAGCGGAGTCACCGCCGGGGTGAAGATGCTGCGAGAGGGGACTTTTATTGTCAGCGGAGTGGTGGGAGCCGGGGGGGAAGAGCACAGGGGACGCGGCAGCCTGTCCTGAGTCTGGTCCTCAGCTGAGGCTAGCGGGTTAGCTGCAGCGGTCAGGGTGGCCAGGTCCTCCCGGGAGGAAGGGAGGGAAAGGAGGGCGGGAGGAGAGCCGCGGCGCTGTCGGGGTGCGCGGCCGCCCCGGGCCGCCCGGCGGGGAGCCAGAACCGTCGCCGCAGAGGCGGCTCCTTGCCGCCGGCAGGACACGCGTGTCCCCGCGGGCGGGCACCCGCGCTGCCTACAAGCCTCTCTAGAGAAAGCTCTGCTGCTCCTGCTTTGGCTGGGAGCTCTTGTGTTGTTGTTATTTTTTTTTACGGGCACATGAGATGCTCCTTGTCCTCTGCTCCCCTGGAGTTTAATAGCTGCCTTTAAAGAGGGACATTTATTGGGATAAAAGTGGATTGCAGGCTGCACAACAACGTTGCATGTGTCTTTCATTTAAAAGACACCGAGAGGCCTTTTTGGTTTTGTTTTTTTTTTTTCCTTCCCTTCTCTCTCTTTTCGCTCCCCCAAGGCATTTAGTGCTTTTAAGGCATAGTTATAAACAAGCTGCCGAAACGCCAGCACACGGAGATGCCGGCGTCAGGGACCTGGGACACGATCTATTTCCCCGCTTCTGGAGAAGGCGTTTGTTCCAAAAGGTGCTAGGAGGAAACGTGCCGCTTCTTTAACAAAAATCCAGGGACTGGAGAGGCTCCAGGGGACAGGGGGCTGCCCCTCTCTCGGGTGAAGCAGCGGTCTGACCCTTTTGGCTGCGCACCACGGGCACCTCTCGTCCTCGCGTCCCTTTCCCTTCTTCTTTTCCTCTTCCGTCTTCCCTTACTCCCGGGAGCTTAGAGGATCCACTTCCACTTCTCCCTCACCACAGGCGGAAAAAAGAGAATCCCCGTCCCATAAAACACTCGAGCGCCACTTTTGCCCTCTCTCCCGACGGGGCCGGCCCTGGGAAGCAGCGGGGGCCGGCCGGGCAGCCTTCCCGGGTGCCGCGCCTCCCGCAGCTCCAGGCCGATGTCAGAAGCAGGTAACGCTGGAAAACGGGCTGGAGGTGCAAAGGTGACAGCGCTGCTTTGAGGGATGGCAGGGAAGGGCAGGTCGTGCGTGTGTCGGGTGATGGCTGGAGCTACTCGGTTGTGGCTGAAGCAAGTATCCCTCACTTAGCTTTCTCTGGGAAAACGTCAAACTAGAGAACAGCTGAAGAAGGAGGGGAGCTGCTCGCTGGGAAATACGTTGGATCTGAACTGGCCTTCTTTTCACATTTGGCTGAGTTCACAGGAAAGTTTTCTAGGATATTCAGCAGCCCTGGCTGGCCGCTACGTGTACTTCAAATGCTCATTAAAGCTTCATTTCTTTTGCCCCTACACGCGGGAAGAACCTTCTGAACTGACTTCTAAAATAGCCTTAATAGAACAGGCAAGCTCGGCCCCACGAAGCTGAAGTACTCTTTTGAAATGATTGCAAGACTCAGTTTTGCTTTACTCCAATGAGCGATCCTTTCACCAGGAAGCAGGGAGCAGCTCTTTTCCACAACGTGGGCCTTTCCCAAATAGTTCCCTATCTCTCCTTGCCTGTGTTTTAAATCCTGTCTATGTGTGAAATGACCAAGGAATTCAGCACTTCAAAGCTCACACTTTGGGTGAAAAACCACCCGCTTTTCCAATATCCATAGGAATGCATGCAGGCATGGCTCATTTCGCTTTCTTTTTATTACCTGAGAATATGTTTTAATACTTTCGCTTAGAAATTGCATTTCATTTTCAAGTGGCTAGCGATAATATTTCAGGAGATTTAAAATAAAGGACCCATTTTTTAACCGCTTTGCACACATGCACGGAGGCAGACTGGAGGTCTGCTCAATTGCAGCCAAAATCTCTCTTAGGCTGGGCTTCTGATGTGAGAGATTTCTAGATCTAAGTTCCCCTGTTTTCCATTCCCTTTACACAAACGGCCACCTATAATTTTTTCATTCTCTCTTTAATTCTAGGACCAGACTTCTGAGCTGTTTAATAAAGAAGGAACACCAGTTCTTAATTTCACAGCTTCAGAGATCAGGACTGCAGCTATGAAGGTATTAGTCAAACTGATTAAAGAAGATCTTTTTCTTGAGAGTATGTGCCCCTGGAATTTTCTTGTTCTACACTTATCAGGGAGCTGGAGGGCAGGGGGAGAGGGAAGCGAGGGATTACCCTCTTTCCAGCATCCCTGGAGAAATGTGAATAGGTTGCAGAGGGGAAATGCCCTTTTCATGTGTCCTTGTTTCCTTCCCTCCCTGTCTCACTTCACCCTTCTCTCATGTCTGTGTGTGTGTGTGTCTGTCTGAAAAGAATCTGGCTGTCGAAAACGGGCCTGGAACTCCCTCCTGTGTTGGGATTAGGTCTTGAGGGACCTGGGGTGGAGTTACACTGCTTGCCTATTTTCATATTCATTAGAAATGGGAGGTTGCATAAGGAGCCCTGCTGAGCTTCAAGATATAAGAGCAACTTTGGGTTCCCCCTTTCAAGACAAGACAAATCAAAGGCTGGGAGGCAAAACAGCTCCCTGAGCTCCAAACGTCTTCCCCTCCCTCCTTCCTTCCCTCCCATCTACTCACCCATTCTCCCTCCCTCGCCTGTTCACAGTCCAGCCTCTGTCTAGGGAAGAGGCTCTCAAGCAGCCTTAGATGATTATGGATTTTCTGAGCGAGAAGTTTGCCCTGAAGAGCCAGCCGAGCAAGAACAGTGACTTTTACATGGGAGCAGGAGGCACTTTGGAGCACGTTATGGAAACTTTGGACAATGAGTCCTTTTATAGCAAAACGTCAGGCAGCAAATGCGTGCAGGCCTTCAACCCTTTGCAAAGGGCTGAGCATCATGTGAGGCTGGAGAGGACATCACCCTGCCAGGACAATAACGGTGAGTCGCCATCCCAGGGCTATTCCCGCTCTTGTGCTTTGCCCGCCCTGGAGATGCGCAGGAGGGACCAGAGCTTCTCCTGTCCTGGGGAGACCAAAGGCAGCTGGGTGCTGGCATGTGAGGGGCTGCCAGGCAGGGAACAATAACTGATAAATAATAATTATAGCAGTGATAATAACCGGGAAGGGCGATCCCCTACTTAGATACATTCTTTTCCTTTTAGCGCTGCCCCTCCAGCTTCTGCTTTCCCTGCCATTCTGGGCCAGCTCTAGCCCCGGCAGCGGCGGGGGTGAGCGGAAAGCGCGGCTCCGAGCACGCAGGAACAGCCCGCCCGGCCCGGGGGCGCCCGGGGGCCCGATAGGGCCGGCGTGGAAGAAAATGAGCGAGGAGAAGCAGCGGCGGCTGCCGACGGGGACCGCTACCGGTCGTTCCCCGGCCGCCCCCTGCGTCGCCAAAGCTCGGGGCCGGCGCTTGTCGTCCCCCACACCCGCTGCGGCGTTTTCACCCTGTAAACCCCTCAGAAAGTCCGGCCGCGGGGTGCCGGTCGCGACGGCACAGCCGGGCACGTACGGCGCTCGGCCGGCGAGGAACGGAAGGTCGCTTGGGCATGATGGGTTCTTTCAAATAACGCTCCGAGGTAGCGTTTTGGGGTTTGTTTGAGGTTTTTTTTTCTGCTTTACTGAATAATGTGTAATCACGATTCTTCATTCTCCATACTAACCGAGAACGACTTCAGTAATTCAAACAACAATGTTAAACATTTTTATTAATTTCCCCCCCACCTCCCGGCCCCCCCCTCAGCTGATCGGCAAGGAGAATGTGGAATCTTTTATTTTTGGAGCATGTAAAATTTTCTCTATTATTCCAACAGGTTGTAAACCCCATAGAGATTTTTATTATTATTATTATTATTATTATTATTATTATTATTATTATTATTGCTATCAGAGTGGGAAAAAGTGGTTAAGATCACCTGCAATAATGAGACTAACAGTATCTTACATTTTCTTTCCCCCCTTTTTTACTTCATGTAGATATGGAAGTGTTTCCCTTCCCCCCCCCCCCCCCTTTTTTTTTTTTTTTTTAATGTGAGAGAGTTTGTAAGAAATAACGACAGAGTTCTGCAAGTGCAACTTAAAAAGCCCAACCGACCCACAGAAAAAAATAATAGATTGATTTATACATCGAAGTTTTTCTTTCATTGCCCATTTAATGTGTGCCTTGGGGGCGTTGGGTCGTTTCCTATCTGTGTATGTGTTGACGGCAAGTATCTAAACATCGTATTTGGTTAAAATCAGCTCGGGCTGAAAGAAAAGAAATTGCTGAGAATGTGAGAAAGTCCCAAAAGCAAGCTTCTTGTCGTAGGTTACATGTCATCCTTGCAGATTTTAATTTCAATAGACGTTTAAACTTTTTTTTTTCGCCTGTTTCTGAGGAGAGAGGGGAAAAAATAAAAAGAGAGAGAGAATTAAAAAAAGGAAAGAAAAAAAACCTGCAAAACCATCTTTGTGAATCCTGTAACTTATTGCACGACTTTTCCAGTGATTTGTGAAAACAGAAAACACAGGAAATGTTCACATTTCTTATTAAGAAGCGACAGAGGAATCTTTCTTTTCTCTGCCACTCGGATTTTACCTGAGGACAAATAGTTCCTGCCGTCCTCTTTACGAACTACACCAACCGATCTGTTCTAATAAGTTAACGTTTTGCAGAAACTCTCTGCATTTTGTAACCATAACAAACCTAATTGGAAACAACTCCACTTTACAAATCTCAGGGAAGGTGTATGGAATCCATTGAGTTTGTGAAGTGAAGTTAATTTTCAGTTTCATTTGCTTCTTGGTTTGCCAGTTTACAGCTATGTAATTCACAGTTGTTTTGTGCTTTCAGACAACTACAGTTGTGGGGGGGGTTTGGGGGGTTATTTTTTACATCTGCTTCCAAGTTTAAAGGCACATTTGTCCATAGCTTTATGCCAGTTATATGAAAATCTGGTTTTGGGATAAGATTCCTTATCTGGGCAACTCTCGTTGAAGCTGATTTCATGGATTATTAGCTACTTTAGTAGCAGAATAAAAATATTCTGCTACTCCCAGGCAGTCTCCTTACACTGAAAGGTTTTAGATGAGATTTTAAGATATAACTCTCAGTTAAAATTCAGTGGGATTTAGTACTTCCACTCTGTCTTATTTTTAATATTATAAATTCCTCTTCAATGACCTGGTATAGAAATATGCAGCCGCACAGAACCTGGTCCTTGTGAAACTCTTTTAGAAGAACCCTTGAATTTTAAGCCTCCCCTTTTAACCCGTAATCTCTCTTCCCCACCTTGTGTACAGTGAACTATGGGATTACTAAAGTGGAAGGACAGCCTCTTCACACAGAGCTCAGCAGGCCCATGGACAATTGCAACAACCTCAGGATGTCTCCCGTGAAAGGGATGCAGGAGAAGGGGGAACTGGATGAACTTGGCGATAAGTGTGACAGCAACGTCTCCAGTAGTAAGAAGAGGAGGCACAGAACAACTTTCACCAGTTTGCAGCTGGAGGAACTGGAGAAAGTATTCCAGAAAACTCACTACCCTGATGTCTACGTAAGGGAACAGCTAGCTCTGAGAACAGAGCTCACTGAGGCCAGAGTCCAGGTAAGGAACCAAATTTCATCATTTCCATGACAAGTTGTGCATTGTAGGAACTGCTAAATGACGCTCTTGGGGATTGTACAAAAGCCCATAAAGCAGAGTAAATAGCTCTTTTTGCTTTATTTCTTTATGGATACGAGCTGTTATGCTGCAGCACTAAAATAACTTGTTATTTATTTTTTAAAATAGCCTGTGTTGCTGTTCTAGAAGCTTGTTTAAAGGATGAGGAAAAACCACCCCACTATCAATAGTAAATCAGCCTCGGTGTCTAGTAGTTCTGTTTTATAGTGAGAAATCCAGGCAGTGAATACCTCAAGTGTTACATATAAAGATCCCATTAAAGAGATGTGCTGCATGCAGTTCAGACTGGTGACGGTGCAGAACTTGGGTGCAGAGGATTCTCTGTGGGTTGCAGCATGAAAAGTACAATTAAATGCCCCCCCACCCCCCACCCCCAATCCTACAAATTTCTTGTTCCTGTCAAAGAATCTCCACACATATATATCCACACATATATATCCACACACATATATACACACATATACACACACATATACACATATATATACATATACACACTATATACATATACACACACACACACATATATATACATATACGGACACACATATATATACAGCCACATATGCACATATATTTCTTTGTGTCTGTGTAGAGCAAGCATGTAGTCTTCTAATCTCTGTTGCATGAAGCTTAAAAAACAAATCACAGAGCTTGGAATATATGTTTGCTGTGTTTTTAAGCTCGCATAACTGATGCAGAATGGTGTTCTAATTGTTGGAACTGGACACGCTGCTGACCAATTAGTGCAGCGTTTGAGTATCTTCGCTTGCTGCAAAGTTGATTTATTCAGTATATGCTGGTACAGTAATCAACAAAATTTATGGGCTTGGATGTGTAACGGTGAGAAAAGAAGATAACAATCCAGGAAATGGAGCCCTTCCTCTGTTTAAAGATCTTCCCTTTCAAAAAGGCTGGGCGCTGCATTTTGTGAGTCTATCCTAATTTTAGAGACCTTCCCGTTCTGGCAGCGCTCAGCATTTCAATTTGGAGAATCACAGTCTTGTTGCCTCTGACAGACTGGGGATGAATTTGTTTCATTTTTTAAATATATTTTTTTCGTTTAGCAACTTGAATATGATAACAACTTCACAACTTGTAATTAAACACACGCTCACAGATGCAGAGAAAGGAATAGATGTCAGTGCGCGCTGCGTGCAACCCAAACTATGCCAGAATGACTTTCAGAAACAAACTCAGCTAATTAATTGTATGAAAGAAGTGTTCTTTTCATGTCTGTTCAACCAGGCAGCATATTCACCCTTGTAATGAGAAAACAGCGTCCAAACTTGTGGGACAGTTACATTGATAGGATATCAGTGATGCTGATGGTATTTAGTTCGGCGGCTTTGAACTCCCTGGGCTCTACGCAATCCCTCTCCCTCTGAATCCGGTACAGTTCTCCCTGCATAAGTTCCATTCATTAGGATTTAGCCTGGACTGGGGAAAAAAAAAAAGAAGAGAAGCTTGCATAATGTTAAAAATTGTCTTTACAATTGCATCATTCTGGAATAAAGGAGAACTACACCGAGAATCCATTGTCAAAATGTGGGGGGAGAAAATTGGTCTAAAATATGTTAACTAAATTGTTACCATTTTCCCCCTCATTTTTAGAAGATACCTATGCACCAGATTTCCACAGAACACCCATTTCTAGTTTATTTCAACATGCAGAATACCTATTTCTGTTTTATTTAAATATGTTCTTCCCTCTCTTCAAAGATAACTGATCTTTGATTATTTTCTTTCTTCCCCCCCCTCGTCCGTCCCCCCCCCCCATATGCTAAATATGAAAGGAAATGGTGATCATTTTTATCCAGAGTAGCAACAGGATTCCATCACAAGATTAAGTAATTTAAAAGGCCTTACATCATTAGGGGCAAGCATCTGGCAGCTCGAGGATAACAAGCAGCAGATTTTTACATTGCTTTGTGGAGGCAAATGGTTACTTTATCTCTGCCAAGAGCCAGTTTCTAGTAAAGTGGTGTAAACAGAAACATTTTGGGGGACTGTCAAAGGAAGGAAGAAAAAAAAACCAAACAAAAAAAAAAAAAGGAAGTGTGCCTTTTTATATATATATATTTTTTTTTTATGCAGTCACTATAAATTCAAGCAAATTGTTTGATTTAGTTTAGCAGAGCGATCAGCTGGATGCCTTACCCGCATTCCCCTTCACCGCCATTTCATCAACATCCAGTTTCATATCTGTCTGGCACACACTCAGAGACAGCCAACCTGAACCTAATTTATCTAAGTTGTTCCCTTCCTTGCTGCATGTCAGTGAAGTAATTGGCACCCATTTTAAGGAGATTGTCAAGGTCTTTTTCCCAATGAGACTCATGGCTAAATTCCCTTACTGCATTCTTGATGCCTCCTGTGGAGAAAGGAGAATTTACTTTTCCTTAATGTATTTTTTCTTTCCTTTTATTTTTATTCCCCCCCCCCCTTCCCCAAACTTTAGGCATCATAAGTAATGCGAATTTATCAATAAGGTCCCCGACAATATTTGTTCAACAGATATATGCACAGGCGTTGCTTTGATTGCTGAGGATGTTGCTTTGATTGCTGAGTGCCTTTTGAAAAGATCACATATGCTAAATTTGCAGCGAGTTCTTGGGAATCAAAAAGGGGCAAAATTATGTCCTCCTTGTTTAAGCATCATAAAAGGACACTTGGCCTCTCTAAAGATTGAGGCAAAAACTGGATTATAAACTATTGCTGTTTTAAACTTGCCACCATCAGGGATCAGCAAATAAGCCTCAAAATGGATCACAGGCAGAGTCTCTCTCTCTTTCTCTTTGCCTCTCTGTCTCTCTCTCTCTTTCTTTTTCTTTCTCTGTATATCTATCTCTATCAACTCTATCTTTATCTTTATCATCTCTATCTCTATCTATCTCTATCTCATCTCTATCTCTATCTCTATCTCTATCTCTATCTCTATCTCTATCTCTATCTCTATCTCTATCTCTATCTCTATCTCTATCTCTGTCTCTATCTCTATCTCTGTCTCTGTCTCTGTCTCTGTCTCTGTCTCTATCTCTGTCTCATCTCTATCCCTCTACCTCTACCTCTACCTCTATTTCTATATCTATCTATATCTATATATCATATATCTACCTATCTATACATCTATATGTACATCTATATCTCTATCTCCAAATGGATTCATGGACCATTGAGCAGGAAGATTAATCAATGGCATAATAATAATAATAATAATAATAATAATAATAATAATAATAATAATAATAATGTCTGTTCTGTTAGCAGTGTGACTTCTTTAAAAGTACAGGAATGAAAGTGTCATAGCTGAAAAATAAAGACTTGGCTGGATAATATTGCTTTTCTGCAGGAAAAGTTGCTTTTCTTAGCAATCTCTCAAATTCATCAGGATGAGTCTTAGCCAGTCCAAACTGAACTGCTTGAAAGAAAAAACAATATTTTGGAGACCACAGGACAATGACAGATATCAATCACAGCAAGAAACACAAATATAATAGGTTCTGAGATAACATCTGTCCCTCGGAATATTACAGAGCAGTCCAAGTTTATTGAAGTGGAAAGAAAATAACTTTTGGCTGACAAGAATGCATTGGTTCAGGTTTAAATTATCTCATAGTCTAAACATAAAGTGCCATTCTTTAGTTTTCTATTGTCAAAAACAGGGATCCCCTAACAGCAATGTGAGAAAAGTGTCACAATCATTTTAAAACTGGGAGTTCATAATTTTTTTCCATTATTTTCTTGCCCTGGTAGCCTTCCTTCTAGAAACTTTTCCTACAGTGCAGGCTACTGTCCTGGTGCCAGCTTTTCCTGCCTTTCCATTACTGCACTTGGTAAAGATTATGTGTACCTCTAGGAAGCAGATCACAGGCAGTCATAGTAAGTCAGTGGGCATGTGAAGCTAAGAGAAAGTTTGTTTGTCATCTGACTTGCTACTGCCTGCTGCTTTTCCTCTACACAACTGAAGTCTGCCAAAATTAGCACTGCTTGTCAGTGCTTCTTTTCTTACAAGACACTAGAAAGAAAACAATATATAGAATTAACCAGGTATACCTCTCAACCAGCCAGGAAGGACTTAAGCGGGTCTGACCTTGAGAAGATTGAAACTGCAGTCCTCAGGTGGAGAATTTCCTTGTCTTTATAAACTAAAATTTTCAAAACTACTGTCCAAAATGTGCTGCTTATTTATTTATTTATTTATCTTCCTAGAAGTCTTTGCACAATATGTAATTGAGTTTACCTGGGTGTGTATTTCGTCATCTGCTATAGGTTTGGTTCCAGAATCGAAGAGCAAAATGGAGGAAGAGAGAACGCTACGGTCAGATCCAGCAAGCCAAGAGCCATTTTGCTGCCACCTATGATATATCTGTTCTTCCAAGGACTGACAGCTACCCTCAGGTATGGTAAAGACCAAGGGAAACTTTGGTTCTGCATTTGCCTTTTCTTCCATCATTAGACACATGAACATAAAGGATGCATGGAGGCTCTCCTGTGTTTAACTTTAAACTTGTCAACAAGTCCTGCCACTGTGAACAACAGTTCTGACACCCAGTCTAACAATACAAGTATCTTAAGAATCTTGGAAGCTGCAGAGTTCTGCATAAATTATGTACTGGGAGTGGCTGGCAATATGGTTGTGCAGCTAAGTCTTCCCTGCACATAAAATTATGTGGGGATTTGAACCATTAAGTCCATAGATGAATTCCGGATGAAGTTTCAACCCATTGAGACTGACAGGAATGATGCAATTTGACTGCAATAAGATCAGGATTTCCATTCTGGAAAATTTATGTTCACAGACACAACTATCTGAACCACTCTAGTCTTGCACATTTGGGTAAGATAAGGCATAAACTATATGTCTTGCATGGTGGGTGGCATGAAGGCATAGGAATCGAATGTGTATGGCTGGGAGAGAGAGGCAGAGAGACAAGATAGCTCTCAGGAGAGGTGGTAGTAGTAGTTCATTTAATTTTCACCTCAACATGAGGAGAAACTTCTCTACAGTGAGGGTGACAGAGCACTGGAACAGGCTTCCCAGAGAGGTTGTGGAGTCTCCTTCTCCGGAGACTTTCCAACACCACCTGGATGCATTGCTGTGCGGGCTACCCTAGGTGATGCTGCTTTGGCAAGGGGGTTGAGCTCAATGATTTCTGGAGGTCTCTTGCAACCTCTCATGTACTGTGACACTGTGATATTTTTATTTTCTTTTTCAGTCCTTTATTAGTCTATAGTAAGGCATATGGTAAGATGCCTTAGATATGCGAGATCGTAATCTTCTGGCTGTGTTCTCCATTCCTTTGGTTCACTGCCTTGCCTTGCTCTCTGCTATTGTTTTTCTGCTTGCTTCTTTCAGTACACTGAATACTTTTATTATGAAGCCATTGTTTCTAGCTTCCCATTAGTTTTACCACATCATTAAAAAAAAGAAAAAAAAGGAAGAAGAAGAAGCAAGCAGCACACAAAGCAAGAATCTCATGGATCTCTGTGGTACTGTTGGTATCCTGCTGCTCTTCTAGTGCATCATTAGAGGACTGGAGCACCTCTCCTATGAGGACAGACTGAGGGAGTTGGGGTTGTTCAGTCTGGAGAAGAGAAGGCTCCAAGGAGACCTAATTGTGACATCCAGGATCTGAAGGGGCCTACAAGAAAGCTGGGGAGGGACTTTTTAGGGTGTCAGGGAGTGATAGGACTGGGGGAATGGAACAAAACTAGAACTGGATAGGTTCAGATTGGATGTTAGGAAGAAGTTTTTCCCCATGAGGGTGGTGAGAGACTGGCACAGGTTGCCCAGGGAGGTGGTGGAAAGCCTCATCCCTGGAGGATTTTTAAAGGCCAGGCTGGATGTGGCTGTGAGCAACCTGCTGTAGTGTGAGGTGTCCCTGTCCATGGCAGGGGGGGCTGGAACTAGATGATCCTTGATGTCCCTTCCAACCCTAACAATTCTCTGATTCTATGATTCATTAGATAACAGAGCCATTGCTAGCCTTAGGAATATACTTATATTCTGTGTGATCTTCATTTTGCCATGCTCTGCATTGGCTGAGTGTGAATAGCTTTTACTTAAAGGCCTTGGGTGTCATCTACCCATCTTAAAGTGCTTTACTTCTGAGGAGGTTGCATGTTGCTCTCATTGGTGCCTGGTTTTGTGTCCCAGCAGTTCAGAACATGGAGCACAACCATTCCAGATCTAGTGGCACTTAAAAGTCCTACTTGTTTTTGTAATGTAATGTAAGAACTCACAGTAGCTCACATTACCTCAGAAACCACTGCATGATACACTCTGTGTTCAAGTAAATGGAACAACACTTCTTTGAGATCCACCTAGGTGGGGGTAGTGCAAATAGATCTCATAGAATCATAGAATGGTCTGGGTTGGGAAGGACCCCCAAAGGTCATCTAGCCCAAATTCCCCCTGCAGTCATCAGGGACATCCTCCACTAGATCAGGTTGCCCAGAGCCCTCTCGAGCCTCACCCTTGAATATCTCCAAGGATGGTGCCTCAACTACCTCCCTGGGCTACCTGTTCCAGCGTTCCACTACCCTCATGGTAAATAGCTTCTTCTTAATTTAGATTGGGATGAATCTAAATATGCTCTTCTCTAATTTGAAGCCATTGCCCCTTGTCCCTGTCACAGCAGGCCCTCCTTATCTTAGAATCAGGTTGGGAAAAGACCTCAGAGATCATCAAGTCCAAACTATCACCCAACACCTCATGACTCTCAAGCCCTCCTAGGCAGATTCACAAAGGCACAGATGAACAGCCCCTCATGGATCTCTCTCAATATGTCCAAGTATCTCTTGAAGGCCTTTCTGACTTACCTGTGTTTGAGTCTGGTAGTCTGAACAAGAAGGTTGTGTTGTACTCCACTGTATGTACTTCATGAAACAGGAACATGTTGCTAAACGAAGGTGTGAGACCACTCTACAGTGGCTTGTTCAGCTGAGTGCTTGCTTGCAGAGTTTGGACACATGATAAAAAAAAAAAAAGAGGATATTTTTTACTCCTCAGGAGGGGAAGGTGGCTGCTTTGTTTTTGTCACAGAGTATGAACAGGTGTCCATGCAATTATCACAGATCAGTCAATGCAAAGTTCTTATTATTGCTAACCCGGTGGTAATTCTTCATAGTTTCACAAACCATAGTTTCTTACCATCCACCTTCAGTAATTCATGCAATGTATTCATTGCATGATATAGCAATGTCTGTATCATGCACACAACATTTCCAGTGAGAATGGCTTGAGACAGTAGCATTCCATATTAAAAACAGCAATGACTCCTCTCTCTCCCTCTCCTCTCCTCTCCTCCTCTCCTCTCCTCTCCTCTCCCTCTCCTCTCCTCTCCTCTCCTCCTCCTCTCCTCTCCTCTCCTCTCCTCTCCTCTCCTCTCCTCTCCTCTCCTCTCCTCTCCTCTCCTCTCCTCTCCTCTCCTCTCCTCTCCTCTCTCTCTCCTCTCCTCTCCTTCTCTCTCTCCTCTCCACTCCTCTCCTCTCCTCTCCTCTCCTCTCCTCTCCTCTCCTCTCCTCCTCTCCTCTCCTCTCCTCTACCTCTCCTCTCCTCTCCTCTCCTCTCCCTCTCCTCTCCTCTCCTCTCCTCTCCTCTCCTCTCCTCTCCTCTCCTCTCACTCTCCTCTCCTCCTCTCCTCTCCTCTCCTCTCCTCTCCTCTCCTCTCCTCCTCCTCTCCTCTCCTCTCCTCTCCTCTCCTCTCCTCTCCTCTCCTCTCCTCTCCCCTCTCCTCCTCTCCTCCCTCTCCTCTCCTCTCCTCTCCTCTCCTCTCCTCTCCTCTCCTCTCCTCCTCCTCTCCTCTCCTCTCCTCTCCTCTCCTCTCCTCTCTCTCCTCTCCTCTCCTCTCCTCTCCTCCTCCCTCTCCTCTCCTCTCCTCTCCTCTCCTCCTCCTCTCCTCATCCTCTCCTCTCCTCTCCTCTCCTCTCCTCCTCTCCTCTCCTCTCCTCTCCTCTCCCTCTCCTCTCCTCTCCTCTCCTCCTCTCTTCAACTTTTCTAGCCACAGTGTTAAAATAGTTTTCCTGGGGATTGTGGAACATGGGTCACTAGAGCTTATTTACAAAGTCCTTATAATATGGGGGGGAACAGAACAATGTGGTTGGGAAAAAAAAGTAGGATGAATGTCTAAAATGAATGAAACCAAGCTGAGATAGAATAGAATAGAACGAATAGAATTAACCAGGTTGGAAAAGACCTCAGAGATCATCAAGTCCAACCTATCACCCAACACCCTCTCATCAATCTAAACCATGGCACCAAGCAACCCCATCCAATCTCTTCCTAAACACCTCCAGGGATGGTGACTCCACCACCTCCCTGGGCAGCCCATTCCAATGGCCAATCACTCTTTCTGTGAAGAACTTTTTCCTAACATCCAGCCTAAACCTCCCCTGGGCACAGCTTAAGACTGTGCACTGTGGCAGAAGGAACAGGAACTAATGGGGATTTCTGGTGTGCATTGCATGAATTCACAGTCTGATGGTTTCTGTTGTGACCCATGGTGGTGTTCACAAGACAGACATCCTACTCGTGTTCCAGTAGGAATAGCAGTTTCTTTTGCAGTCAGCAGAAGGTGTGGAGGCTCCTACTTAAGACTCTTCAGCAGTTATCTTAATCATATGTAAATGAGAGAACATGATGCTGCAACTATATAAACCTGAAAGGTTTCCCTGAGAGCTGATTTTAGATGAAAGATTGGCTCTGAATCAGAGAACAGCTGAGGTTGGAAGGGACTTCTAGAGGTGGTCTGGTCCAATTTCTATTTCCATAATCAAGCCTAATTTTGTTCTTAAATTACACATCTTTATCTTCAAAATACTAATAAACAACATCTCCCCCCCCCCCCCCCCAGATTATAATTGTTTGCTTTGTTAATTCAGTCCAGTGGTTAAATATTATTACAGGATATTTGGACTTCAGGTGTTGTTTATTGTGCAAAACAGTTGCTGCCAAAAGCAGAGTTCAGTATCTCCGAAACTGCCCAAGCTCTGCACACATGCATCTTCCATTAATTATACTGGCAACACCTGGATTGCAGAGGAGGACAGTTAATACAATATTCCAGGTCAATTGTGTGAGCAGATGTTGATCTGTTAGAGGGTAGAAGGGCTCTGCAGAGGGGACCTCAAACAACTGGACAGATGGGCAGAGTCCAACATGATGGCATTCAACAAGTCCAAGTGCCAGGTGCTGCACTTTGGCCACAACAACCCCATGCAGAGCTACAGGCTGGAGACAAAGTGGCTGAGAGCAGCCAGGCAGAAAGGGACCTGGGGGTGCTGGTTGATAGTGGGCTGAACATGAGCCAGCGGTGTGCCCAGGTGGCCAAGAAGACCAAAGGCATCCTGGCCTGCCATCAGGAATAGTTGTGGACAGCAGGAGCAGGGAACTCATTTTGCCCCCTGTATTCAGCACTGGTTAGGCCACACCGTGAGTCCTGTGTCCAGTTCTGGGCTCCACAATTTAAGAAGGACATTGAGACACTTGAACATATCCAGAGAAGGGCAGCGAGGCTGGGGAGAGACCTCAAGCACAAGCCCTATGAGGAGAGGCTGAGGGAGCTGGGGTTGCTTAGCCTGGAGAAGAGGAGGCTCGGGGGAGACCTTCTTGCTCTCTACAACTCCCTGAAAGGAGGTTGTAGCCAGGAAGGGGTTGGTCTCTTCTCCCAGGCAACCAGCATCAGAACAAGAGGACACAGTCTCAAGCTGCACCAGGGGAATTTTAGGCTTGAAATGTGAGGTCTCTTCCAACCCTGGTGATTCTGTGATTCTGTTATTAATTTATTTATTTGCACCCCCAACACCACCCCCCGCCCCAGGCTTTAACATTAAAACTACCACAGGATTGCTAAGTTTCCTCTCAGAGAAAATACTTTTGACAACATTATGCTGCAAATCATGGCTTGGTTTCTTTTTTTTTGTTCCCCAGGAAAGTGCCATGCACAGTATTTTTAATTCATTTTAGTAGAGGATTTCAGTAGTTTCAATATTTCAGCTTCAAGTTTCTCTTGCAGATGCAGCACATTGTGGTCTGAGTCATCATAAGTGCCCTCAGGAAACAGTTCATTCTTATCCCAGACAATTTAAGCCTCATTAACTAGCAATATTCTGCCGATGGTATGAAAGCTAAGAGGCAGCATTTTAACTTCAGTGGGGCAATGAATGTAGCTTCACTTTAGGGAGATGTTTACTTCAACTCATCTGAATAAATATTACTACAGAAGTAGTAGAGTGATAGAATTGTCAGGGTTGGAAGGGACCTCAAGGATCAGCTAGTTCCAACCCCCCCGCCATGGGCAGGGACACCTCACACTAGAGCAGGCTGCTCAGGGCCACATCCAGCCTGGCCTTCAAAACCTCCAGGGATGAGGCTTCCACCACCTGGGCAACCTGTGCCAGTCTCTCACCATTCTCATGGTGAAGAATTTCTTCCTAACATCCAATCTGAATCTACCTATTTCTATTTTTGTTCCATTCCCCCTAGTCCTCCATCTGACACCCTAAGAAGTCCCTCCCCAGCTTTCTTGTAGCCCCCCTAAGATACTGGAAGGCCACAATAAAGTCTCCTTGGAGCCTTCTCTTCTCCAGACTGAATAGCCCCAACTGCCTCAGTCTGTCCTCATAGTAGAGGAGCTGCAGCCCTCTGATCATCCTAGTACACTCTCTAGTACATGATTCTGTCGCCTAAATTCAGTGTCTAGTGTAATTAAAGATGTCTTGGGATGGCTGTGTAGCGCAGTTACAATGCTGATAAATGAGACTTAACAAGAAGGATGCACACTTCAGGGGAATTAGCTGGAGGTCAGGTAAATAAGAGACATTTTTGTTTAGGAACCTTTGCTGAAGGGCCTTTCATGCCAGAAATGGGTTCACTTTAAAGTTAGTGAAAAATCTGGTCAACAAAGTTTTCTCTTTCTAATGTATAAGGTACAAAATAGACAACACAGTCCCTAAAAGTGTATTTTTGCTCCTTCTTGTCTGCTTT
Source organism: Melanerpes formicivorus (assembly GCF_026170545.1). Taxonomy (NCBI): domain Eukaryota; kingdom Metazoa; phylum Chordata; class Aves; order Piciformes; family Picidae; genus Melanerpes; species Melanerpes formicivorus. The sequence continues at coordinate 2,667,910 of NW_027142406.1, read as the reverse complement.
GGCTGCAGACATCTCTAGTTATCTTAGGTGGATCTATATATTATGTGTTGGGAGAGGAACAATAAAAAGGTTGCTTAACCTTGCTCTTCTTTTACCTTGTTGGTCTTGACTACTTTTGCTGTACTGTGTCTAGTGAGAAGTGCTTTACTTCTGAGGAGGTTGCACGTTGCTCTCTTTGGTGCCTGGTTTGTGTCCCAGCAGTTCAGAACATGAGCACAACCATTCCAGATCTAGTGGCACTTAAAAGTCTACTTGTTTTTGTAATGTAATGTAAGAACACAGTAGCTCACATTACCTCAGAAACCACTGCATGATACACTCTGTGTTCAAGTAAATGGACACAACACTTCTTTGAGATCCACCTAGGTGGGGGTGTGCAAATAGATCTCATAGAATCATAGAATGGTCTGGGTTGGGAAGGACCCCCAAAGGTCATCTAGCCCAATTCCCCCTGCAGTCATCAGGGACATCCTCCACTAGATCAGGTTGCCCGGAGCCCTCTCGAGCCTCACTTTGAATATCTCCAAGGATGGTGCCTCAACTACCTCCCTGGGCTACCTGCTCCAGTGTTCCACTACCCTCATGGTAAATAGCTTCTTCCTAACATCCAATCTAAATCTGCTCTTCTCTAATTTGAAGCCATTGCCCCTTGTCCTGTCCTTGTCCTTGTCCTGTCACTGCAGTCCTCTTGAGCACTCCTAGGCAGGTTCAGAAAGATGTAGATGGACAGACACTCATGGATCTCTCTCAGTGTGTTCAAGTATCTCTTGAAGACCTTTCTAGTGCGAAGGCTGATGTTACCCAAGGTATTTGACCTTGTCAGATTGAATGTTTAAGACTGAGAAGCAGCAGGGGGACCAAAAACCTGAGTCAAAATTTCATTTGTATCCCTTTGTTATTCATACACATGAGTGAAATATGGTCAAAAGTCTACACCACGGTCACACAGACCTCCAGATTTCCCTGTGTGAGCTCAATATTAAAGATGCTGTCTTTACAAGTGTGATAGGTTAACACCCATCCTGGAAGCAGGGAGGGGAGGGCTTGTAAGAGCACTGCTCTCTCTGCAGGGGTTTTTTCCCCTGGGAAACTAAGTTGGTCTGTTCCACTCCCCTCCCTGCCCAGCAAGGCTATAGAAAGGAGGATACTGCAGCCATTAGCTGTCTTGGGCCCTGCCTTTGCCTGGACAAGGACTGCTGGTGGGTCTCTGCTCCTCTGCCAAGTGGTTGGCCCTGATCCTTCTCCCTGCTGCCTCTGCGCCTCTTCAGAGAGACTGGTTTTGTATTCTTGGGGTTTTTTTTTTTTTCTTCCCTTCCATCCATCCTTGTTCCTTGCCCTTGAGAACCTTACCTGTTCTATTTATATATATATATATATACATATATATGTACACACACACACACACACACACACACACACACACACACACACACACATATTGTTTAAAGAAAATTCTTTACCTTTCTACTTCCAAGCTGACTCCAAATTATTTCTTGGTGGATTTGCTCCTTCCTTTTCTTTTTTTCTCCCTCTCTGTTGAGAAGGAGGAGGGGGGGAGTGGGGGAGGGATTCTCAGCCTTGCCCCCATCTGAGCTCTTAAGTCCCAGTTAAGGCTCAAAGCACCACAAGAAGTGTGAGTGCGCCATCGTATAAAGAAATTTTATCCTTGCAAAACCAATATAGGGAGTAACATTTTGCCCCAGTTCAGCTTCTTTCCATACTTTACATCTTTTCTTCTTGTAGAATCATAGAATTGTCAGGATTGGAAGGGACCTCAAGGATCATCTAGTTCAAACCCCCCTGCCATGGGCAGGGACACCTCACACTACATCAGGTTGCTCACAGCCACATCCAGCCTGGCCTTAAAAACCTCCAGGGATGAGGCTTCCACCACCTCCCTGGGCAACCTGTACTTGCTTGTTCTTCAAGTCTAGTTCATTTGTTGTCATTATTCTCAGTTCTAATGAGTTTGCCTTGTCACACCATGATCTTTTCCCTCTTATTATCATGTATGAAATGCACTGTTTGCTTCTCTTACCTACTTGAAAATGCAGGAAAGAGTTGCATAGGAATTAACTCATTATTTATTTTTATTTTTTAAATTATCACAATATCACCAAGGTTGGAAGAGACCTCAAAGATCATCAAGTCCAACCTGTCACCACAGACCTCATGACTAGACCATGGCACCAAGTGCCACATCCAATCCCCTCCTGAACACCTCCAGGGATGGGGACTCAACCACCTCCCTGGGCAGCACATTCCAATGGCCAATTACTCTCTCAGTGAAGAACTTTCTCCTCACCTCAAGCCTAAACTTCCCCTGGCGCAGCTTGAGACTGTGTCCTCTTGTTCTGGTGCTGGTTGCCTGGGAGAAGAGACCAACCCCCACCTGGCTACAACCACCTTTAAGGTAGTTGTAGAGAGCAATGAGGTCACCCCTGAGCCTCCTCTTCTCCAGCCTTCTTATTTTTGTGTCTGTGTGCAAAAACCCAGCTTAGTGCAGGTCAGAATCTCAAGGAGACAAAAGCATTTCAAAGGTATGAGAACTGGAGTGATGCAGAAGTTGTAAAAAAGGGGGCCTACAAGAAAGCTGGGGAGGGACTTTTTAGGGTGCCAGGTAATGATAGGACTAGGGGGAATGGAACAAAAATAGGAATGGGTGGATTCAGATTGGATGTTAGGAAGAAATTCTTCACCCTGAGGATGGTGAGACACTGGCACAGGCTGTCCAGGGAGGTGGTGGAAGCCTCATCCCTGGAGGTTTTTAAGCCCATGCTGGATGTGGCTCTGAGCAAGCTGATGTAGTGTGAGGTGTCCCTGCCCATGTCAGGGGGGTTGGAACTAGCTGATCTTTGAGGTCCCTTCCAACCCTGATAATTCTATGATTCTATAATAGAGAGTGTTGAAATCTCAGTAAGAGAAGGAAGAGGCAGAAGGATGCATTTCATCCACCAGTCTGAATGAAATATATTGAACAGGAGGGGCGTCACAAGATTGTTTGGCACTCAGAGTGTAGAAGTGGTATCAGTGTACATGTGTTATGGACTAAGTCCTTGGATCATCTTTACAGTTTTGTGCTAGCCTTAGTGCACATGGGTAATTCTCATTAACAATAATCAAAGTTACATGCTCCAATTAAATCTTTCATATGGCACGGATTAGACACCACATGTTATACGACCGAAAAAGCTTCTTTCAACTGTACCAGGCCTATAAATGACAGTTAATCACAATAGTTCATTAAGGTTCTGGGGAATGCTGATTAAGTAGGAGTCGATGTGGTAGACATATCTGAGCTAGCTTCAAAGAAGCTTTGTCCTATCCTCATGCTGTCTAGCTGTGACAGCGTGGAGCTCAGGCCGGGCCACCACGTGCACGGGGTGCTGTTTGCTGCATATGTGCTGGCTGTTGCACTGCTGTGGCTGATCTTCCAACAAGAGCAGCACTTCTAATCTTTTTGGGTGGTGTCTGTTCTGCACAAAGTAGTCTGTGCACTGAATATTGTTTTGCCTGCGTTCTAAACCGTCACTGTATGTGGTCTTCCTTGCAGCCCCAATATTCAGTCTGGTGCCTTTTGTATTATTTGTCAAATGTATGTATATATTTTTAAGTGCATGAATGGCTTTAACTGGGGCTCATAAGGCAAACCCTTTCATTATTATTTTTTTTTTTTCTGAGATAGAAGCTTCTTTTTAATAGCATTTTTCAAAGTATGAAGTTTGTACAGAATCACAGAATGTTAAGGGTTCAAAGGGACCTCGAAAGCTCATCCAGTCCAACCCCCCTGCCAAAGCAGGAGCACTTAGAGCAGAGCACACAGGAACACATCCAGGTGGGTTTTGAATATTTCCAGAGAAGGAGACTCTACAACCTGCCCTGGGCAGCCTGTTCCAGTGTTCCATCACTCTCACAGGGAAAAAAATGTTTCTTCCTGTTTCCATGGAACTTCCTATGCCTCAGCTTCCAACATTGCTCCTTGAGCTGTCACTGGGCATCACCCAAGGGAGCCTGGCTCCAGCCTCTGGGCAGTCACCCTTTACATCTTTATAAACATGAATGAGGTCAGCCCTTAGTCTCCCCCTCTCCAAGCCACAGAGCTCTCAGGTCCCTCAGTCTCTCCTCATAAGGAAGATATTCCACTCCCTTCATCATTTTCATGGCTCTATGCTGGACTCTCTCAAGCAGTTCCCTGAGGTCCTTCTTGAACTGAGGGGCCCAGAACTGGGCACAATATTCCAGATGCAGCCTTAGCAGGGCAGAGTAGGGGGAAGAGAACCTCTCTGACCTATTAGCCACAGCCCTTCTAATGCACCCCAGAACAGTGTTGGCCTTCTAGGCCGCAAGAGCATATTTTGTCTTTGTATCATAGTCATGAGCATTCTTATTGTAACTGCCCCTGAGACCGCAGAATGGGGAAATTCACAGTTTACCTACAAAATGTCCTACACAAGGATGAAATCTTGATGACTTTCTGAATCCTGAATTGTTTTGCACCTCAGGAAAACTTTCTAACTCAGAGGTGAACAGATTTTTCTGTTGTTTGCCATATGTGAGGCCTAAATGTGGAACGAATGGGTCTCTTCTCCCAGGCAACCAGCAACAGAAGAAGAGGACACAGTCTCAAGCTGCACCAGGTTTAGGCTGGATGTTAGGAAGAAGTTCTTCACAGAAAGAGAGATTGGCCATTGGAATGTGCTGCCCAGGCAGGTGGTGGAGTCACCATCACTGGAGGTGTTTAGGAAGAGACTGGATGAGGCACTTGGTGCCATGGTTTAGTTGATGAGATGGTGTTGGGTGATAGGTTGGACTCGATGATCTTGAAGGTGTTTTCCAACCTGGTTAATTCTATTCTATTCTATTCTATTCTATTCTATTCTATTCTATTCTATTCTATTCTATTCTATTCTATTCTATTCTATTCTATTCTATTCTATTCTATTCTATTCTATTCTATTCTATATTTCAGAGCTGCTACATTAAGCCTTTCACTACCAAAGGCCAACTTGCATTTTATTAGACATATCTGCAAATGTTTTGCTGCAGCTCTTTCATATGTACCTGAATTCAGTCCAAACCAGGTGATCTTCCCATGTTCATTAGGTCCAATGGTTCTCATATAATGGTCAAAAATTACACCAAGAAGTATTACACAGTATCAGAGTACATTAGAGGAGCCCTCAGAGATCATTGGGTCCAACCCCCCTGCCAAAAGCAGGATCTCCTAGGGTAGTCCAAACAGTATTCTGCAGAGGGACAGGCTGGACAGATGGGCAGAGTCCAAGGGCATGAGATTTAACACATCCAAGTGCCAGGTTCTACACATTGGCCACAACAACCCCAGGCAGTGCTACAGGCTGGGGTCAGAATAGCTGGAGAGCAGCCAGGCAGAAAGGGACCTGGGGGTAGTGGTTGATAGTAGGCTGAACATGAGCCAGCAATGTTCACCATGCCACCAATGGCATCCTGGCTTGTATCAGGAATAGTGTGGCCAGCAGGAGCAGGGAACTCATTATGACCCTGTACTCAGCACTGGTTAGGCCACACCTTGAGTCCTGTGTCCAGTTCTGGGCCCCTCAGTGTAGGAAAGATGTTGAGATGTTGGAATATGTCCAGAGAAGGGCAAGGAGGCTGGGGAAGAGTTTGGAGCAGAGCCCTATGAGGAGAGGCTGAGGGAGCTGGGGTTGCTTAGCCTGGAGAAGAGGAGGCTCAGAGGAGACCTTCTTGCAGTCTACAAGTACCTGAAGGGAGGTTGTAGCCAGGTGGGGGTTGGTCTCTTCTCCCAGGCAATCAGCACCAGAACAAGAGGACATAGTCTCAAGATGCGCCTTGAGGGCAGATTTAGGCTGGATGTTAGGAAGTTCTTCACAGAAGGAGAGATTGGCCATTGGAATGTGCTGCCCAGGGAGGTGGTGGAGTCACCATCACTGGAGGTGTTTAGGAGACTGGATGGGGTGCTTGGTGCCATGGTTTAGTTGATTAGATGGTGTTGGGTGATAGGTTGGACTCAATGGTCTCAAAGGTCTTTTCCCACTTGGTTAATTCAAAAATTCAAATTCAAAATTCTGTCCAGATATAAAGGAAAAAAAATCCAAGGAGAGCAGAGAAGTCTTGGAACAAGTTGCCTATAGAATTTATTGATCTCTGGAGCTACTCAAAACTTAAAGGATAAGGCGTGAGTAACCTGATCTAAATCCAAACTCCAAACCTTAGCTGTGAGAAAAGGTTTGGAATAATAATCCCAAAGGTCTTTTTAGGTGTAAATTATTCTGATAATTTATGAATCTGCAAATTTGGTAACTGCAGGCAAATCTGCCCATACTTTGAGTGTTCTTATAGCCCCTCTCCAGGAAAAAAAAGTACTGTATCATATGATAGGCCAAATAAAGATTGCTGATGGACTAGGAACAGCCAATGCAGCATGAGTTGTAAACTAGCAGTTTTAAGCAGATTAACAGCTACCACATTTAATCTGCCTTAAATAGCTTCTTGGGAAAACACATTTCACGTTCTCTGGCTGTGTAAAGATTGTTTGTTGCTTCACCCAAAGAGAGGAATGACAAAAATTTAGCAAATCACTCTTTTTTTTGACATTCATGTTTTCTATAATTAGGCAAACTCTTAACTGTTTGGTTAGTGCCCCTCTTGTCTGCCCTGCAATGCCCAGGAACATCCTGACAACAGAGTTAACGTGCAGCTTCCAGTGATTTACTAAAGTAATTATAATCTCAGTATCACAGTGAAGAATCACAGAACATTAGAGGTTGGAAGGGACCTCCAGAGATCATCCAGTCCAACCCTGCCAGAGCAGGATCAGCTAGGGTAGCCCATGCAGGAATGCATCCAGGTGGGTTCGGAAAATCTCCAGGGAAGGAGACTCCACAGCCTCTCTGGGCAGCCTGCTCCAGTGCTCTGTCACCCTCACTGTAAAGCAGTTTCTTCTCATGGTGAGGTGAAATCTTCTGTGTTCAAGCTTGTACCTATTGTCCCTTGTCTTATTACTGTGCAGCACTGAAAAAAGCTTGGCCCTCTCTACTTGACACCCACCCCTCAGATATTGATAGATCTTGATCAGATCCCCTCTCAGTCTTCTTTTCTCAAGACTAAACAGCTCTAGGGCTCTCAGTCTCTCTTCATAGGGGAGATCCTCAAGTCCCCTAATTGTCCTTGTGGCTCTCCCTTAGACTCTCTCCAGCAGGTCCTTGTCTCTCGTGAACTGGGGAGCCCAAAACTGGGCACGGTGGCATGTAGCATAATGCAGCATGATGTTTGTTATGTAATAAGAACAACAAAAATAACTTATTACTTCATATCCAGAGGTCTTGAAAGAGTTAAGCTTTTTATTTCCCATTTGAAGTACAAAACCTGTACATACACTCAAAGAGAAGCTGTGTGTGCTCATATGTGTGTCTGCTGGAAACAAGGCTCCAGTCTGGAGAGGCAGGTGACTCGAATAGTGTCGGTTAAGGCATTTGGTAATGAGAGAGCCAAAGCTTTGTGATAGTAAAACTGCCAGAAAATTTGAGTTTATGTGATTTCTTCAGGTGCTCTTTTAAGAAGGCTAAAACTCCAGAAGTTGAAACTTTAGTAGCAAAACAAAACAAAAAAAAAATCAAAACCCCAATGACACCAAGTGGGATGACCAATTACCTCAGCTAATTTTCCTCTGCAGTGTCAAGCAGAAGGTCATATGCCGAAGAAATGATATCATAACCATGTTAACAGCCATAACTCTCTAGTTATGGTCTTGTCCAAGCTATGAAATTCTGCTTTTTATGATTTTATATATTTTTTTTCTATTGGGAAGGCTCTGTGTGTGTGTGTGTGTGTGTGTGTGTATAAAACATACAGTAGGTAAATATATTGAAGGGCTCTGGTAATTTCACGGTAACCACAAGAGCAGAGCTCAAGTTGTTTGTGATGTTAACAGAAACCAGAGATGTGCTGCATGTATAGCCTCATTCACAGCCTCTGAATTACCTTTTATATAGTTCATGGATCATACAAGAGTTTAAGAGGAAAAATATTTTCTTTAAATTCATGTACATAATGTCCCTTTTCCTCCCAACATACCAGAAGGCAGCCCAGATAATTTTGCCTTATTGTACGACATTACGGTATTTATTTTGAACACAGGCGTATATTCTGCCCCTGTATTTCACTACAAGATATTTGTGTGGCTAAGATAAGAAAAGCTAGTGTCAAAAGGGTGAAGTCACCTCCACCAACTAAGATGAATAGAGAACAGATATGATTGATACACCCTTTGAAAAGCATAACTGTCTCACGAGGGACGAGGCAAAACTGTCCTTGCATCTTGAGGCATTTCTGAAGTTGAGTTTGCTAATTTGGATTCCTTCCTCTCAGGAAGAAACCCAGGACATCCCTTTAAAAATTATAGGAATGAATAGCTTGCTCACATGTTTCTTAAGCACAACATTGGCATGAATTCTCTTCTCATTTGCACCTGTGAAGTCTCACTGAAGTTAAATTGAGAGAGATTTGCCTGGGATAAAAATATCAGGAAAATTGCTGGTGCTAAGCTTAGTTTAATGCAAAGCAAACTGCTAGAAATAGGGAAAAGTGATTCTCTGATACCTCCAAACCACACAGGTTATTGGGCTCTTACAAGCTGAGTCTCTGAACCTATAGAAGTCTTCCCATCATGAGTGTATTAAAGGCAAAGTCGTGTGTGTTCCTATTGAAACAGATTTCTTTTTCCTGTTGTGAAAGTTCTGGGTCTCAAAATTTGGCCTCTCTCTCTCTCATCTCTCTCTCTCTCTCCCTCTCTCTCTCTACCTCTCTCTCTCTTTCTCTCTACCTCTGTCTATCTCTCTATCTCTATCTCTATCTCTATCTCTATCTCTATCTCTATCTCTATCTCTATCTCTATCTCTATATCTCTATCATCTCTATCTCTATCTCTAGCTTTAACTCTATCTCTATATCTCATTCTCTCTCTCTGTATCTATCTCTACCTCTATATCATCTCTCTCTGTCATTATCTGTCTCTATCTCTATCTCTATCTCTATCTCTATCTCTATCTCTATCTCTATCTCTCTATATCTCTATATCTATATCATCTATATCTATATCTATATCTATATCTATATCTATATCTATATCTATATCTATATCTATATCTCTATATCTATCTTTATCACCTATACCTATACCTATATCTATATCATCGATATTCTGGTTTCTTCTTTAGTTGTATCAACTTCTTGTTTCTACTCAGTAAAGGAGTGATACAAGCAAAACAAACTGAAATGCAGCATGGTGGAAATGGGAATGAATGACTTGTTTTGTAGAAAAAAGGGAAAGAAAACCCCAACAATTGCTTAATCTGTCATCTCTGCTGGAGGAAAGGTCTATGTAACTAGGAAATGAAATGAAATGTGGTACAATTAGGAGTTTCTGGCATTCCTGAACAAAAGTAATAAAAAGACAGTGATTTTTGTATGGATGACTGGGTTTCTGATTTTTCCCAGCTCATGACTGAAACAGAATGTGTACAACTTCAACTTCAGCTTCAAAAGTCGGGATATTATCTGAACCTCACAGACTTTCAGCTGCTGTGTTTACTGCTCTCCTCTCTGCTCTAATCACATGCTATGGGGCTCCAAACTCATTAAGTCTGAGAAGTCAGTAAGCCTCATGGGTCTTAGTGGATGACTTAGCCCACCATACTTTCCAGCTCTTTCAGGGCCCCTTGTTTCCTTCTTGTCCCATTCTGTAAATCTGTACTAGAATGTGAGAAACCTTCCAGACAATAGGACACTCAGAAATCCCTGAGTCCTGAGCCATCAGAGAGGTACTGCTCTCTTTGGGAAGGTTCTTCTCTCTATTCTGGAATGTTCTGTGCAGCTGAATGCCACAGAATTTGGTAATCAAGTGAGTGATTCATATAGGTTCAGATAAGTATCATAGTATCAGTCAGGGTTGGAAGGGACCACAAGGATCATCTAGTTCCAACCCCCAAGTAATGTCTTCTAATTCCCAGAAAAACAAAAAGCAACACCACACCTGTTTTCTGAAGATTAAAATAATAGCTTGTCTGATTATAAGTCAAAACTTGCTCAAGTGGGTTAATTGAGACTTAATAAGGCATCTGAGGATCATGCCAAGCCACAGAGGGTCTTTCATGGGCTGATGTTTGAGAGTCTTCTGAAAACTGCTGAAGGGAGGAGGGGAAGGATGTGGACTGGAAAGTTCTGAAACTCTCACTGGAGTCTCTTTCCTCCTGTAGATCTCAGGAGGTCCACAAGAAGGAGGGAAAATCCTCGATATCCTTCCTCAGGCACCCTATTCACTCCATTACCTCTCAGCAGACCACCTAAGATATGCAGGAGCAGATACCTGAGGTGTGCCCAACCAGCTGTGCATATGCATGTGTGCTGCAAGGCAAGCTGCATTCCCATGAGTGGCTCTGAAACTGTGTGTGCATGCTTGTACATATGCATGTCTGTGTGAGCAAGGAGTTGGGCAGACCAAGAGCCTGGGGACATGTGTTGCTACTGTGGCTTTCATAGAATCAACCAGGTTGGAAAAGACCTCAGAGATCAGCAAGTCCAACCTATTGCCTAATACCTGACACCTTCTGACAACTAAACCATGGCTTCAAGTGCCACGTCCAATCCCTTTCTGAACACCTCCAGGGATGGTGACTCCACCACCTCCCTGGGCAGCACATTCCAATGGCTAATTACTCTTTCTGTGATGAACTTTCTCCTCACCTTGAGCCTAAACCTTCCCTGGTGCAGCTTGAGACAGAACAAGAGGACACAGTCTCAAGCTACAGCAGGGGAAGGTTAGGCTGGATGTTAGGAAGAAGTTCTTCACAGAGAGATTGGCCATTGGAATGTGCTGCCCAGGGAGGTGATGGAGTGACCATCACTGGAGGTGTTTAGGAAGAGACTGGATGAAGCGCTTAGTGCCACGATTGAGTTGATGGTGTTGGGTGATAGGTTGGACTTGGTGATGTCAAAGGTCTTTTCCAACCTGGTTAATTCTATTCTATTCTATTCTATTCTATTCTATTCTATTCTATTCTATTCTATTCTATTCTATTCTATTCTATTCTATTCTATTCTATTCTATTCTATTCTATTCTATTCTATTCTATTCTATTCTATTCTATTCTTTCTCTTGTTCTGTTGCTGGTTGCCTGGGAGAAGAGACCAACTCCCACCTGTCTACAACCTCCCTTCAGGTAGCTGTAGACAGCAAGAAGGTCTCCTGAGCCTCCTCTTCACCAGGCTAAACAACCCCAGATCCTTCAGCCACTCCTCATAGGGCTTGTGCTTGAGACTTCTCCCCAGCCTCATTGCCCTTCTCTGGACACATTCAAGTGTCTCAATGTCCTTCTTAAACTGAGGGGCTCAGAAATGGACACAGAACTCAAGGTGTCGCTTAACCAGTGCTGAGTATAATTTGGGCCAAGGAGTCCAAATTAGTTTGTCAGCTCTTGATGCTCTCTGCTAAGGCAGCTGTTCAAAATGTTAACTTTTAAAATGGGACTCCTTATCTGCACTCAGCTAGACGAGTTCAGTGAACCATAATTTATCTCTTTAGCTTGCTGGTGGTTTGGTGGGTATGTGTTGTTGCAAAGTGATAGGACAATGGGAAAAGAAAAGAAAAACAACTCAGCATTAGAAACATGTTTTGGTTCTCTGTGTGTGTGCATGCATGTCTGTGGCTGTCATAATTCACTACTTCCCCTGACCTCCACTTGGGAAGGAAAAAACCCCATCATTCACTCAGAGAGATAGTCTGCCTATCTTAAAGCCAAAATTCCTTTGTCTGTGGATTTGGAATGTGAAGGAAAAATGAAGTTTGAAGTGGGAATTCACTTTGCAGTGCTAACTGAAGAGTAATTGTGATTGCTCCAAGGTATAGCAGAGAACAAAGACATGTGGACTCAATCCCAGTGCATCAGAGCAGTGATATACTGAGCAGATGACAGATTTTTCAGGATGAAGTCAAATTTAGCAGAGGAAAACACAAAGAAAATGGATATAGTTACTGGCTAAGAAGTTCTGTACTGTGAATGAGGGCTATAAATATCTTGTATCATGATAGTTGTGTGTGTGTGTGTGTATGTATTTAATCAGCATTCAGAACAGAGATATAAGTGAAGGAGAAATATAAAGCTGTGTATTGTATAACGGTGAGTGCAAGTGTGAAGTGACTTGAGAAAGTTAGACTGTCAGAAATTATATCCACACAGTCCTGATAGAGAGAGTTTAAAAAGACAGGAGGACAGCTGCTGAGTGTGAGGTTTGATTAAAGCAGAGTGAATAGAGGAGGAACGAAAGAATGCACAGCCCGAGATAATGGCAGGAGCTGACTTGTGGTAGGCCTTGAAAATCGCTCTGTCTATTCAGCTGGTAACAAAGGAGTGAAAAATGCCTGTCCACGAATAGCATCTATACATAGATGGTAGGAGAAGGCCCAAGACTCAGAATGAAGCTTTAAGTGACTGCCAAGCACAGAGGACATTGCACATCAAAGCTTGACTACGTGGTTACTCCAGATCTTCCGCAGACATTGCTGGCAACCGCAAAATTTGTCTCCTAGTCTGTCATGTAACATTTTCCAGGGGTTGCACAGTGCAGCCAGTTAAGGCTGAGAGTGGAAAGAGAAATACCCTCAAGCATAATTTGGTACAAAACAAGTAATGAAAAGAATTTTTATCTTCAAATCATCCTTGAAACACCTTTAGAGCAAACTCTTGGATGTGTTATCAACCACTTAAAATCATCTTTGAAACACCTTTGGAGCAAACTCTTGGATCCATTATCAGCCACTTAAAATCATCTTTGAAGCACCTTTAGAGAAAACTCTTGGATGTGTTATCAGCCACTTAAAATCATCTTTGAAACACCTTTAGAGAAAACTCTTGGATGCGTTATCAGCCACGTTTGTCTTTGATGGATTTGTTTTAATGCAGTCGTGCTTCTCAGTATTTAATTTGGCAAATACTTGTCGGGCTTTGCTGCTTGAGAAAACTTGGTTTGTTTTGTCTGCCCTTTTATTCTGTTTCCTGCCCTTACAGTGAGAAAGAACTCTGATGGAGAGAATCTTTTATGGTGTAAACCAGCTGTGATACTGCACACACTTTCAACACCTTTTTTTTTTTTTTAAGCCACTTGTGTGCTTCCACTAATTTTACTGACTGGCTGGGCTGATGGTGCCCTGAGGGTCAATGGTAAACACTCAGAGCCACGGAGCAAATGGATGACAGAGCAAGGAATATGATTCAGCAGGCTTTGCTCTGAAGTGAACGATCTGCTCTTTTAACTCATGGAACATCTTTGAGATTGCAGGGAGCTAAGTGAAGTGCTTGCTGCTTGTTTTAGAGGAGAACTGAATCATAGAATCATAGATATTGGTTTAGAGGAGAACTGAATCACAGAATCATAGATATTGGTTTAGGGGAGAACTGAATCATAGAATCATAGATATTGTTTTAGAGAAGAATTGAATTATAGAATCATAGATATTGGTTTAGAGGAGAATTGAATTATAGAATCATAGATATTGGTTTAGAGAACTGAATCATAGAATCATAGATATTGTTTTAGAGGAGAATTGAATTATAGAATCATAGATACTGGTTTAGAGAACTGAATCATAGAATCATAGATATTGTTTTAGAGGAGAACTGAATCATAGAATCATAGATATTGTTTTAGAGGAGAACTGAATCATAGAATCATAGATATTGTTTTAGAGGAGAACTGAATCATAGAATCATAGATATTGTTTTAGAGGAGAATTGAATTATAGAATCATAGATATTGGTTTAGAGGAGAACTGAATCATAGAATCATAGATATTGTTTTAAAGGAGAACCGAATCATAGAATCACAGATAGAATAATGGATCTTGTTAAGTAAAGCAAACCAAACACTGCAGAAAACAAAAGATGAACTATCTAAATGTAAACTCCATTTATTTATTTATTTATTTGATATTTATGTTGTCTTTTCCAGATTCAGAACAATCTGTGGGCAGGGAACGCGGCGAGCGGTTCTGTGGTTACTTCATGCATGCTGCCACGGGAGACGTCCTCCTGCATGACGCCTTATTCCCATTCCCCTCGGACAGATTCTGGCTACACAGGCTTTTCAAACCACCAGAATCAGTTCAGCCACGTGCCCCTCAATAATTTTTTCACTGACTCTTTGCTTTCTGGGGCGACCAATGGACATGCTTTTGAAACCAAGCCGGAGTTTGAGAGGCGGTCCTCCAGCATTGCAGTTCTACGGATGAAAGCCAAAGAGCATGCTGCCAATATTTCCTGGGCCATGTAATATAGCAGTTCTCTGTCTTCATTTCCTCCTTTCTGTTGGTTTTGATTTTTTATTATAATTATTATTATTTTTTTTTAAATAGCAAACTGAAAACATTTTTATTTCCCATATTTAAAGGACACAACAGTAAGCTGCTATGTGTGGAATGCTAGAAATCACAATATACACAATGTCTGCTTAAACAAATGCAATATAATATTTAACAATAAACCAATAATAAACCAAATAGATTTTACCATGCATCGAGCTCATAAAGCCCTCTTTGTTATACTGGGTTATTTTTTTTGTTTGTTTATTTGTTTTTGGTGGTTTTTTTATCTATATATATATATATATTAAAAAAATATGTTTTGTTGTACCAATTGATGAAATACAGCTATAGAACCTGCAAAAAAGGAATAAAACTATCAAGCAAATATGTCTACTCCATCGATTTTTAAGCAGTGCTGTGTGTAAAAAAAGTAATGCTTTACAAAGGAGTACTTCAGGAGGGAGCAACTCCGTAAAGGGAAATAAATTTATTATACTGAAACTATGAAGTAAATCTCTAAGCAAACTTCACAGAAGAGGAAAAAAATAAATATATGATTGTTCATGCTGTAGGTGGAATTGGCAGACCTAACTCTCTCAGCAATGTGCTGCTGCTCTGAACCAGCTCTGTTTTGCTAATTGTATGTTGAGCTTGTTGGAGTCGCAGCACCGCACCACCAACCTAATGAGAATAGAAGTTATTCCTTTGTTTTATGGAGCTGAGTGAGTTCCTCTTAAAGATAATGAGTTTTTTTTGGTCAAACGTTTCACTAAAAGCAGGATCCACAGTGTTTCTAGTTTTCAGACATGCACAGGGTGTGTAAGTCAACCACTATTTAAATTTAAGGGGTGATTTAATTGATGTTTATAAAGATGTAAAGGGTGAGTGCCAAGAGGCTGGAGCCAGGCTCTGCTGGGTGATGCCTAATGACAGCACAAGGGGCAGTGGGTGGAAGCTGAGGCATAGGAAGTTCCATGGAAACAGGAGGAAACATTTTTTCCCTGTGAGGGTGATAGAACACCGGAACAGGCTGCCCAGGGGGTTTGTGGAGTCTCCTTCTCTGGAGATATTCAAAACCCACCTGGATATGTTCCTGTGTGATCTGCCCTAGGTGATCCGGCTCTGGCAGGGGGGTTGGACTAGATGATTTTTCGAGGTCCCTTCCACCTCCTAAAGTTCTGTGATTCCATCTTTAAGGTGGTAGATAGCATATCTTGAAACTTAAGTGTCTAGAAGAGAGCTTGGAATAGGACTGCAAAATTTTCAGCAGAATCCAGATTCATTAAAAAATGCAACAGCAAAGTCTTGCTTCCAATCCAGTCTT
This sequence comes from Melanerpes formicivorus, assembly GCF_026170545.1. Classification (NCBI taxonomy): domain Eukaryota; kingdom Metazoa; phylum Chordata; class Aves; order Piciformes; family Picidae; genus Melanerpes; species Melanerpes formicivorus. The sequence goes on along the minus strand of NW_027142406.1, from coordinate 2,652,233 downwards.
ACTAATTGTTTTTGTTACACTGGTGAAATTAAAAGGAGTCCAGCAAAGGTTAATGGTTTCAATCTGTAACTGATCTCAAGGTGTTTTAAGAGTACATTTAATTTAGTTTTAATCACAATTTGTTAATACTTGGCTTGTTTGTTGGAGTTTTTCCCCCCTTTATTTTTCTTCCCTTTTCTTCCTCCCCCCTCCCCGAGTGTAAGACTGGTTTGGTCACTTTAAAGTTGATAGGAATTTTCTTTTTTTCATCTGCAGTGGCAGCAGGATTTGGCTCTCAGCTCCCAGCCTATCACAAAGGAATTAAAATGTCAGCAGACTTTCTGACATTTCTGGTGGAAAAAAAAAATAGAGGAGAAGAAAAATACTTTACATCTGGAGAATTGCTATCTGCTTTGATTTACTTCTCCTCCCTTTCCCCTGTCACATTCCAAGCTCCTTCAGATGAGTGAAATGTCAGCCTCTTTGAAAGCAACAGTCAGTCTTTCAGGTTCATAAAGGCAAAATAAATTAATTGAAATAAAGAAGGACTTGCATGGCTGTGATTAGAACAGGATACAAGTCTCTGGGCACCCTCTGCTCCTTTTTGCTTTTCTCTCTGGCCATTAGTTAGGAGCAGAGAGCGGATGTGGGGAGAAAGCAAGATCAGGGAAGCACATATTCATCACAGCAACTGCAAAACTAGCAGCACTCTCAAAAACAAGTCCACAGGAACCCCCAAACTGCCTCTTTCCCACTCAGGAGGCTAAACCTGAAAACAAAAATAGGAGATGGGGTCTATTCCGTAATCTTTCAGCGGGAAAAAACCCAAACAACTTTGAAACCATTGGGAGCAGCTGAAAATGGGAATTTTACAGCAGATTCCAGCTGATTGAAAGGAAGGTTGCCTTATTTGCCTCTAGTAATAAACTCAGAGTTTAACACATGCATGTGCTCCAATTTGTGGTTTCCTACTTTTATTCTCCTTCTGCAAATTAACTTCAACTTTGGCCTAATGAACTGGGCAAGGGTATCCCAGCTCAAATGCATCTTTGCCTTTTTTTATAGTCTGTTTAGGCAGCAGTAACGTGAGACTTATGATTTAAAGGGGAGAAAAAAAAGAGCTTTATTAGTGCAAGTAAAGGTATTAGTTTCATACAGGCATTTGTGCCACATGTAAAAGGATGAAAGTGTTGGAAATGCAAGTTTTGTGAGTTTTTTTTTCAGCAGGTCAAGCTGTTTTCAGTTCAGGTCATGTTGTTGTTGTTGTTGTTGTTTTCAGTTTCCACATAATCTTTACTTAAATTTTTTTTCCTGGATATAGCATTTAGAAGGTGCCAAAGCATTTTAGTCTTTTCCAGACAATTTTTTTTTTAGCAGACTATCAGTGGATACAGAAGCAAAAGGTTATCTGGCAACAAACTTTAAGCCGTTTTTATTGTTGCCTCTCTTTCAGTTTACTTGTTTATTGTGACAGCAGAGTTTTGTCCTGTGAAATCCAGGGGAAAAAAGAGTTTTGTGTTTTCTTTCTTTTTTTTTTTTTTTAGGAGGCTTCTTATATCAAGAGTTAAAATCAAACAATTCCTAGGAAGTTTATTGCCATGACAGAATACCTGGGGAGAATAAGCATCTATTCCTAAAACACTGCAACATTTTCAGACCCGTCAGGCTTTCAAAATCAGAGTTAAACAAATGCTATGCCATCCTTCTGTTGATTTTAAGTAAAAGGGAAACAATTCTAACAAATTCTTTATTTCCCTCCCCTCAGCTTTAGCAATGGAATTTGTTTGTTAAACGCTGCTGGCATAATTTTATGCATTAGACAAGCAGGTATTCAACCCTTCATTAAACCTGAGGTGTGATAAGTTGCAGGCCTGCATTAAGCTTGTCATGCTCTTGCATCAGCCTCCTCTCAAAGGATGAATGATAGCCTGTTGCTTGCAGTGTTTCATTTAGCTAATGAAAAAGTATCTTCATGTTAGATGTCAAGTACTACAACAGGGTCACATTCTGCCACTTCTATTTAGTAGTGCTTTACTCCATGAGTAGATGCATTGAGGGGAGTGAGGCTACTCACACAGAGCAAATTGTGAATCACTTGTAAATGTTTATTCACAATGGCCTCATTCATGCAAAGAGCTGCTCAGCACAACATGAATAATCGGTTCATAATCAGGCCCAGCTTAAAGTACTATTCAGCTCTGGTGGGGATGGCAGAATCTGGCCCACGCTGGCTTAAGGCCAGGCTCAGGTTTTTTAAGCAAGATGAGTAGCCCCTTATTCCACAAGTAGTGCAAACAGAGCCAACAGGGCTGTTTGTAGGCTTCCCTTTTTGAAAGAAAATGCTAGCAAAGAGGCATTTCAGTCTATGCAAATAGTCTGAGTAAGTTTCTATTCAAGGCAAATGATTCTGTTTTCCACTGGACCATACTCCCACGTTTGACAGGACTTGTGGTCTTGTACTTTGATTTCACCTCTTTAATGATTCCTTAACACGGGCAACTAATCTTTCCACTGCTTCTTCAACATGTGGCAAACGCACTAAAAACAAGGGGAGGTGATTTACATGGCTCTCCTGCCAAGTACTTTAACTAATGTTTGAGATATGTGATCATCATGCAATGCTGAGAAGTGAATTTATTGAACTTCTGGGCAAAGAGTCCCCAACCTGCTAAAAGAGAAAGTGAAATATCGCTGTAATTATTGCTGTGAAGAATTTCTGATGACATAACACTGCCCTGGGTTTTTCTCCTATGATTGATTCATCAACACTTTAAAAACATTAAGCCTGTATTGGAAGGATTGGAAGGAGTATTTTTTTTTGTTCCTGAATGGATGTGCAATTATCTTTGAAAGCTCAAAGTCCTCTGTAAGGTTTGTATCAAGAATAGTGTGGCCAGCAGGAGCAGGGAAGTCACTGTGACCCTGTACTCAGCACTGGTTAGGTCACACCTTGAGTACTGTGTCCAGGTCTGGGCTCCTCAGTTTAAGAAGGACATTGAGACTCTTGAATGTGTCCACAGAAGGGCAGTGAGGCTGGGGAGAGGCCTCGAGCACAGCCCTGTGAGGAGGCTGAGGGAGCTGGGGTTGTTTAGCCTGGAGAAGAGGAGGCTCAGGGGAGACCTTCTTGCTCTCTGCAACTCCCTGAAGGGAGGTTGTAGCCAGGAGGGAGTTGGTCTCTTCTCCCAGGCAACCAGCACCAGAACAAGAGGACACAGTCTCAAGCTGCACCAGGGGAAATTTAGGCTGGAGGTGAGGAGAAAGTTCTTCCCAGAGAGAGTTGTTAGCCATTGGAATGTGCTGCCCAGGGAGGTGGTGGAGTCCCCATCCCTGGAGGTGTTCAAGAGGGGATTGGACATGGTGCTTGGTGCCATGGTTTACTCAGGAGATCTGTGGTGGCAGGTTGGACTTGATGATCTTTGAGGTCTCTTCCAACCTTGTTAGTTCTGTGATTCTGTGACTTACATGAACCATGGACATTTAGCATTTAGTATTAGATGCATTCAGCAGCTAAATACCCAAACTCCTTACTGGAAAGATGATCAGGAGCTGGTTTCTACCTGTGGTTTAATCTGCAGTGTTGCATACTGCTGGAATGCATCAATGAAGGCATCTTTTCGTGCTGAGAATGAGGTGAAATGAACTCTGTTTCTCACATCATATTACTGTCATAACATTTTGCTCTGTTATGCATTGAAAAGTGCAGTTCAGTATGTTAGAAGCGTTCTGTTTTGACTGTGAGCTTAATGATAAGGCCGTGAAGTATGTAATTTAACAAATGATCACTACTCTGCATTTAATGTTGAGATACTTCAGCATGATAAAAGTAAAGTTTCTGCAGGTTATAAAATGTTGCTGTGTTTTCAAAAAGACCTGATGATTTAATATTTCAGAGGTTAAATTCATTACACAGTATCACAGTATCATAGAACATTAGAGGTTGGAAGGGACCTCCAGAGATCATCCAGTCCAACCCCCTGCCAAAATCAGGATCACCCAGGGTAGTCCACACAGGAAGGCATCCAGGTGGGCTTTGAATGTGTCCAGAGAAGGAGCCTCCACAGCCTCTCTGGGCAGCCTGTTCCAGTGCTCTGTCACCCTCACTGGAACGAAGTTTCTCCTCATGTTTCAGGTGAAATCAGAAATTAGAAATTAGATTAATTATTAATATTTTCAAACACTTCTACTGATAAAATTCAGAATGTTTCTTTTCTCTGTGAGAAGACACTGTTTCCACCCCCACCCCCACCCCCCCCAACCCAGCTCTTTTGCAGCCAATTAGCAAGTGACTATCCCTGGAGGTGTTCAAGAGGGAATTGGATGTGGCACTTGGTGCCATGGTTTAATCATGAGGTCTGTGGTGACAGATTGGGCTTGATGATCTTTGAGCTCTCTTCCAGCCTTGGTGATTCTGCGATTCTGTGACTAGTTATCATCTTGCCTCCAGAAGGCACCCTTCTTATCCCTCTGCAATGCTCTTGTTAGATTTTGTTAGCATCAGAATGATAGTAAGACATTGTGAGTTACCTAAAGCTCACCCATTTATTTTTTACAGCCCAAAGAAGATAAAGTGTGTATCTGTCACTGGGTTTCCAGCTGCTTTGTATTGCCAGTGCAACACAAACCGACTGTGCTACACTGGTGCATTAGCATATGAAGTATTACACAGAATCACAGAAACAACCAGGTTGGAAGAGACCTCCAAGATCATCAAGTCCAACTGATCACCCACCCCCAACTAATCAGCTAGACCACAACACTAAGTGCCTCATCCAGTCTCTTCTTAAACACCTGCAAGGCTGTTGACCCCACCACCTCCCTGGGTATATTGATGGTATAAGCATATTTGTTAACATTTATTGAGTAAACATCTAGAATGTAAAGTTGTGGTAGCTTAAGGAAAATATTTTGGGTTTAAATTGTGGCAAATAGGCAAGAGGCTGGTCCAGCACGGAGTGTGAAATGTGAGTATGAGTGTACAGGGAGTATGGGAGGAGAGCTAGGGTGCAGTGTTGGAGTAAACCCAAAGTATCCCTTCCTTATCTCTCTTGCCTGAATTCTCCCATCTTAATCTCACTAGGACCTGTGAACTTAAGAATTATATATTGCCACCTCACCTATTTCTATTTGCAAGAGCAGTATGAGCTTAAGGAGTGATATAAAGATCCCCAAATGCAAGTCTAACTTGCAGGACTAGTAGGTAACTATCACTGTGAATAAAAACATAGTGGAAAACTAAAGAGTACTTTTTGGGGGAAGCATAAAGTCCCTGCATTCTCTAATCATGAATTTCAGGTTTTCTTTCCCTGTATTAAGGCAACATCAGGGCAGAGGGTTCCAAGTACAACACAGTCTCAAGCTGCACCAGGAAGGGGTTGGTCTCTTCTCCCAGGCAACCAGCACCAGAACAAGAGGACACAGTCTCAAGCTGCACCAGGGGAGGTTTAGGCTGGATGTTAGGAAGAAATTCCTGACAGAAAGAGAGATTGGCCATTGGAATGTGCTGCCCAGGGAGGTGGTGGAGTCACCATCACTGGAAGTGCTTAAAAAGAGCCTGGATGAGGCACCTAGTGCCATAGTTTAGCTACTTAGATGGTGTTGGGTGATAGGTTGGACTTGATGATCTTGAAGGTCTTTTCCTGGTTAATTCTGTTTTCTGTAATTAGATCAGTGAGGCGGTGGAGGTGTTTAGGAGGAGACTTGATGGAGTGCTTGGTTGCATGGTTTAGTTGATTAGGTGGTGTTGGATGATGGGTTGGATGCGATGATCTTGAAGGTCTCTTCCGACCTGGTCTGGTCTGGTCTATTCTATTCTATTCTATTCTATTCTATTCTATTCTATTCTATTCTATTCTATTCTATTCTATTCTATTCTATTCTATTCTATTCTATTCTATTCTATTCTATTCTATTCCTGAGGCATGGCCATTCTTTCTTCATACTACAAACTGTCACTGCTATAGCCAGTTGAATCTGATGACCAGTATTCAACACTGCACTGACATCATGCCAGCTTTAAAACAAAAGTGCAGGCTGGAGCAAAGTGTCATGGAGAATGTAGCCCAGATTGTGACTTGAGAGGCTTTCTGTTTGGGGTTGATGCTTCCAGTTTATGGTTTTGGAGTGTTGGCTGTTTAGTTTGGAAAAGCGAAGGTTGAGGGAGGACCTCATTGCTCTCTACATGGATGCTATAGAGGCTGGTGCTGGTCTGTTGTCACATGTGGTTAGTGACAGAACAAGAGGGAATGGCCCTCAAGCTGCCACTAGAGAGGTTTAGACTGGAAACTAGGAAACATTTTTTCATGGCAAGAGTGGTCAGGCATTGGAATGTGCTTCCTAGGGAGGAGGTTGAGTCCCCAAGCCTGGATGTGTTTCAAGGTCGTTTGGATGTGATGCTTGGGGATATGGATTAGGGATGAAGCTTGTAAAGTAGGGTTCTGAGTTGGACTTGGTGATCCTGAGGATGTTTTCCAACCTGAATGTTTCTGTGATTCTGTGATTTCTGTGATTCTGTCTTTTCCTCTGGGCTGGCTGTGGGCTGAAGTGTGAGAGAATCATTTTGTACCTGACTTCTGCTGCTGCTTCTGCTTTTGCTGTGTTTTTCTATGAAATAGGCTACAGTAAGTGTACATCATCCCATTAAACACTTCTTATCCCAACCCATTTTTTGGTGTTATTTTCCTTCCTGTCTGTGTGTGAGGAGCTTGCTTGTGAGAGAGGGCTGTCTTAAACCAGGACAGTCTGTTTTGATGCCCAACATGGGGCACAAAAAGGTTTGAGGTCATGAGAAGTGAGGTATTGAGAATATTTAATTAAGGCTTGTTTAAAGAATTTTGTATAGCTTTTTCCTTTTCTTTTCTCCATAGTATGGTTTCCATGTTGATGTATTTGCTTTCTGGGAGTGGCTGGGGCCAATGTGCTGGGGCCCAGCTCTGGTTACCTTACACAACACCTTGTGCACATGTACCTTCTGTGGTCTCTGGTAGTGCTCATCAAATCAAGGGAATGGATTAGAGCTACAGTGGCTGTACTGGACACTGTGTTATTATGGTGTGGTTACTCCACTAGCCGCTTGGTACAGGCTGAGAGTACACCACCTCCCTGGGCAGTCCATTTCAGTGCCTAATCACTCTCCCTGTCAGGAATTGCTTCCTAATATCTAACTCTAACTCAGCAGGTCACTTCATTTTTCCTCATGCTGCCCACCTTCATAGCAATGATTAACAGGTTGCCCGGGGAGGTGGTGGGAGGTTTCTAAGGCCAGGCTGGATGTGGCTCTGTGCAGCCTGATGTAGTGTGAGGTGTCCCTGCCTATGTCAGAAGGGTTGGAACTTCTAGATGATCCTTGAGGTCCCTTCCAACCCTAACAATTCTCTGATTCTGTGATTATTGCCATAGGAATAAGCAGACCAGACAACTCCATCTAGTATAGGCAACACTATTGATCAAAGTTAATAATGTTAGTGTGAAAAGATCATTTGGAAGCCTATAGATTATAGGATTTGGACTATAATCATACACTCAGACTGGATTTATGCAGTGGAACTTCATGGCTCACAAAATACCCTTACCTGGGCTGCTGTGGCACGCTCTGATTCTAATCACAGCAACCATCCATAGCTTAACAGCTGGACACTCCATCTCTCTGATGACAAGGGAATGATGGCCCCTGCATCCTTTAACTATCAAGAAAAGAACTGAAATAGGCTTGATCCTCCCTGCCTCGTGACAATATCCATATGCAAACGCCAATCACAGTTCGCTATAGTCCCACTATCAGTACAGCTGGGCCAAATATTCCAGCAGCCACACAAATATCAGAGCGCTGCACCCAAAATTGTTCTGTGACTGAGCAATTTATTGATATGGAGTGGGATGAATAAAAAGCATAGAATCATAGAACTGTCAGACTTGGAAGGGACCACAAGGATCATCTAGTTCCAACTCCCCCTGCCATGGGCAGGGACACCTCACACTAGATCAGGCTGGCCAGAGCCTCATCCAGCCTGGGCTTAAACACTTCCAGGGATGGGGACTCAACCACCTCCCTGGACAACCCCTTCCAGGGCTTCACCACTCCTCTCATGGTGAAGAATTTTTATGTCAAAAGCTTAAGACCCTCTTTTATTTTTTTATTTACTTTTTCATTTGTATTTAATTAAATCAACTCTGTTTGTGACTTCCAAACTGCTTGCAGGTGGGAAGAGTTCCCAGTTAACACTTTCAGGATTATTTTTGCCCTTCTGAGAAAGAGAAGGGTACAGTGAAATTGAAAGTGGTTTTTCTTTTAAAGAAAACCTTTAAACAAAACAAAACAAAACAAAACAAAACAAAACAAAACAACTCCAAACAAGCGTCCTCAAAAAGAAAAAGAACTCCCTGACTCTGTGTAAGGCTATATTTACTCAGGTGTATTTACTCAAATTATTTTGTTTGAATCATTAGGAATGGAAAGCAGCTGAGATCTTTAACTGTGAAACTGACAGGACGCAACGTGTTCATGCCATTTCCCTTTCAAAGAGGTACTAAGGGTCCAGCTCAGCTTCCAGGGCCCTAAGAATGATTTTCTCATTAGGCTTCACAAACATTTTAATCCACAATGAAACTCATATTTACGCAGGGAAAAATCTATCAGACGTCACCCGGCCGCGTAAATAAAATGCTGAATGGTTTGGGAAGGCTTTCAGAAAGAGGTCTGGAATAGAGATCTGAGTTGGTGAGTATTATTTAGCAAATGCTGAAGTAATATATACAATGAGAAAAGAGGAAAATCCACTCATTGGCTGGGGAGTTTATTGAATATTGAGAGCCAGAAAACCCGGTGCTGGCAGAGAGAAGAAATTTCCTTAACTCAAAAAACCTCCCTCTGATCAAACCCCAATTGAAGTTCATGGGAATCTTGCCAGTGACCTTACTAAGAAATACATAAGAGATTTACTATGCTGGACCAGATTGTCCTGGAACATTACTTAGTTAATATCAATTAATTTTCTTCCCCTTAGGTAGCCCATTCTGCTATTTTACAGGCATTGAGCTTTGTTGAGTCGGTGGTTTACACCTAAGTCACTCCAGCATTTCCCATGTTTGTGTTTGTTGTTATTTTTTTCCTTTTCTTTGAAGGATCAGAGAGGCAAGGGTGAACTGAGCAGTGTGGGGTTTTGTTTGGTTGGTTGTTGGGGGGTTTGTTTGTTTGTTTTGGGTGCTGTTATGTTTTATTTTTAAGACCTGTTCTATTGCAGGAGTGTTAATTTTAGTTTAAAAAAACCAGCTCCACACATGTGCCGAACTGCTAGTCCAGAGGCAGAGCATTATCCCTTACATAAACTAATTGGGCTAATTCTCTCCTGGAATTCAGGCAAATAACATAACTGAGATAAACAGAGAGCTGCTTATATGTCCACGTTTATCTACACTTCCTATTTATACTGCTAAATGCTTAAAACAACATTGGCCCATAAATTTGCCTTTTGGTTCTCGTTCTCTTGGCAGTGTTTCCTACGTGCTGCACTTTTAAGAGTGCAGTTTGGTCTCCTCTCAAATAAATAAGAGCCGTGGAAGGAAAAAGCTGCAGCTACAAAGTAGTTCTAACCCATTAAATGCAGATGGCCCACAGGGGGTTTAATCATAAGAGAGAGAACACACATCATGCTGAAATATAGAGCTGTTTTCTATCACTTGTTACCATTTGAATGTCTGTCCCAGGAAAGTGAATTCAATATATCTTCCTGGCCATCAGTTGCCCTCTGAATACTCCTTCTCTCTCTGATGTAGCTAGATTTCCCTTTAGAACATACAGAGATGAATGAGCTCTTACCACACGTAGAAGTGAAAGAAAACATTTCTTTCTGCACCAGAACAGATGAGATTCATCATTAAGAGAATGGATTTGACCTTGTCAAGTGGACCAAAGCAATTTATAAACAAACTCCTACAGGGGAGGCTACTTTTGGCCAAGTACTATATTAGCAGTGTTTTACTTATGCCCACTGCTACCTTACAATAACTTCACAAACAGGCTGACTTCCTGAAATATAGGGTGCTGAGAGACATCACAGATGTACCTAAAAACACTGGGACAGCATAAGGTTACTTCCCTCCCTAGAGGCTGTCCAGAAATATATCCACCCACTTTGCTGTCTTGCTCTTGGCAAAGCTTGCTGATCACTACCCAAACTGAAACTCCATTTGGTGCTTAACATATATATCAAAGAGCATATTCATACCTCAATTAGCCATTATAGTATCTGTGTAAGCAACACCCACACAGAAGACAGTGTCCACTATGAAATGGAATGGCATTTACCTGGTTTATTTCCAGTGTTAGAAAAGAATATGAAGAGGCAGTGCCTTACTACTGGACATTAGGAACCATTTTTTACTGGACAATAGGAAACATTTGTTCAGGGCAAGAGTGGTCAGGCATTGGAATGTGCTGCCCAGGGAGGTGGTGGAGTCAGCAACCCTGGATGTGTTCAAAGATTATTTGGATGTTATGTTTGGGGACATGGTTTAGGGGTGAACCTTGTAGAGTTATTGGTTGGATTTGGTGATCCTGAGGGTCTTTTCCAACCTGGATGTTTCTGTGATTCTACTACAAAATTGTTCAGACCTGATGGGAGCTGATCTCCCCATTTGTAATGGTAAATTTTCTTCCTTTAATAGAATCACAGAATCACCAAGGTTGGAAGAGACCCCAAGATCATCAAGTCCAACCTGTCACCACAGACCTCATGACTAAACCATGGCACCAAGTGCCACATCCAATCCCCTCTTGAACACCTCCAGGGATAGTCACACTCCCCCTGGCACAGATTGAGACTGTGTCCTCTTGTTCCGGTGCTGGTTGCCTGGAAACTCTTCTTCCTTGTTAACTCTCCTTCTCCCAAGCTGTGTTTCAATGGGTACAAAAGCACAATGGCTTGTACCTTTTTGGTCATGAGAAAGACAGAGAAATTAAGGGTATTTGGTATCTCAAAACCAACCCTGTTGTGTGGGAAGAGAAGATTATGTGCCAGCCAAAGAGGGTGGCTACAGAGTAATGTGGGGGAAAGACTCACTGGTTGTGTAAGTTGCTTATCATTGAGAAGAAAGCTTTTACTGTGACTTTTAGGATATACCCCCCCAATCTGTATCAATCCTAGTGGTGCTAGCAGAGCCAACAGTGTTATAGGCTGCTATCTGTCTTCAAAAAGGGAATCATGGAAAGCTTGAAGAAGGGTACTGCCCAAAATAGTCACCATTCCTTTAGATTAATTTTTCCTATGGCATCTACCTAAACAAAAGAGGTGAAGTTAGTACCTAACAGCAGAATAATAGAATCATCGAATTGTTAGGGTTTGAAGGGACCTCAAGGATCATCTAGTTCCAACCCCCTTGACATGGGCAGGGACACAGTATCACAGTATAACTAAGGTTGGAAGAGACCTCGAGGATCATCAAGTCCAACCTATCAACACAGACCCCATGACTAGACCATGGCACCAAGTGCCACGTCCAATCTCCTCTTGAGAGGACACCTCACACTACCTCAGGTTGCTCACAGCCACATCCATCCTGGCCTTAAAAACCTCCAGGGATGAGGCTTCCACCACCCCCATGGACAACCTGTGCCAGACTCTCACCACCCTCATGGGGAAAAACTTCTTCCTAACATCCAATCTGAATCTACCCATTTCTAGTTTTTTATCCATTCCCCCTAGTCCTATCATTACCTGACACCCTAAAAAGTCCCTCCCCAGCTTTCTTGTAGGCCCCCATTTGATACTGAAAATAGACCTGTGTATAGTAATAACATTTTATTGCAATTTTTGCTGATGCTGCTTTAAGAAACCATAGTTAAAGCTGATGACTGTGAGAAAGAACTCGCTCTTATAATCCTCAGAAACTTGAATAGTGAAGTCCTTTGAGCTATTAAGTTTTCCAAAGCTTTCAGAAGGCATGGAGCCTCCATCATTTATGGGTGTTATGTGAATGGCCAAGAGCTTGATTCATATTTTAGCTGAGGAGAAATCTGTGCTGTCCATAGAAGCTCTTTAATGTTCAAACAGCAAGACAACGGTCGGCTATGTTTCACTGCCAGGAGATAAGAATACTGACCCTCTTGAGGTCAGAACAATGAAAAGAATTTCCCAAGTCCTCAGAAGGCACTAGACTGCATATATTCATAGCTGCTTAGCAGATTTATGCCTCATTCATCCATCAGTAGGTCAAGTTCTCAAGGTCTTCTGCTATGAGGCTGAGAAAACAGAAAGGCCACTTGCCTGCTTCTTGTAGATATTCTTCATTGTTCATGCACCTCTCTCAGTGTGTGCTGGGTCCCATCTGCAGGTGAGGGACTCAGTTCTGATGTCAGTGTCCCCAGATTTATAATTACAGCTCCATTCGAATTTCCAGAGGTGTAAAGAAGAACACAGTCAGGAGCCTGGGCCCTGGACCCAGCATACTCACAAGAAAAATAAACAAGCTGCAGAAAAGGGAAAGTACCACAGCAAAGCACAAGTGATTGAGTACCACAGTGTGACTTATTTATCCTAACTCATGCTTTTTTTGGTAAGTACACATCTGTTTACACTCTTTAAGAGGAAGATCAAAATTCACAGAGAATTTTTATTACCCTGGGAAGAAATTTATCTATTTTTAATTATTATTTTCCTTTTCTTTTCTTTTCTTTTCTTTTCTTTTCTTTTCTTTTCTTTTCTTTTCTTTTCTTTTCTTTTCTTTTCTTTTCTTTTCTTTTCTTTTCTTTTCTTTTCTTTTCTTTTCTTTTCTTTTCTTTTCTTTTCTTTTCTTTTCTTTTCTTTTCTTTTCTTTTCTTTTCTTTTCTTTTTTTTCTTTTCTTCTCTTCTCTTCTCTTCTCTTCTCTTCTCTTCTCTTCTCTTCTCTTCTCTTCTCTTCTCTTCTCTTCTCTTCTCTTCTCTTCTCTTCTCTTTTCTTCTCTTTTCTTCTCTTTTCTTCTCTTTTCTTCTCTTCTATTTTCTCTTTTCTTTTCTCTTTTTTCTCTTTTCTTTTCTTCTCTTTTCTTTTCTTTTCTTTTCTTTTCTTTTCTTTTCTTTTCTTTTCTTTTCTTTTCTTTTCTTTTCTTTTCTTTTCTTTTCTTTTCTTTTCTTTTCTTTTCTTTTCTTTTCTTTTCTTTTCTTTTCTTTTCTTTTCTTTTCTTTTCTTTTCTTTTCTTTTCTTTTTTTCTTCCCTCTCCTCTCCTCTCCTCTCCTCTCCTCTCCTCTCCTCTCCTCTCCTCTCCTCTCCTCTCCTCTCCTCTCCTCTCCTCTCCTCTCCTCTCCTCTCCTCTCCTCTCCTCTCCTCTCCTCTCCTCTCCTCTCCTCTCCTCTCCTCTCCTCTCCTCTCCTCTCCTCTCCTCTCCTCTCCTCTCCTCTCCTCTCCTCTCCTCTCCTCTCCTCTCCTCTCCTCTCCTCTCCTCTCCTCTCCTCTCCTCTCCTCTCCTCTCCTCTCCTCTCCTCTCCTCTCCTCTCCTCTCCTCTCCTCTCCTCCCCTCTCCTCCCCTCTCCTCCCCTCCCCTCTCCTCCCCTCTCCTCCCCTCTCCTCCCCTCTCCTCTCCTCCCCCTCTCCTCCCCTCTCCTTGAGTCTCCTTGAGTCTCCTTGAGTCTCCTTGAGTCTCCTCTCCTCTCCTCCACAGAGTTTATTATCTGTCTTAAATGAAACAAAGCCAAATCTGCCCCTCTCTCCACTTTTGCACCCCGCAGGAAGCACCCAAGATCGGTGACACTTGGTGAAAGGCATTCTGCTGTCTCAACATTTCTCTAAAAGCTTTAATCACATCTCTAATGTCCTTCAGCTTTATTGATTCTGTTGGAAACCACAGTCAGGAATAAAAAGTGCTATTTTCCATCTATTCTGCATGCCAATATGCAGCCAGAGGACCTTGGGGAGTTGTCAGAGGTGAGATTTCTTTAAGCTACAAGTTTGCTGCAGAGGACATTTCTTCCACCTTCATTCCTCTTTGGCATCCAATACACATTTATAAAGCGTTTCTGCTACTTTCCAGTTCGAGTTTAGAGCTCTTTGTTTCTCTGTATCACAGTATCACCAAGGTTGGAAGAGACCTCAAAGATCATCAAGTCCAACCTGTCACCACAGACCTCATGACCAAACCATGGCACCATATCAAATAGTTCAGTTACATTTCCATTACTCCATCAAAGCAAAATCAGGTTTGTTATAACTCTTCAGGGCTTTACACATCTTTGCTTTTTTTTTGTTCCTGTGCAAGCTGGCTGTCACCTATTGCCTTAGCTTCACCAGGGTCTGCAAGTTGCTGTATGGCAACTTACAGGCTCCTTGTACACAGCTCTGACAGAGAACTGGAGTCCTCCCATACAGATCTGGAACAAAATTTTAGAGGTATAGCCTAAAAACTGCCACAGCTGATCACAAAATAAGTTGTTTTAAATAGTTTTACTTGGCTATGAATTTGCACAGAAACTACCTAGTGTCATGGATCTGATGGAGAGGGTCCAGAGGAGGGCCATGAAAATGATCGTTGGAGTTGGAGCATCTCTGCTATGAGGACAGGCTGAGGAAACTGGGGTTGTTCAGCCTGGAGAAGAGGAAGCTCTGGGGAGACCTAATAGCAGCCTTCCAGTACCTGAAGGGAGCCTACAAGAAGGATGGGGAGAGTCTGTCTGCAAGGGCCTGCAGTGATAGAATGAGGTGCAATGGCTTTAAGCTGGAGAAGAGAAGAGTAGATTTAGATTGGATGTTAGGAATAAATCCTTCACCATGAGGGTGGTGGAACACTAGAACAGGTTGCCCAGGGTGGTGGTTGAGGCCACATCCCTGGAGCTATTCAAGCTGAGGTTCAGCAAGGCCCTGGGGAATCTGATCTATCTGGGGATGTCCCTGTTGACTGTGGGGAGGTCTGAGTGGATGACCTTTGGAGGGCCCTTCCATCCTGGACCATTCTAAGATCCTATGATTCTATGACTTTTATTTAACTTTTAAAATGTTCATCCAGCTTGCAACACCTCAAGGCAGAAACTTTAAATTAAGTTTTTTTTTGCAGAATGATTGGCACAAACAACTAGATAAAATAATTCTTGTGGCTCACCAGATTTATGAATACTCAAACGCTGCATCCAGTTCTGGTGCCCCACTCATAAGAAGGGCACAGAGCTGTTGGAGTGGGTCCAGAGGAGAGCCACAAAGATGATCCAAAGTCTGGAACACCTCTGCTATGAGGATCGGCTGAGGAACCTGGGGTTGTTCAACCTAGAGAAGAGAAGACTCTAAGGCGACCTTTCAGCTGCCTTCCAGTACCTGAAGGGATCCTACAGGAAGGCTGGAGTGGGACTTTTCATATGAGAGTGTCTAACAGGACAAGATAGAATGGTTTTCAGCTGAGGGAGAATAGGGTTAGACTGGATCTTAGGAAGAAGACCTTCAGAATAAGGGTGATGAGACTCAGGAACGAGCTGCTCAGGGAGGTTGTGGTTGTCTCCTCCCTGGGGAGCTCCAGCCCTCTGCTCATCCTCATGGCCCTTCTCTGGACACATTCCAGCACCTCCAGATCCTTCTTGTAATAGTGGCTCCAGAGTTCCTTTCAGTTTCCTCAGTTTGAGTTCTAATACTGAACAAAGCTTCCATATTCACTTCCCAGTGGTTATCTACCATCTATCCAGCTGATTGATGAAGGCTCTCTTTATCATCATACAGATTCCATTTTCTTTCTCAGCTGCATCCTTCTGTTAGCCTAGCACCTTTTTTTCTGCTTGCAGCCTTAACATAGTTCCCATGCACTGGCAAGCATATCCTCCCACATAAATGTGTGCATTATTTACTCTTGCTGATGCTGTTTCATGTGTGATGCATACTCAAACACTTCTTCCATTCAGAGTTTAATACAGCAGTTCTGTCAGCCTCTAGTTTTTACCAGCACCACACTCTGCAAATAAATAGATAGTAGGGAAATCATGGCAGAAGCACATTAACAATAAGCTATAAGTTTTCCTTTGTGAAGTCTGAAGGATTGAGAAGCAGCAGTGGATATCTGCCTGGATCTGGATAACTCTGCATAAGCTGCCCCTTCTGCAGAGTTCAGTGTTATTCCTACAAAACAGATTGGTTTTTCGTATGTCACAGAACGCAAGAGATTTCCAGTTACTTGTAATAACCAGGATGTAACATTTTCCTTTCTTGGGGGGGGAATTTTAAGTACAGACCCCAGCCATCACATTTCATAGAATCACAGAACCAATAAGATTGGAAAAGATCTCAGAGATCATCAAGTCCAAACTTCCACCCAACACCTAACTAAACCATGGCTTCAAGTGCCACATCCAATCCCTTTTTGAACACCTCCAGGGATGGGGACTCCACCATCTCCCTGGGCAGCACGTTCCAGTGGCAAATTGCTCTTTCTGTGAAGAACTTTCTCCTCACCTGCAGCCTAGACTTCCCCTGGTGCAGCTTGAGACTGTGTCCTCTTGTTCTGGTGCTGGTTGCCTGGGAGAAGAGACCAGCCCCTGTCTATCTACAGCCTCCCTTCAGGGAGTTGTGGAGAGCAAGAAGGTCTCCCCTGAGCCTCCTCTTCTCCAGGCTAAGCAGCCCCAGCTCCCTCACCCTCTCCTCACAGGGCTGTGCTCCAGACCCCTCCCCAGCTTTGTTGCCCTTCTCTGGACACCTTCCATCAACTCAACATCTTTCCTAAATGGAGGGGCCCAGAACTGGACACAGGACTCAAGGTGTGGCCTAACCAGTGCTGAGTCTAGGGGCAGAATGACCTCCTTGCTCCTGCTGGCCACACTATTTCTGCTGAATAAAAGATTTTTACAGCCATCCTCCTCCTCCTCCCCCTGCTCACAGCAGCAGGAGCACCACCACCACCTCACTGCCTACCTTGTCCATCAGATATACAAGTCTGTAGCGTCTTCCCACCCTTTCTAATTAAACAAAGCAAGTAAGGTTTTATAAGGTAGAATTTGAAATAATCCCCTCTAGAGCTGACTCCTTTTTATTCCTTCTTCCCTAATATTTGTCCAATGAGTTTTACTTTGCCTGGATTGTAGGA